>NC_042624.1:84727622-85034167 GCF_901001135.1 Rhinatrema bivittatum
ACAAAGAACCAACAAGTTTCGCAGGAAATAGCCCAACTCATGGAATGGGTGGAAGTACATCTTCAGGAGATCTCAACTTCACATTGCAAAAAAAAGACAATGTATGACTGACTTTCTCAACAGACAGAGTCTGGATCCAGGAGAATGGGAATTGTCAAATGAATCGTTCCAGCTCATAGTGGGCCGCTGAGGCCTCCCATTTCTAGACTTGCTGGCGACATCATACAATGTGAAGTTTCCTCACTTCTTTAGTTGCAGGAGAGATCTGAAGTCTTTGGGCATCGATGCCCTTGTGCAGGAGTGGCCGGAAGGCAAGCTTCTATGTGCCTTTTCCCTGTGGCCCATGTTGGGCAGAATGATTCGGAGAATCGAGAGACACAGGGTTGGTGCTTCTGGTGGCATCAGATTGGTCCAGGTATGCAGATCTGCGGAGGCTTCTAGTGGACTCTCCTTTCCAATTACCGGTCCACAGGGATCTGCTATGGCAGGGACTTGTTCTTCATGAAGTTCCGACTTTAGGTATGGCCCTTGAGAAGGTTGCTGAAGCATGGATTTCCCACTGCTGTGATTCTCCTTGCTTCAAGCATGAAGTTTTCCAGTTCCTTAGCCTATGTTTGGGTTTGGTGAGTGTTTGAGGCTTGTTGTGAGGAAAGAGAGGTTCCTCCTCATTCGGTTAAGATCCTGCTTATTTTGGATTTTTTGCAGGATGGGTTGATTAAGGGCTTGGCCCTTAATTCCTTGAAGGTACAGGTGGTGGTTTTTGCCTATTTCCGAGGTCAGGTGAATGGTGAACCCTTGTCGGCCCATCTGGATATGGCCCGGTTCTTGAAAGGGGCGAAGCATCTTCATCCCCCCTTGCAGTTGCTGGTGCCCTTGTGGAGTCTTAATCTGGTTCTGGAATTTCTGGTGGGTCTCTTCCTTCAACCACTGCATAGCCTCTCCTTGAGGTTAGTTACTTTCAGGATGGTGTTCTGTGTGTAGAGTTTCTGAGCTGCAGGCTCTGTTTTGCCGGGAACTGTTCCTGTGAGTGACTCCAGGGGCAGTCCAGCTGCGAACTTTTTCATCTTTTTTTGCCAAAGGTGATCTTGGATTTTCACTTGAATCAATTGGTTTCCCTGCCGACACTGGACAGGGACATAAGAACATAAGAAACATAAGAAAATGCCATACTGGGTCAGACCAAGGGTCCATCAAGCCCAGCATCCTGTTTCCAACAGTGGCCAATCCAGGCCATAAGAACCTGGCAAGAACCCAAAAACTAAGTCTATTCCATGTTACCATTGCTAATGGCAGTGGCTATTCTCTAAGTGAACTTAATAGCAGGTAATGGACTTCTCCAAGAACTTCTCCAATCCTTTTTTAAACACAGCTATACTAACTGCAATAACCACATCCTCTGGCAACAAATTCCAGAGTTTAATTGTGCGTTGAGTAAAAAAGAACTTTCTCCGATTAGTTTTAAATGTGCCCCATGCTAACTTCATGGAGTGCCCCCTAGTCTTTCTACTATCCGAAAGAGTAAATAACCAATTCACATCTACCCGTTCTAGACCTCTCATGATTTTAAATATCTCTGTCATATCCCCCCTTAGCTGTCTCTTCTCCAAGCTGAAAAGTCCTAACCTCTTTAGTCTTTGCTCATAGGGGAGCTGAATATCGTTTGCTACGGATCTTGGATGTCAAGCAGCATATCATGAGGTATTTGGAGGTTTCTAAATCTCTCAGGAAGACGGACCAACTGTTTATACTTCACAGTGGGTGTAAACAGGGTGAGCTGATGTAGCAGGCTACGATAACCTCCTAAATCCAGCAGGCTATCATGGCCGCGTATGTGGATGCAAAGCAGCTGTTGCCTAGTCAGGTTAGGGCTCAGGCAATGTCATGGGCGGAGGTTAGATTGTTGTCTTCCATCGAGATTTGTTGAGCTGCAACATGGTCCTCCTTACACACCTTTTCCAGTCATTATCTCCTGGATGCAGGCCCGGGAGGACACAGTCTTTGCGCATGCGGTGTTGATTGGACTGCGGGCAGCCTCCTGCCCTGTTTGGGAGTAGCTTTGATACATCCCACTAGTCGTGGATTAACCTGTCTGAATGCTAAGAAAGAAGACATTACCACTTACCTGATAATTTCTTTTTCTTTAATGAAGACAGGCTAATCTGCCTTCTCGCCCTTGGCTGCTGGATGGTGGTGCTATTGTCCTCCTGAGTGGCTGTGTTTCTGGGGATTACTGGTAAATGTCAGATCCAGACTTCTTGTCTGAGCTCAGTATTTTTCTGTTAACTGAGTGTTTGAATGGATGTTTGTTAATAATTATGATCATGTATTGTTCAGTTGTCCTACCTCTGCACCATCAGCCCGCCAGTATTCTCTGCAAAAAACAACTGTGGACAACTGAATAATACATGATCATAATTATTAACAAACATCCATTCAAACACTCAGTATATATGTATATCTATATAGATAGATAGATATATCTATATAGATATCTATCTATTGATGTCAGCTTTGCTCCGTCTCCATCTGCTGGTAGAGGTGCATAACCCACTGGTCATGGATTAACCTGTCTTCATTAAAGAAAGGAAATTATCAGGTAAGTAATAATTTCTCCTTTCCTTGTAAAAGATTAGGGTACTTGCCTTTTTTAAATCACTTGGGCATATCCTACATCTTATGCCTAGGTCATATTACCATCCCTTCCTATCTAAAATCATGTTCATGTTTTCTTTCTCATATATACCATAGCTCTACCCACACTGCAGATATGTGTAGAAAACAATTCACACATTCCCAGTGTTCGTAGTCACATACAGCCTTACAGATAGCATTGCTTAAAACCACACCTACAAGAATTGAAACACAGTATATTCATACAAGCATATAAATGTTTGTGAAAAAAGTAAAAACGTCTTTATACAATGCTACTCCTTTTTTGTTGAATTGTTTGGGGTTGTAGCACCTGGGTAAGAGCTGCTAGGTTCCTTTCTCTCCTGTAGTGGTGTGAGAGTTCCTTCTTTGGTTCATCTGTGTGCACCCACCTTCCATTGGAAAAACTAGCATTTCCTGGTGTGACTAAGAGAGAAAAATGGAAATTAAAGACTCATCCTCAGCAGACTGTAAGCACAATGCAAACTATTATTCAAAAAAGGGAATGATAGACTGCAGGTAGCCATAAACTCTGACAATCACTGGAGGGCAAATACTAAGGACAATTACTGCCTTAGCATAACACTATAAAAAGGGAGACTATGATTAAATGAGGACATTTGTTAGAGAAAAAACTGAAAGGAGCGGTTCATAAGATTTACCATAGTGGGTCAGACCAAACATCCACCAAGCCCAGTATCCTGTTTCCAACAGTGGCCAGTCCAGGTAAGTTCCTGGCAGGATCCCGAAAGGTTAATTGGCAGTGGATTTGCCCAAGTTTATCTTAATAATGGTTTATGGACTTTTCTTCCAGGAACTTGTGCAAACCCTTTATAAACCCAGCTACATGAATAACTGTTATCACTTCCTCCTGCAATCAATTCCAGAATTAAATTATACAAATGAATAAAAATATATTTTTTCTTGTTCATCTTAAATGTATCACCTAGTAATGTCAATGTGTGTCCCCTGATCTTTGTACTTTTTTGAAGGAATAAACAACTGATTTGTGTTTACTCGTTCATCTCCACTCATTATTTTATAGACCTCTTTCATCTCTTTTCTAAGTTTAGAAGCCCTAACCACTTTAGCCTTTCCTCACAGGGGACTTGTTCCATCCCCTTTATCATTTTGGTCGCCCTTCTCTGTACCTTTTCAAATTCTGTTATCTTTTTTTTAAAATGCGGTGACCAGCATTAGATATACTACTCGAGGTGCTGTCACATCCTCTGTTGTAGACTCAATTCCTTTTTTAATAATTCCTAGCATTCTATTTGCTTTCGTGACCTCTGCCACAAACTAAGCAAAGGATTTCAACATATTGTTTACGTTGATGTCTTAATCCTTTTCCTGGATAGTGAGCCCCAGTGTGGAACCTATTTTTAGCTATAATTTGGGTTGCTCTTCATTACATGCATCACTTTGCACTTCTCCACATTAAATGCCATCTGTCATTTAGATGCCCAGTCTCACAAGGTCCTTCTGCAATTTCTCTATCTTCTTGTGATTTAATAACTTTGAATAATTTTGTATCATCAGCAAATTTGATCACTTCACTTGTTGTTCCCATCTCTAGGCCATTTATAAATATGTTAAAAAGCAGTGGTCCCAATATAGATCCCCAAGGCACTCCACTGTTTACCATTCTCCACTGAGAAAACTAATAATTTAATCCTACTTTCTGTTTCCAGTCTTTTAACCAGTTTTCATTCCACAGTAGAACATTGCCTCCTATCCCATGACTGTAATTTCCTTGAGTTACTTGCTCATGAAGACACATGCTTTCGGAAAACCCAGGTACACAGAATCAATTACCTCACCTTTATCTACATGTTTATTCATGTCTCGGCTATATCTGTCTATGTTGTGTTGATTTCATTAAACTTTGGTTATCAATATTTCAGTAATTTTGTTCTTTATAATAGTTTCAACCAGTTTTCCTGACATCGGCACTCATTGGTCTTTAGTTTCCTGGATCATCTTGGAACACTTTTTAAAAACTGGGAATATGTTGGCCACCCTCCAGTCTTCAGGTACCATAGCTAATTTTAATGATAGTTTACAAGTTACTAATAGCAGGTCTGCAATTTCATATTTCAGTTCTTTCAGCACTCTGGGATGTATATCATCTGGTCACAAGGTTAAAAACTTGCAGGATGTGTGGTCACTGTTTAAAATTACTATCCTTGTGGCCTAGACAAAATGCATTCCGTGTATTAAAAAGGTTGAAGGAAAACCAATGATTCTGGTGTGGTTTAATAGTGAGGTGAAAGAGGCAATTAAAGTCAAAAGTGCATCATTCAAAAAAGGAAAGCAGACCCAAATAAGGAAAATAGGGAAGAGCATAGGTATTGGCAAATTAGAAGTAAAAAAGTAATTTAGCAAGCTAAGGGAGAATTTGAAAAGAAGCTTGCCATAAAGGTAAAAACAAATACAACCTTTTTCAAGAACATTCAATGTAAAAAGCCTCTGAGGGAGACATTTGGGCCGCTATATGACTGAGGGGTAAAAGAGGTGATTAGGGAGGACAAGGAATTAACAGAAATAAATAAATGTATTTTTTTCCCTCTGTTTTTACTGAGAAGGATATCGGGGACATATTCATAGCTGAAACATTTTTTACTATTGATTACTCTGAGCGACTAAAAAAAATAATTGTGAAACCAGAGGATGTAATAAATTAGATGACAGACTAAAGAATAACAAATCACTGGGACCAGATGGTATTCATCCTAGAATACTGAATGAACTCAAAACATGAAATTGCAGACCTATTTCTGGTGATTTATAGTCTATCATTTAAAACACCCACGGTACCAGAAGACTGGAGGGGGTGGCTAATATGATGCCATTTTTTAAAAAGGGCTTCAGGGGTGATCCAGAATCTTTAGACTGGTGAGCAAAGCACAGACCCTGCACCCGACCAGGCCTGGATTTAGGCATAGTCAACACAGGCAATTTCCAAAGGCACTAGATTTTGAAGGCACAACTATCCAGGCCAAAGAGGATACCCTGCTCCCACTTGCTTTAGAGCAGTCTGCCAGGACAACTTTAAAGGGTGTCAGTGTAGCACTCTGCCTGTGTGCGCCCAGATCTTAAATCCAGCCCTGGGCTGACCCTGACATTTATAGAGAGATCCAAATTGTTATGCTGAGCGAGAAGTGGAAGTTTCCTGGGTCAGATATTTTTCTTCCTTCAAAAAAAGACCTCCAGCGATCTGGATCATTTAATAAAGTATTTTCAGATAAAACACAGAAGAAATTGAGCATCAAGGGATACAATATCTTGGCAAAGCAACAGGAATTGCTTCCTCTTCGGCTGGGTAGCCTTACCCACATCTGAGAAAATCCATGTCTTCATTCCAAGAAGTAACTCTTCATAGTGTGTGATCCTGATATGGCTCCAGCAGATACGCAGCAACCAAAGTATCCTTAGAACATTTCTCCTCTCTTCGTGTCTCTAGCATACACTTCAAATTTAGATAGCTGGCTTACTGAACGTTCATCTTTGTTGTGTCCGTCGGTCTCAGACGGCTTCGACCTTTGTGCCTCACCTTTCTTCCTTCTCTCCTCAAGCCTTGGGAAGATGGCTGCTGCCGCGTCTTCATGCCGCTCCCTCCGGTGTCCCTGGATCGGCGACGGTGTTCGCCATGATTTTCCTGAGGGCCTCCTAGGGTGTGCGCGCGTATGCCACCCACGTCTTTACCTACGTCATGGTGGGAACCTCGGAGGCATCTCCTCCGAGTGACGTCATCACATCCTGGTATTTAGCCTGCCTTCGTTTGCTAACAAATTGAATTAGCAAGGATTGGATTGCCTCCGGTCTAAGCTGCTCTGCCGCTTCCCAGCTGCCGCAGGAAGCTCTCTCTGCCCTTCGGGGTATTTCTTCACTAACCTGGGTATCCGCTGTTCAGGAGCCCTTCTGCTCTATTTCAGGTACCTATCTTGGGATACCGGGTTCTCGCTCCTAGAGGGCCTGCTCTCCCTAATTTGGTGCCTGCCCCTGAACAACTTCTGCCTGCCGGGACCTTCAACAATACAGCTTTATGCTTCAGTGAGTACTAACCCTTTCAGTCTGTGTCTACATCCGGGACCTGTCCCTGCTATGCTGCGCTGCCTATCACCTACTCGAGTGTGAGACTGGTCTTCTCTGCTGAGGACCCCTGGACTACTTCACTGGGTTACCTTCACTGCTGCCCGCTTCCCAGGCAGTACCATCGAGCTGTACAATAAATACAACTTCTCTGTGTCTGTGTGTATAGAGTCTAGCCTAGTACTGCGGTTCCTCACAGGGCTCCTCCCCGTGGGAGTGGCCATCACCACAATACCTAAGAATCCACTCAAACACCTCAAAACCATAACAATCTTCCTTAGTCCTTCCGCATTTACCAAATAAATAATGTACTCTAGAAGTAGAAGGAATAGCTTCTGCTGGAGTTTTTTTAAATGTCTCCATAAGAGACACCAAAGATGATTTAGGAAAAATTCAGAAATTTAAGGGTGAGACATCTGGAGTTTAAGATTCTCAGTTTTAGATCGATGGACCACATTATCCTGTAATGCAGAAATGTTTTGTTCCAGAATATCAGCTGTTACCATGTGGTCCATAAAAGCTTGAATTTTAACAATATTTGAAATATCCTCTACACATCGAGAGAGAGAATTGCAGGGGCACTATGGCTGACCAGATGGACTTAGGGCATCTTTAACTAGAAGACCAAGGAAGCTCCCCAATTACAAACACAGTCACATCCTGGGAAGCACCTACTCCATGGATCAAGGCCGCTTCCTTGTGCCCCAAATGCATTGTTCCTCTTGTCCAAGGGGTCTTTGTATTTCAGCATTGCTCTGCGATGGCTTCCTTGCCTTCAGCCGTGTTGGCCTGTAGTTCTTCTAAAAGACCAGTGTGAAAGCAGATTCATTGATCTTTATCTGGTCATAGCCATTGGGGAGAAACAGAGTCTTGTCAAGGATTGCACTAGGACTGTGTGAACAACAGTTAGTCCATAGTACCAACTTGGAGAAATGGAGCGTGGCAGGGTAAACCCATAGTTTTCCTTTCCTCTTAGCCATTACTAACAGTAGGAAATGTCTGTAAAGGAGAGGTCAAATAACAACTTAAGGTTCAGAGCAGCCAGGCTGCTCTGGTTGCTGCTGTTACCATCTTGAATTCATTACTTGTTTTTATAGTGTGCAGCGTGTCCACAAGGATAGCACTCTGGAGCAATTTAATGACCCCCCCCCCCCCCCCCCCCCGGCTGTACTTGCTCAGTTCACACATCTTACATACTGTCCCAAGGAAGGGTTGCCTTTCTAAAAGAAACAGGAAGAGAGCAGCATCATTCAGTCTTCTGTCACCAGAAGTGTCGAGTCCTTTTTGCCTGACATGGTTCTCTGTATGTCTTATTGTTTCCAGTATCTCTGGACAGAGCAGCACAGCCTAGAGCCAAAAAACAGAGCGAGTACGAGAGAGAGCTCACTTTTCCACTAGGGTTGCTGGATGCCAAGTACAGGTTTCTTGGATCCTGCCTTGCTGGGCCTCCTGTTTGAGAGGACAGCCTCTGCATAGCGTTTAATGGGTAGGTAGGGCAGAGAAGATACCCTTGTGTGGGGCAGATTAGGCTGCGTTGCCCATGGTCCCTAGCCTTCCTGTTTTGGGGTGCTGTGTACAATGCTTTTCCGAATTGGTATTACATTTAAGTGTTGGTGAGATGGTGCGCTTTTTCTTCTAAGAGAAAGGTGCCCTTTGTTGTCTAAGTAGTGTCTCTATGAGCAAAACCATATTTAAGCAATTAAGGGGAAGGTAATGTGGATAGATATGTGCCAGTCAGGGTTTAGAAAAGATTTCGGCTCTGAAAGGGCGTTAGTGGCAGATAATGAGTGCATTTTGTAGTTAAGAGATGAGGGTATTTCAGCACTTAGTGGATCATGAGTTCCTTCTAACTCGTTGTAGAGCTATGGGGCTGGAAGGGCTGGTGTTGCCATGGATTGGGTCCTTTCTCTCAAAGAGAACAGCAGTGGTGAAGGTTAGAGGGCATGCTCAGGTTGTTTCTCATTTCATTGTGGGGTCCCTTAGGGTTCCTCCTTGTCCCCACTTTTAATTAATATTTTCTTCCAGTCCCATGATCATTTTTTTTTGTTCTTTGGGTTTTAAAGTGTTTTTATATGCAGATGGTGTGCAGTTGGTGTGGTCTGTGGGGCATGATTTGAATCATTCTTTGTGGCAGGCTCAGAATGGATTAGAGAAGATTGTGCACTGGATTGAGAGAAATAAATTGATAATAAATTTTGATAGGAGGCAGAAATTGTTCTTGTGAAATGATACATTTTTTAAATAATTAAAGGGGAGTTTCCTTTTTAAAGAGGAAGGCTTGTTGGTGCTAACTGTGAGGTGTATCATGAGATACATCATTGTCTGACAATAAGCAGGCACTTCATACAGGCTGGCAAATTTGGGATAACTCACTGTCTATTTACCACTGGGGAAAATGTTCAAGTCTTGCTTAAAATTCCTTTTAGCCTTGCAATAACCCACTTGTATTTTAAATATTTTTCATTTCTTTTCAGGTTAGGCGCAGAACTGATCTGTCTATCTGCACTTATCCTCCATAGAGAGTGTTACACTTCCAAGGCAGTGTTGAGTTTACTTGCAAGGTCGGCCCCCCTGCCAAATTTCCCCCTCCCCCGCTCACTGTAACTCATTGCTGTGCAAATTTTTTTTTTTTAAAGTTCAGTATCTAGTGGAGAACTGCTATACAACTCACATATGCAAGTGATTTTATAGACCCTAGTCCCAGAGCAATGACAAAGAAGAATAACCAGTTTCTAGATTCTTAGGTCAAGAAAAGTGCTATGTTCAGGGAAACAAAGTCAAGTATTGAAAAACTTGATCATGGCAGCTCAAGCTGTGCTAGCATCAGGCGGCAGTGCTACTATGCAGGCCCTGCTTCCTAAACGGCGTTTACTGTTTCATGACTTCCGATTAACATGGCAGAATAGTGATCTTAACTATTTTTCAAGCGGGGGCTGCTTTGACAAGATAACTCAAAGGTGAGAGCCCGGAACAACACTGGACAAAGTGGATGGTGCCATGGGCAAGGGGGGTGGATGTGTGATGTGACCAGCCTGGCTGCTAGACACACTCAGGCTGGCTTGTTTAGCTAAAGTGGGATCTTCTCCCCCACACTTTCTCCCTGTCTGCCAGACTGTCTCTCCCACTCTCTCCCCAGCTTATCTCCCCACCTACATCTTCTTCCAATGCACTGTCTTCCCCTAACCCCCAACCGTATCTCCCACCAGTCGCCTCCACCATCCTGTCTTCACCCCCATTCCTCCCAATCTGGCTGTCTACACAGTTTAATATCCCCCCTCACCTTTTTGGAGGTTTATTGATGGCACAGCATCCAGGTGTTCTCTTTTCATTTGGCACCTCATAGTTCTCAGTAAGTTTGAGCCATACGGTGCTCTACATTCTCAGTCCCAGGATAATAGTGTGGTAATTCAGACACTGAGGAGGAGGAGAAATAGCCTAGTGGTTATTAGAGCAGTGGGCTACGAACCAGAAGACCAGGGTTTGAGTCCCACTGTCACTCCTTGTGTCAGTGGGCAAGTCACTTTACTCTCCATTGCCTCAGGTACAAAACTTAGATGGTAAGCCCTCTGGAGATAGGGAAATACCTATAGTACCTGAATGTAAACCGATGTGATATCTCAGATTGAATGTTGGCTCAAGCTTATCAAAAGTTGCATAGTGCTAGAAGTTGGAGCAGCACCAATTGCAATCTTCTAGGGAAGATGGGGGGAGATTGTGTATTGGTCAATTGTACTAATAAAGATATATGTACCATACTGTCAATTAAGATCCTCTTAATGAGGACTGTTAGATGGTCCATCAAGCAGCTTTGCTTGGAACTCCCTACCAGTGGAACTCAGAATGTCCAAGTGTATAACAAAATTTAGATTCCTCCTGAAAATGTTTTTGTTGAAGCAAGCATTTGATTAAGAACTCCAGTGTCGAGCTTTGTGCACCTTATAGCAGCCTAGAGACATATTGATGTATAGTATGTTTTGTTTTATATGTTTTTATTATGAATGTTTTTTATTTTTTGTACATCGCTTAGGCTTTTTGTGTTAAACGATAAATAACTTTTAAGAAATGAAATGAAATGAAGAGAGTCAGGGGGCCATCCTGAGGATCAGTGGTAGCTGCCACTGGCTCCCTGGCCTTATAATGAAGAACACTGGGTAGAGAAATATGACCTTTGGTCAGAAAGACATGTCTTTGAAGACAGCTGGTGGATTCAGAGGGTGGCGATGAAGGTTACCTAGTCATTAAACTATCCTGCTCCATGCATTCATGAGAATTTGATAACCAGTACTCCAACACTCTTCCAAGGGAAGGTACTGGTCTCAGTACTGTATAGTCTTTATCTTTTACATGGACATTTCAAACTTGTGTATGCTTTTTGTAAATGTAGGGATGATATTTTTTATAGCATTAGTTTGTTGTAGGCCTTTCTGCATGGGTGATTTATAAGGACTTTGGATCACCAAGGACCATGAAGTGAATGGATTTAACTTCCTAAATTTGTGGGGCAGTGGTGCCAATATTTTTCTCTCTGAGACTCAGGAACTTTATAGGTGATGCATGCTACCTTTTTTACTGGACCATCCCATGGTGAATCCAGAATTGTTATGCTATATCATGCTTTGACGCCATGTATCTTTCTTCTGATGTCAGGTTAGAGGGGCATGATGTTGGGATGGCTAGTCTCCATCTCTGGGGTTTTCTACTCCAGAATGTGGTGAAGAGGCTCCGTGATCATGGTCTTCCCTTTTAGGAAACCTGTAATTGAATTTCAGAAGTCCAAGGAAAGCTTGCAGCTGTTGCGTGGAATGATGTGAAAGGGACTTTTGAATTGAAGCAATTTTGTCCTTCAATTGAAGTCCTTGTTTGTCAGTGTGATAACCTTATAACTCTATTTTGGGCATTCTCATACAGCACTTTCCATCTTTTGGCATAAACCAGCATCAGTAAGATGGCATAAGGACTTTCAAAAAGATCTCTGCCAAGACGTCATCTGAGCCTATGACAATCAAGGTATCATCAAAGTACGAAAGAACTCCTTACAATCTGAAGTGTTTTCCTTTGAAAGTCAGTCTTCTAGTGTACTTGTAATAGCAGTTAAATTCTGCCATAACAAACCTGCGATATAGCATGCAAAATCATTATTTATTAATTTATTAATAATTTATTAATTTATTAATTTATTAATCGTTTGATATGTTCCATGTAAACCGCCATCCCGGCGATAGTTATCTCGGTTACCTGTGAACCGGAGTGATATGTATTGTATACAGGAACTTCCGGTATATAAAAACCAAAATAAATAAATAAATTTTATTTATTTATTTTGCATTTTTATATACTGACATTCTTGTATCAGATACAAATCATACCGGTTTACATTAAAAACAGAGTATGCAGGAAAATAGGTTTCCTAAGTCAAATACATTGAACATATTTAATAAACAAAGGATTACTAAACACTATGAAAAAAGTTAATTAACAAAGGAAAACTTAAGGGAATTAAAATAAGCGTAGCACAAAGGATTGCACGAAGGGGTGCACAAAGGGGAGTGCCCCTTTGGCGCACCCCTTCGGTGCGCGACGCCTGGTGGAATGTGGCCGTTTACCGGCTCGCCGCTGAGCATGATGACGTCAGGGGGGGGGGCGGGTCTCTTCATCCCTGAGTTCACAGCATTCTCAGTTTCAGCACAAAGTGTTTTTTCAATGTTTTTGGTCTTTTTGGTCTCTTTTTCTCTCAGCGATTGCCCCTAAAGGTGCCCGGTACTGGTGGGCTGCCCCTCTGCACCACTGCCTGGTCTGTATCTTATAAAGAGTGTCCGCTATGTAGGCTGTATATTATTGGTTGGGGTTGGATACCTTTCCCCTCTGTTTATTGGCCCTGTAAATGAGAGTGTCTGATTTTTTTTTTGCTTCTTTTGCTGAGTAGTGAATCCCATTGTATGTTCTTGTGCAGATTTCAGTGTTTCTATGGCTGGAAGTTTCCCTGGTGACTGCAAGAATATATTACAGCATCTTCTTCCAGTTGTAATTGCAGTCAGGAGCTCCCAATAGAGACCACCTATAGTGCAGCCCTCTCTAGTGGTGAAAGGTAATGGCTGCTGCCCTTGGACCAGTGATTTGCTGACCTTTTGGCAGCATGTTTTAGACTGGAAGGTTACTGGATCTTTCTTAATTCTGAGTCTTTTTCAGAATCTAGATTAAGTAGTTCGGCTGATGTGTTAGTCCACTTGAATAAAGATTAACAAAAACAAACATAAAAACACATAAGGTGATACCTTTTTATTGGACTTAACGTAAATATATTTCTTGACTTGCTTTCGAGAGCTAATACTCTCTTCTTCAGGTCAGAATTCAAATGAGCAAAATATAACATTAGTAGGAAATATAAAGTAGTGTGGGGGCAATAAGTGAATGGTAAAAGGCATTGCAATGATAGGATGAAGGGGAAGCGGTGAGGCTCCCTCCCTTACAGAGAGAGAATAGGATCCTGCACGCAAAGTGATAAAAGGCGTCCAACTCATTATTGCCTTGGTTATGGCAGATTGCAGAGTAATGGAGGAATGAATTGAGTTTCTTCTTAATACCAAGCAGTTTCTTCTGAATGCAAGGAACATGGACATTTTACTCAAAAAAATTCAAATGAAATAAAAAAAACACTTATATTTCACATATTCTGTGTTTTTTTGGGTTTTTTTTTTAAATAGACTGGTATTAACAACAATAACAAAAGGCTTGTTCATCCTTCATGCTTGTATTCCAAAAGTATGTAAATGATACACTGTATGTATTTCTTGAACTTTGCCAGCTTTCCGATGCACATGGATAGGAGCTGTCATACAGTGTAATGCAGTGTAGCGCCTTTCCCATGCCTGCTAACATGAGGAGAATGATGGCTGACACATACTTCGGTGTTTGATTCAGGTCCAGCAACCGTAGAATGGAGTATTTGGTGCCTCTTGCTCAACCCTATGTTTTGTGGTTGTTATTGGAAGGTTATCTGATACATGTCAGAAAGCTAATAAATGTCCAGACAGTTGCTGTAGATCTTCTGTTAGCACAACACCCGCCCCCCCACCCCCCATCAACTTTTATATAAAACGAGTCATCAGAAAGGATTTTAAACCCCCATTAATATGTGAAAGAGAATCCAAATGCGCTGTCAGACAAATATAAAATAAACCAATAGACTAAAGGGTACTGTAGATTAGTTTTAACATCCCTGCTCCCTTAGAAATTTTAAATCACTAACAACTCAAAGTTGAGATGCAGACAGTAGACAACAGCAGCGAGAGGGGGGCTATTCCTTCTTTTGCACTAAGTGCCACATATATGATTATCTGCCAGCTGGCGAGAGGCTGTATGTGTGCACTTGGTGCAGAGAGCTCCAAGCCCTCAGAGAGCGGGAGGCTAGAGTGGCAGACCTGGAGGAGCTAAGGGAGAGAGAGAGAGAGGTATATAGAGGAGGCCTTCAGGGACATAGTAGAGCAGTCCCACCTCTACTCAGGCAGGCCCTGTGCTGCCTTGGAGGAGAAAGGTGGAAGCAGATTATCACCTTGATATGCCAGGGAGCAATCCTATAGTTAGGACCTGCCCTCAAGGTGATGTGGTATCCTCTTTCATTGATAATGTTTCAGGAGGGCACATAACCATGAGGGAAGGGTTAGGTCAGCTATCATAGTTGGTGATTTGGTTATTAGGAATCTAGATAGCTGGGTGGCTGGTGGGCGTGAGGATTGCTTGGTAACTTGCCTGCTTGGTGCAAAGGTGGCAAACCTCAAGCATCACATAGCCAGAATTTTAGATTGTGCTGAGGCAGAGCCAGCTATCTTGGTACATGTGAGCAACAATGGCATAGGAGGATACAGGAGGGAGGTTCTAGAAGTCAAATTTAGGATTTTAGGTAGAAAGTTGAAATCCAGAACCTCCAGGATGGCATTCTCAGAAATGTTCCCGTGCAGTACTACAGAGGTAGACAGAGGTCCAGAGACTCAATTTATTTATCTGATTTTTTTTATATTCTGCTTTTTGGCACTTCAGAACGGATTACATTCAGGTACTGTAGGTATTTCCCTACCCCAGAGGGCTTACAATGTAACCCTTAGACACACTAAGCTGCAAATTGTTTTGTAGGGGGGTCCCACTATCGCAGGGGGTGTCGCCTTGGTGCCTTGTATGGCGCGTTTTTTTGTCTCATGGTCAAACACTGCGGGACAAAAGAACACGGTGAATGGCCCTTTAATGCGATGGTGGCCCCAACCTCACAGGACCGCCATTGTCCTCAAGGGTCACTGGCCCGAAAATAAGTTGTATGCAGATGAGGAGGTAGAGTGGGGATCACTGCTGCCCCCCATCTGAACTCAGGACTCCCAGTCAAGGCAGCCCTGACTCCTCCAAAATATAAATAAAAAAAAGAACCGTGCGGCAACAGCCCTGACCCCCTTATCTCCTCTCCCCAAAGCGAAAACATAAAATGTGGCCCTGGCCCCCTGCTGCCATACCCCCACCCCCTAAGTGACAGAGATCCCCCCCCTGAAAGTCCATACCCCCTACTCCCACCTCACCAACTGACAGTGACATCCCCCAATTGTAAAAAAAAAAAGGCCCAGGCCTCACCCCACCCTCTACCTCCATCCCTAAAAATGGATCCTGTGTCAGGTTTGGGTGCACCCTCTCATGTGACTGGGGCAAGGTCAGGTTGGCGCCATTTTGGAAAATGGCGCTGACTAGAAACAGGGCTAGGGGTGCCCTTGGCCTTTCAGAGTGATGGATTTCTTATTTTCATTGTATTGGGGTTGGGGGAGGTGGTTGGGGGGGGGGGGTTCCCACTTGAGCCCAATGTTTCTTATGACTTGGATGGTCTGGGCGAGGGCACCACCAGGTACTAACGAGGTATTTTTTTTTAATCCCTGGGGGGGATGGTTGAGGTTCTGGGGGGGGGGGGGGGTTTGGGGGATTGTCTGCCCTGTTATATATGATAAAGGGGGTGGGGGGGACCTTATCCTGGCTATGTTATACTTTCTGATTGGGTGGGGTACTGTCATCGTGCCACCTTGGACATATTTTTAGGATTTGGATGTTAGGCCACCTCTCAAGTGGTGAGCCTGGGGTGAGGAGGGGGGTCATTTTGACCCCCACATTCTTTCTTACTATTTTTGCCTAGCATTTTTTCCCCAGCCCTTTAAATCCTAATGTGGAAGCATCGAGTCCCTGATGCAGGTCCCATGTAAATTAATGTTTTCTCAGGAGGTGTAGTTAAATTAACATGGCTGACAACTTTCTAAGCTGGCCATGTTAATTTATGTACATAGGATTATCTATGCATGAGCTGCTTGCAGGGATTTGCAAAATTCATGCATGCAAGTTCCATGCAAAGCAGCTCATTGGCATAGGGGTGGGAAATTAGGCAAAACTATGTAAAGTATTGCACAATGCACATATCATGCAATATTGCTCTGATAGGGTTATATTGCGTAATATACACTGTTTAATGCACATTATAGCCCTAATCTGGCTTGATGCATCACCCTATTAGCCAGCTAAATTCTAGCTGGCTAACTTACTAGCCGGCTAGAATTTAACTGGATAACTCAGAAGTTATCTGGCTACTGCTTTTGAACTTAGACCTCAGCAGTTTTAAAAAGTCATAATAGCTAAATTTACATGCAACATTCATGACCTATGTGAAACAGACACAAATGCTTGGCTGGAAGCTCTGCTACACAGGAATTGTCTGAAAAGACTTTGTAGTCAGGGTAGATTAAGCCACATTTAGTTTTGTCTAATTTAAGCATATAATCATGGTGCTGGAGAAAAACTTGAATAGCATAGCTTTCACAACCACCACCTGCCTATTAACCATACCTCAACATTTTGCACACAAGACCTGGGCTCATGTACTGGTTTTTAGTACACATTTAAAGTAAACGCATGGCAACATTTTTCTGTGCTTTCATTCTAGGTAGTTTATGCCTACAGCTGCACATGGCTAGCCTGTCCGTGTACTAAGTGAGTGCTCCCCACTCAGGCCACTGAGCTTTCTGCTCACCTCACTGCCAACTCCTTCCCTTGTGCCAGGTGGTTTGTGCCGAGCAACGGCAAAGTCACTTCTAGGATGGGAGTCACTAACGACTGGAGGCTTCAAGGCATGCCGGGAAGTGTAGGCTAGTGCAAAGCGGCTAGGGTCCATGTTGCCTCAGACTCAGAGCATGACTTTGCACACAGGTCCCGGAGCAGCCGACATCTTCCCTAGCCCTAGTGAGGTGCTGTGATACAGAGGGCTTGATATTTATTTCACAGAGGCCCATGCAGTGCACGCAAGAACAGGCCATTTCAGAAGATGGTAGTTCTTGGTGTCGGTGGGCCAAAGGTAATGGAGATCTGGCACAGCGTAGATGAGCTGCTTTAGATAAGGTGTCAGGCCATGGGCCATAGTTTGCCCACCCTGATCTAAAGATCCAGGAAAGAATTTTAAATTTACAGCAGAAATTAATCAGCAGCTGGTGATATGTTCATGAAGGATATTACTCGTCCTGAATGGCTATATTTTTTACAAACTGCACCCATATAACTGACAGGGCCAGAAGCTGCAGGAATAGAGAGACAGACGCGATAATTTCTTTGGTGCAAATCAAAGCCCCGCATAGCATTGCATACACTGATGAGGGACTAGGGCCGGAGGGAGGTATGGGACTAACCAATTTAAAATCTTATATAGCGTGTAATTAGCGACACGTAGGTGATTGGCTTATGGACACTAACTTTTATACACCAGTAGAGTTAGAGAAGGCCAGGGTGAGACCCTTAAACTTACAGTATATTCTGCACAAAACCTGGGGTGTATTACCAATTAACTTACAACAAAGTATATTAATTCTTCCTCTTCTGAAAACGTGGAAATGGTTCTGTAATACTGGGATTTCCAATGTATTCTATCTTATTTTCTGCCAATCACAGGCAATAAGGATTTTAGACTTGGTATGAATTCTTAGATATTTCTGGAGAAGTATGTTAAGGGGTTGAAGACGATTTCTCAATTGGTTGATGATGCTAATCAGATGTAAACTTTTCATTATCTCCAGGAGGAATTTCAGATTCCTCAGAAACAATTCTGTCTCTTTACAGGTGAGACACGATGTTCATTCCTTAGACCTGCCTGATATAAATAGTTTGGAATGGGAATTCCTCTCGGAGCTATCTGACTTGGAAGGCCCCACCTGCCATACTATATCTTTTTGATATAAAGCACTGAAGAAAACTCCAATGACGGCCCGGGTTGGGAAAATTATTATACAGGGTTGGAACCTAGAATAAGAAGTTAAGCTTTCTTCTTTGGACTATGTTAAATGTTTCTCGAGAATGCAGATACTTACTCACTACTAATGTCAGCTTGAAAGAGACTCAGTTTCTGCACAGATTTTATATTTCCCTGAAACAAGCGCACCGTTTGGGGTTAAAAAGTGTCAAAAGTATGGGGTAGCAGTAAGTGTATACTAGGTCATCGATTTTGGTCATGCTTACATATGCAGTGCTTTTGGAAACAGACACAAAGCTATATCTTAGCGTTTACGGGAGTTTACCTCCAATTAGATATTCCTGTTATTTTTATGGGACGATTTAACTGCATATACTTTTAAAAATGGCTATGTACAATTGTGGTGTGGCAAAATATTACTGTGGGGGAAATATGTATATTTCAAACATGGTTGATGCCAGAGGTGCCTACTTTGACTCAACTGAAAAGTCTGATACATCAAGTTTGTGTGATGGAAACGTATGCTGAGAAAATTGATGGATCTGTGCAAAGACAAAGCTTCCTGAAGAAGTGGGATGTATAACTTTAGTCTTTATATGGTAAAGCCCGAAACTTAATTTTAAATGGTATGTCCATGGCCTGAAGAATGTAACAATTTCTGGGGTGAGAGGTGCAACATTAGATTGATTTTATTGGCAAAGATATATTTCTGTTTAATGAGAATTTGGTGAGATGGGGAGGGGGTTAGGTTGGGGATTGTGGGAGGGATATAGGGAAATCCAGTTGTGCAGAGTTCACACATCCTTCGGTGATTGCTTGTATTATTTGTTATGGTTCTTGAAATGCAGTAAAAAATTTGAAACTAAAAGGAGTTGAGCGGCACTGTTTTGGAATAACTGGAGTTTTTTTAGTAAACCTTCATAAAGAGCATTTCAGTAATGATAGCTTGATGTCACTAGTGGGTGCAATATTGTAGCCATATCCTTTTGCGACAAATATGAACCAACTCATCACAGCATGTGGAATTGGTAAAAAAGAAATGTGCGCCAGAGATGAAATTTGAGCTGTTAAAGATAACTCAGAGTAAATAATCATTCCTAGTACCTAAACCTGTTGACTAATTGAGAGTGATATGCCTTTTAATGTTAATGTAGGCGGTGGAAAAGACATATTAGGTTTTTTTGACCCACAAAATCTCTGTCTTAGCATTTATCTTTAATCTGTTAAACCAAAAGAATTCAGCCTAGCCAAAAAAAATCTTGCCATGATTCAGCAATTTCTGCATAAATTTGAACGTTGTCTGTACACATCAGACAATGGAAACCAGCTTTCTGACTCAGAGAGAGTGAAAATGTATGTTAAATCATATGGGGGATAAAACAGACCCCTGGAGGTACTTCCCTATTCCACAACCTAGGGATCAGGAAAATCATTCCCCTCCATAATTCTCTGATTTCAACCTTTCAGAAATGGGCTAAACCAGTTCAAATTGTAGCCTTGAATTCCTACGCTTTGTATATGATTTAGCAGTATTGCATGATCAGCTGTGTCAAAAGCTGCCAACAGATCCAGGAGGGCTACTACTGAGTCTTAGCCCCTGTCAAAACTCTGGTGAAAGTCATCCAAAAGAACTATTTAAAGATTTTGTTTTATACTAAACCTAGGCTGAAATCCTGATTGGTAGGGGGGTCAAGAACCTTCTGAACCTCTTAAGACCTTATCAGCTCTCCTGTCATTGCTTATTCAAGCAATTTTCCTAAAAAGGGGAAGATTTGCCATGAGCCTGTAGTTAATAAACTGAGCAGAATCTATAGTCTTTTTTTCAATAGGGGTCTAATAATAGCTTGAAAGATACGATCTGGAAAAATCCTATCTTTAGGGGATACATGTATCAAACTATTCAATGACTGAATTAAAGCTCTTTACATTCCTTAATAATCCATGCAAGATATGGATCAAAGATTTTGCCAGAAGGCTTGTTGAAGCATTAATGAACAGCAACTCTAAACACCTTACTGGATAGACTGCACGGGCCACTTTTGGTCTCTATTTGCTGTCATTTACTATGTTACTCTGTTTCTTTGAATTGAGTGCAGATAATGATATGTGAAAATTCTCTGGATCTCCAGTCTGGGATATCTTGGAAAAGTACTGCTCCAAGGATTTGCAAATCTTCTGTACTTTATCCACAAAAATATTAGCAAATTTAGCACAGCTGATATTTCCATCTTCTAACTTAATGGAGACTGAAGAATCATCTAGAAAATTTCTTTACCAAGTCAAACCATTCTCGTAGATAATTTTTTTGTGAACTGTGATTTCAAGGAGAAGTAATACGAAATTACAACTTGATTATTTTTCCTCACATAGTTTCTATATTTATCTCTATCTTTAGTAAGAACATAAGACTTGCCATACTGGGTCAGACCAAAGTATGGCAGTATTTTGTTTTCCAACAGTGGCCAATCCAGGTCACAAGTACCTGGCAGGATCCCAAGGGGTAGATAGATTCTAAGCTACTTATCCCAAGAATAAGCAGTGGATTTCTGCAGCTCTACCTTAATAATGGTTCCTCCAGGAACTTGTCCAAACCTTTTTTAAGTGCAGCTACACTAATAGCTTTCACCACGTCCTCTGGCAACGAATTCCAGAGCTTAATTATGCATTGAGTAAAAAAAATATTTTCTCTTATTAGTTTTAAATGTATTACCTAATAACTTCATTGTGTGTCCCCTGGTCTTTGTAGTTTTTGAAAGAGTAAGCAATTGATTAATGTTTACTTGTTCCATTCCACTCATTATTTTATAGCTCTCTAAATGTCCTTCTATCACTTTATAGACCTCTCTTTGTTGTCTTCAAATTTTGGAGTTCATCATTGAACCAAGGTGAACTTTGATTAGGATTAATTGCTTTGAATTTTTCAGGGGCCCCAGAGTCTACTATCTCAGCCAGATTAATATACCAGCAGTTAATTAACTTATGAGTAAGCTGATCTTCAGTATTGCAAGGGAATGAATTTAATGATTCCTGTCTTTATGGTAAGGAGATTTTCTTTCTAGCTTCCACTGTAGTATATTTTAACACTTTCTACATGAAAGGAGATCTCTCAGGCTCCAAGGATTAATCTTAATTTCAGAGATGAAAAGATCTTACAAAATTGTGGTTGAACTGAAAATATATACATTGGGAAATCTACCCATTGGGAGAAACCATCTGATTTGAACAGCAGCTAAAATTTATTGAGTAGAATCATATAAAACAGAATTAGCATGTATGTTAAAATCACCAAATATCAATAGCTGGGCGTATTCCGTAATTAATATTAGATATCAGCTGTGACAGTTCAAGAAGAGAATGATCTTGTTCATGGGGAGTCCGAGAACAAAGTTATGAATTCCAAAGAGACTGAGAGCAATATGCCGTGCTATCAAATGAGAAATTAAGGACAACATTGAGTATGCCAAACTCACTGATTAGAGTAACAAGCCAGTATTGATGTTCACTCGCTCCTTCTATGTGTATGTGAAGGGAAATTATGCCAGTGGATGCACATGGTGCTACAGCATTAATCTGCAGTTGCGCACACACTTTTTGAAGGTTAAAATGATCTTTAAGCTAGAAACGTTGATTTGGGAAGCATGCTTCTTTCAGCTTTGTGCAATCAGTGCATTCCATTCCAAAAGGGTGCAGTTCACTTGCAACTTCTGGCTTCTCAGAGGTGCTCTCTACTGCCTGCGTGCTAGTCAGGGCTCAGTTCAGTGGAGGAAAGGAAACTGTACATCCCAGCAATGAATTGGGCACACTTGTTTTAGTAAAAATAACATTTTTGTACAGTAGCAAACCTTAGCTTGGCAGAAATATTTTGTTCACTAAGATGAAGTTTTGCTGGACATGAAGAAGGCCACAGTCCTAATCGCATAAATCCAGTGGGGAGAAGTCTGGGAGAAGAGCTGTCTTTTAACAGCATCAGTTCCTGTGCTGTCTATCTGCTGGCCTCTAGAGAGCAAGCTGCCCTCTTACTTGCCTGACTGAAAGTTTTGAATGAAATATTAGAAAAATACTGTGAAGAATTTTAAAGGCTGTCTTGATTACCTGTCAGGAATTTGGTCATGCATAGACGCTGATCGGCATACTTGCACTCCAAAACACCCCAAACATAAATCAGTCACTTTCTTTGAAGGAGGCTACATAACAGTGAAAACATGCGAGTCTTTTCTTGTTTAGATAAATGATTTTAATAAAACTTGGTAATAAGATTGAAGAGTTAGAATGTGTGACACTTAATGAAGATATAAATATAATAGGCATCTGATACACTTGGTGGAAAGATGGTAATTAATGTGATACTATGATATTAGGGTACAACTTTATATTGATATGAAAGGGCAGATCAAATTGGTGGAGCAGTGGCACTATATGTTAAGCAGGATAAAAGTCCTAGTGGATATAAAATGCAGTGTAAAGTCTTTATGGATAGAAATTCCATGCATGATGGGAAAGAGTATAGAAGAGGTATATACTACCATCCACCTGACCAGGATGAAGAATCAGATAGTGAAATACTAACAGAAATTAGAAAGGCAAATACAATTGGCAAACAATAATGGATTTCAAGTACCTCATTATTTGTTTGATAAATGTTTCATCAGGACATGCTAGGGAGGTAAAGTTTCTAGATACCATAAATGATTGTTTCATGGAGCAGCTGGTTCTGGAACAGACAAGAGGGGGAACTGTATTAGATCTAGTCCTAAGTGGAGTTCAGGACCTGATAAATGAGGTAACTGTGGTATGGCTGCTTAGCATTAGTGATCATAATGCAATTAAGTCTGACATAATTACTGGAGGGAGGATATTAAGTAAAAGTACTACAGAAGCATTTAACTTTAAAAATGAAACACTAAAATAAAATGAGGAAATTAGAAAAAAAATGAAAAGGAGTGGTTACAAAGATTAAAAGTTTGCATGTTTAAAAAAAAGTTTCTTAGAAGCCCAGATAAAATGTATTCCATGCATTAAAAAAGGTTGAAGGAAGACCAGATAACTATTAGCACAGTTAAATGGTGAATGAAAGAGGCAATTAAAACCAAAAGAACTTTTTAGAAAATGGAAAGCAGATCCCAGTAAGGAAAATAGAAACTAGCATAAGCACTGGCAAGTTAGATATAAAGCATTAATAAGGCAAGCCAAGAGAGAGAATTTGAAAAGAAGTTTTCTATAGAGGCAAAAACTAATAATTCTTTCAAGTACGTATGAAGCAGAAAGCCTGTGAATTAGTTATTTGGCCCACTAATTGACCAAGGGGTAAAAGGGATGCACAGGGATGACAAGACCATATTAAAAAAACAAACAAAAAAAAACAACTAAATTAATTCTTTGTTAACCAAGAAGAATGTTGGGAAGATAAATATACTTACAATGTTATTTGATGGTGATGATTCAGAGGAACTGAACCAAATCACTGTGAAAATGGAAGATGTCATAGAGCAAATTGACAAACTAAAGAGTGACAAATCATCAAGACCAGAAGGTATTCACTTCAGATTTCTTAAAGAACATAAATATAAAATTGCAGATATATAACATATCATTAAAAACAGCCACCATACTAAAGATTGGAGGATGGTCAATGTAATGCCAATTTTTTAAAAAAAGGACTCCAGGAAAGTGTAGACCAGAAAGCCTTACATTGGTACTGGGCAAAATGATAGAAGCTATTCTTAGTAACAAAATTATTGGCCATATGGATAGATGTGGCCTAATGTGAAATACCAACATGGATTTAGCAAAGGGAAGTCTTACCTTACCAATCTACTGGGTAAGGGTGAACCTCGATTATAATGTATCTGGATTTTCAGAAGGCAATGTCCTATTGTGGATTTATAACTAGTTTAAAGTTAGGAAACAAACAGTAGAACTACACAGTTGGTTGTCCTGATAGAGAAAGGAAAGTAATGGAATGCCCCAAGATAAATACTGAAATGAGCCAGGAATCTAGACTGGGACTGGTACTGTTTAGCATATTCATACATGATCTGGAAAGGGGAGCAATAAATGAAGTGATCAAATTTGCAGATGATATAAAATTATTCACTTGTTAAAACATGAGCAGATTAGAGGAATTGCAGAAGAACCTTAGAAAACTGGGGGACTGTGCATCTAAATAGCAGATGCAATTTATTATGAACAAGGGCAAAGTGACGCACAGAGGGAAAAATATAACTATAGCTTCACAAATGCTAGATTCTGTATCAAGAGTCACCGCCCTGGAGAAGGTTCATTGTGGACATTGACGTCTTTAGCTCATTGTGTTGCTGCAGTCAAAAAAGCAAATAGAATCTTAGGAATGATTCAGAAAGAAATGGAAAATAAAACAGAGGATCTCATAATACCACTGTTTCAATCCATGGTGCTACCGCATATAAACATAAACACAGAAATGAGATGACAGAAAAAGACCATATCTAGTTTGCCTATCCACACCAACTAAACTTTACAATCCCTATTTATTTATTTTATTTATTTAGCATTTTTTGTATACCGTCGCTCAGGATCCATCGAAATGGTTCACAACAGGCCAGACTCTAGTCTAGACCACTCCTTGAATATTGTTATATTCCTTTCATGCTTTCTACACTTTCCTGGCTGACTACCCTGTTGCAGATTTTGGTAGCATCTGCAAAAAGACAAAACTTTCTGGATAATCGTATTGCAATGTTGCATACGAAAATGTTAAAAAGAACCAGTACCTGTGGCACACCACTAATAATGCCCCTCTCCTCAGAGTGAACTCCATTTACCACTACAAATTGTTGCCTCCCGCTCACTATCAGAATCTGATCAGGGCATAGACGCTAGGGATGTGCTACCGTTCAGGACAAATTAGGCAATTAGCCTAATTCGTCCTGGTTCGGGGACCCTGAAACCCAAATGGATTTTTCCCGAAATTTCAGGAAAAATTTATTTTCGGGTTAGTGTGCACTAATGGGAGTTAGTGTGGGCTAATGTAAAAATTTGGGTCCCCCTGAATTTCGAAGGCTCGAACCACAGGAAAGCCGATATTTCCTGCGGCGGGCCAAAAATGAAGCCCAAACCAAAAGGTTCGGGCTTTGCACATCCCTAATAGACACAACAGGCACAGTTCAGAAAGAGCTTTAATTAAAGAAGCATGAATCAAACATAACATGGGTTCCTGTGTTACAATATGCATAGGGACCTTCGTTTTCAGTTTTTATTTTATTTTATTAATTTCAATATTAGAACAAAAAAAAGAAATCCGTGGAAAAATGACTTTCCCATTGATTTTATCCTGTGTGTTATATCAAAGTCATTTTTCCACTGACTTTTTTTAGTTATGACCATTAAAATTCCCAGGCAAAGTAAGATATAAACTAAAAACGAAGATCCTTAAATTTGTAGGAGAAGCAAAACGTATTCAAGCGTGTTTCCTTACCAGGCAAGTGAGGAGTAAGATCCAAAACAGCTCAGCCAGATTCAGAGCAGCCCTTACAAACCCAGCCCAGTGAATGAGTGATTTGTTGCAGCGGAGACTCTGCTGGTTAAGGGTTTAAAAAGGTGTGTTATTAAGGGCGCATCTTCTTTGGGCCAATGACACTTCACTAGGTTTGTCTTGCTCCCTTAATACCTGGAGGACAGAAATAATACTGCTTCCCCAGCTCTCCACAGCCAGCATGGCTCTCCCTGTAGGGTTCCAGCCTGCGGCTTCTTCAGCTGGTCCTAACACCTCAGTTTGTAACCCAGCAAGTCACTAAGGCCCACAGCAAGGGTGCTCATTTTATTTGTGAAGCACTATGTCAAAGGCCTTCCTGAAATCCAAGTACACACTGTATTTAGCGCTCTTTCCAAATCAAGGTCCCTGGTCATCCAGTCAAAGAAATTGATGAGATTCATCGAGTAAAACCATGCTGCTTTCGATCTTGTAATCCATTGGCTGCCAGAAATTGCACTATCCTCCGTTTTAACAGCAATTCCATTAATTTGCTTACCAGAGAGGTCAGACTAACCGTTCTGTAGTTCCCAGCTACCTCCTTATTTCTACTTTTGTGGCTAGGAACCACATCTGCCTGGCTTCAGTTCTTCGGAAGTACTCCCGACTCTAAAGAAGCATTGACAAGGTCGGCCTGCACAGCTATCAGAACTTCTCTAAGTCCCCTTCATACTCTCAGATGTATCCTGTCTGGCCCATTGCTTTATCTACTTTACGTTAAGCTAGCACGTCATGAACACACATTTCTGAAATTTGTTTCACTTCCAGTCCTATTTGTGTTCATTTTCTGTGATCCTACTCTTGGCCATTTCTCAGTGAACACCAAACAGCAATATTTATTAAGCAATTCTGCTTTTTCCTCATCAGCCTCTATATAAAAGCTACAAATAAATAAATAAATAAATATATTCCTCCCCTTCACCTCTGTCTCTCAGAATGCCACTTTTGCACTTCCTCCTATCACTAATATATGTGTAAAAAAAAAAAAAGTCTCCCCCCCTTTTTTTTTTTTTACCATATTTGCTATTTTTTCTTCCATTTGCATCTTTGCATTTCTGACTACTTTCTCAGCTTCTGAAAGCTTTTCTAGATTATTGTTGCCTGATTTTCCTTTCTGTGATCTATTGCACTTAATGAACATTAACCTTTTTTTTCTTACTTTTTCAGCTACTTCTTTATAAAGCCATTACAGACTCCTTTTTCCCCCCCTTTCATTTATTTAATTAGCTAACAAAAAGGTTAGTTGTCCTTACAATATCTCCTTTTAGTTTTGCCCACTGCTCTTCTTCTTCTCCTGTATTTTCCTATCTAGCTACCTATTCTTTCATGTACTCCCCCATTTTAACAAAGTTAGTTTCCTAAAGTCTGGGGACCCTCGCCTTTGAATGAACCTTTGCCACCTGTGCTTTAATACCGATCCTTGAGTATTTTGTACAGTTCTTGTTGCCCAATCTCAAAAAAGATAAAGTAAAACTAGAAAAGGTACAGAGAAGGGCAACAAGAATGATAAAGTGTTTGAAATGCTTTTTTCATGTGACTGTGTTTGAGTTAGCTAGTACTGAAATGTTTTGAGCTACCAGGGCTTCCATACTGCTATATATGCATAGTTGTTTCCTGGTGTAAATTGAATTGCTGATTGTTTGTTTATTATCCCAATTTGCCTTCTTAAAAGCAGTGCTGTTTTACTCCTTTTCCAAAGATCAAAAGATTCTGGCTTGTTAGTTTTTATTTATTTAGAAAGCATTTCTGTTATCTAAACTAATTCTGCTGTGTGAAAAAAATTCCACCCAAACAAACAAACAAAAAAAAAGGGACCCAGGCAATGGCAAGGAAGATAAAGAGAAAGCCAGAACAGATAAAGATACTCTATAGCCAGAATAGAGTGAGATAAGCTCCCAAACAATTAAGGTTTCCTGTAGACAAATTGAAATTGAAATTAACTAAAAATTTCTGAAAATGCTACAAATAATATTGAAATGATGAATTCTAGCAATTATCAAACTTGATAATTCTTCTTAAAACTAAGGGACTTTGCAAAGTCAGAATTGGTTGGAAGAAAACTGTTTAGAGTGCCATGAATAGAGTTTTCAGACATTAAGTGTATCACAAACAAGTTATATTATTAACAAGACTATGGAAAAAAATCATCTGGCAACATATGGAACAAGCAAATGGAGATCATATCCATGAAAAAAAACGGAACCTTATCATGAAATAAATACTGTCAAGGTGGATAAAGAAGTCTGCTACTGTAAACATGCATTGTGTAAAATCATTAGCTAAATAACTCCAAACTACAGAAGATGCAATTAAGGAGTCAGAAGTTACATTTCTAGTAATTCATGGACTCTCTCGAGTATACCATGGAGGGGCCAGAAGTTTTGATGTGTAGAGTATGTTTGAGCTGACTTCAGAAAAAATCTGTCATGCATTTCCACGAGAAAAACACAAGCAAATGGATTCTCCAGATATTGAATCAACATACAGTGCATGCCAAATTTGGGAACACTTCAGAGAAAATGACAGACCGAAAATAAAATGCTATCAGCACAAAAGATTTAGACATTTTGTAAGGGATTGCTGTTTTGAACCCAAAGGACATAAAATCCTTAACATGCAAAAGGTACTAAATATTTTTCAAGCAATGAAAGAGATCAAAGAAAAAATAACCAGAGAAAAAAATAGCCAAAGAATAATCTATCATCTGTTGATGGAAACACCACTGGAACCACCAAGAAGCATTACGCATTCCACCTAAAAACAAATTATATAGATTGAGACAACTGACACAGTCATTTTCAGTAGATTTTGGTGCTGCCAGTCATTTAACTGGACAGTGTGAATTACTCTAATTACACTGCAGTCAGGACTGGTGCTAGGTTTTTTGCTGCCCTGTGCAAACAA
Source organism: Rhinatrema bivittatum (assembly GCF_901001135.1). Lineage (NCBI taxonomy): Eukaryota > Metazoa > Chordata > Amphibia > Gymnophiona > Rhinatrematidae > Rhinatrema > Rhinatrema bivittatum. Next base: position 84,756,023 of record NC_042624.1, read on the forward strand.
TTACTGTGCTGCCCCCCCCCTCACACACACACACACACACCATCACTGTTCATTCTGTCTTTGTCCCAAGCCTACAAAAAAAAAAGCCCAGCTCCCTCCAGCAACAGAAACTCTAAAACTGACACCTTCCCCTACCCTGGAATCCATGGCCATTTCAAGGGTATTAGTTGCCCTAGGCAAACCTTATAGTCTTGCACAACTCCATACACACAATTAATAGTTAAGCATTTATAGCAACATTTTACATGGAATATATCAAAGTCCAGTATTCTAAGATAAAAATATCACTTACATTATATTTACATGCACTGTTGTGATGCCAACCAGAAATCCCTGCAAAAAAGATTCTTGGAATCCATATAGTATTAGGCCTATTGTGATGTGTGTTGGGTGTGGGTTTGACCCTCTGAAAGCTTCCTAATCCACTAATACACTTCCTATTAGGAAAATGCCTCACCTCAGTCACACATGCAGAACATAAACAGACCCTCACCAAATATAGAATAGAGCAACCATAAAATAGAAATACAATCATGCAGTCAAAAAGCCAGACTCTGTATGCAGTGCAACAATAAAAAACCAGAACCATCACCATTCTTCAAACATCAAACAATAAAATAATCATAATAATAAAAGCATTCTAATAATTGTGTAAACGAAGGACCCCGATACAGCCGTGTTTCGCATCAGGGGGACCAGTTTATTCACAAATTTGTATTGTGTATTGAGAGTCAAGATGCATAGTTGTTTCTGGAAAACGGAACAGGTTTTCTTAAGGGTAGTGTGCAGCACAGGAAAAAGTTTAAACAATTTTATGGAGCCACGGCGACAGCTGTGACGCCAATTAAGTAGATCACCTTGATAGACTCGAAGTCCACAAGGGACTTTCACAATTCAGGCAAATGTGCTAAGCAAAAACCGTAAGAACGTCGGAAGCATCGCAAAATCAGAGATAATAATTGAGTTGAACAGTCAAGCTCTGTTGAAGCATAAACCGGACCGGGTAGGTCTCTAATTGTAGATTCAATAGAAGGAGGTGCGGCAAATTCATGCTGGTTACAATAACAATTTCTGCAGACAGTTTTGAAAAAAATAGGTAAATGTTACACTACAAATGTTTCTTTCATACATGTCCTAATTTTTACAATAATCCTTCGTCTCAACAAGTGCGATACATATTTATGTGTGTATTTCTTATTTATATGTGCTGTCCAATTTATTTATGTATTATTCATTTATTTATATACATGTGATTTTAAATGACTTTTTATGTATTTATTACCTTCTAATTATGGTTTATTTATTTATTTTAAATTAACGTAGCCCCTGAAGTAGCCCTTGTTTATGGGCGAAACTCGGACAAGTTGGGCACTCCGTCACATGATCAATAAAAATGTCTTCCCTTGACACCAATTCTCTTCCACTTTGTTTGCACTCTAGGAATCGACACATAACTGGTGAAAATTATTTGCGTAAATTGGAAACTCATAGTGAGAAGTCCTGGAAAATTAAAATTTTCCTTTTATCAAATTGTAGTTTTATGTGCTTTCAATAGTGTTGCAGAATTTCAGCTTTCTGAGCATAATTCAGTAATTTAGCAATGACAACATGTGGTTTCTGAGCTGCCGCAGGTTAGGGGCCCAGGCGATGTGTGCGCTCAATCAGGCCCCGCTGGAGCCAATGCTATAAAGATGACCGTGACTTTCAGCCATGTTTCCAAGGCCCGTCCTAACTCTTGCTCAGGAATACTTTCAGGTAATCCCACAAATTGAAGATTATTTCGTTGTGATCGATTCTCTAATTCATCAAATTTATCATCCCAGGCTCGTGCAGCTTTTTCTAGTGCTGCGATCTTCCGCTCCAGCGTCCTCCTCAGCCACCACAATGTGGCTCTCCACAAGATCCATATGGTTGCTGAACTCCATCATGGAAGAGCACACCTCCACTATTTGCTCCGCTATTTGGGTGAGCCTCACACTGAGCGCCGCTGCAACCGCGGAGGCTCCATTTTCCTCCAACAAGTCATCTGTGGGAATGGCGGGCAAATCTGGCTTGACGGTATCCATTTTGGAATCTGGGGCCTTTGCCCTGTCCTTATCTCTTTTTCACAGCTTTAGTAGCTATTGGGTGTGCCAAAGCTGCTGAGAAATCGTGCTGTGAGCGTGCAGAAATGTGACTCCTTGCCCTTTGATCAAAAAGTGTTCAATCTATTGCAGGAAAAATGCAGATTTATCAGAGTGGTGGCTGGAGCTCGATCCTCCCACATCTTACCAAGCCCCACCACATCACGTAACCTCCCCACTTTAGTATTTATTACAACCTCTCTGCTGGGATACCCTAAAGTCCCTGTTCTTTAGTATCCTTCAAAGATGCATCATTCTGTACAATGCACATTTTATCTTGTCAATAAAAACAGTGCTGTTTTACTGATTTTGCAAAGAAGAAAATCTCCTGGCTTATTTATTTTTCCTTGGGAGGCATTATTTTATCTAAACCAACATAAAGAGGATAGAATGGCTCCTTTATGAAGAAAGGTTATGAAGAAAGGCTCCTTTATGAAGAAATGTTCTCTGTTCAATACCCTGTTTATTGTTTAATGTAACGCCTCACCAGCGACAGTTAAGTTATATGGAAACCGACTTGATTTGATATGTATATCGAGAATGTCGGTATATAAAAAAAAATCGAAATAAATAAATAAATAAAGGTTAAACAGGTTAGGGCGCTTCAGGTTGGTGAAGAAGCCACAGAGGGGATATTATTGAAGTTAATAAAATTATGAGTGAGATGGAACAGGTAAGAACATAAGAAATTGCCATGCTGGGTCAGACCAAGGGTCCATCAAGCCCAGCATCCTGTTTCCAACAGAGGCCAAAACCAGGCCACAAGAACCTGGCAATTACCTAAACACTAAGAAGAACCCATGCTACTGATGCAATTAATAGCAGTGGCTATTCCCTAAGTATAATTGATTAATAGCCATTAATGGACTTCTCCTCCAAATAGAGAACATTTTTTAATCCTTTCAAATAGTACTAAGACTAGGGGGACATTCCATGAAATTAACAACAGATTTTAAACAAGTCAGAGGTCAATATTGAGATCAATATTCAAACTCTGTTTAGATGGATAATGTAATAGTTATCTGTCTAAATAGCATATCTGGCTATTTTCGGCCCTTATCTGACTAAATTCTAACTGGGTAACTAGATTTCTCACAGGACAAGCAGGATGGTTGTCCTCACAAATGGGTGACATCGAGGATGGAGCCCACCACGGAAAACTTCTGTCAAAGTTTAAACAGAACTTTGACTGGCCCCTACTGGGCATGCCCAGCAAGGCACTGACCCTGCAGCCAGCAGGGGTCTCCCTTCAGTCTTCTTTTTTCCGTGCAGCAGTTGCCACGCGGTGAAAGGAGCTCTCTTACCACGTTCCTGACAGGAATTCGGTTTTTTTCTTTCCGAAGAAAATTTGCCCCTCAGGGGTCTCCCTTTGACAAATTTTTGTCACCTCCGCGGAAACCGGTAAGTTTTGCCTTTTTTTCTTTGACTACCGTCGAATTTGGCCCTCGAGGCCTGTTGGCAATTACCGAGCCCGCGACTAAATTTGGCCTTAAGCCATGGCGACGGGGTTCCGTCGATGCCCGGATTGTACCCGGACTATGTCAATCACAGACCCCCATAGGGTTTGTGTTTTGTGTTTGGGTAGTGAGCATGATGTCCTGACTTGCACCAAATGTGCCCTAATGACACCTAAGGGTCGCAAAGCCAGGATGGAGAAGATGGGGCTCCTCTTCCATGCACCCACCCCAACGCCATCGATAGCATCGACGTCATCGGAACCGGCACCGTCGAAGTTGCACCACCATCGTCAACCCTCCGGTGACCGTCCACCATCGATGACTTCTCCGCCGTCGACTCCTGTCCCCTCCCCGGATGGGCGAGGAGACCGGAAGGACAAGCATCGCCATCGACGGCACAAGTCTCGGCCTGTCGAGGATCCACAGTCATCGACCTCTGAACAAGCCGAGCCACCGACTAAGAGGCCTCGTTCAGACTTGGCACCGTCCACGTCTCGTTCGCAGGCATCGAGGAAACCCTCACTCTCTCGGGGTGTGGGAGCCGTGATCCCACCGGTTACGGTGGTCCCTCCGGCTCTGCCTCAGCCTCCCTCTCCCGTCGAGCCGGGTATTGTTACCCCTGGTCTCCGGGCAGAACTGGACCGGCTGGTCCAGGAGGCCATCGAGAAAGCGATGCAAAGATTCCAACCTCCATTGGCACCGTCTCTGGCACCGATTCCGGCACCGCCACCGGCATCGACCCCGGCACCGACTCCGCCACCGAGGAAGGAACCGACCACCGAACCTTTGGTGGAAGCGCTGGCACCGCTACTACAACGTATGGAGGCACTTGTACATGCCCTCCCATCGATAATTCCAGTAGCACCGACAGCGCCATCGTCTCCGACTGGATTTTCAACGGCGGGAGAAACACCGTTCCTGATTCCCCCTTCCGGGGTGGTCCCATCGGTGCCTTCTCGTATATCTCCACCGATTTATCCTTTGGCTCCATCGGTTCCAAGACCGGCACCGACTCCATCGGCAGCACCGAAACCCTCGATGCCGTTCCCAATACCGATTGTACCACCGGTTCCTCCAAGGTTTCCTTCGATGCCTTCGGATCCTCAACCAGGTCCATCGGGGCTTCAACCCCCAAGTGATCCCTATGATACCTGGGGTGATGATACATCTTCTGACACAGATTTACCATCACCGCCTTCTCCTACAGAGAGTAGAAAAAGATCTCCTCCAGAGGATCTCTCCTTTATTAATTTTGTAAAGGAGATGTCCGAAATTGTACCTTTTCAGCTGCAATCTGAGACCGATGACAGACACCAGATGATGGAACTGCTTCAATTTTTGGACGCTCCAAAAATCATCGCTTCCATCCCCATTCACCAGGTGTTTCTCGATCTCTTAAAGAAAAACTGGGAATCTCCTTCATCTGTATCACCATTTAACAAGAAGGCTGACTCCACATACCTTGTCCAGTCAGCACCAGGCTTTCAAAAGCCTCAACTGGATCATCGCTCTGTTGTGGTGGAGTCCGCACAAAGAAAAGCCAAGCGTCTCAAGCCACACTCCTCCACTCCGCCGGTCAAGGACAATAAATTCCTAGACAGTGTGGGACGGAAAGTGTACCATGGAGCTATGCTGATTTCTCGCATAGCCTCATATCAACTCTACATGACGCAATATAACAGAGCCATCCTTAAACAGATGCAAGATTTTGCTGACACATTACCTGACCAATACCAGCCACAGCTTCAGGCCCTTCTTAACAAAGGGTTTGAAGCGGGGAAGCACGAGATCAGAACGGCTTATGACATCTTCGATGCCTCCACAAAGGTTTCAGCTACTGCCATCTCGGCCAGACGTTGGGCTTGGTTAAAGTCATCCAACCTTCGCCCAGAGGTCCAGGATCGTTTAGCGGATTTACCCTGCTTAGGGGACAATTTGTTTGGAGAACAAATTCAGCAAATAGTAGCTGAATTGAAAGATCACGACGAGACGTTGAAACAACTTTCTTCTGTTCCGTCTGAGGTTTCCTCCAAACAACCACTTAAGAAGGACTCTAAGAAGTCGTTCTTTCGGCCACGCCGTTACTACCCTCCATCGGCCAGGCCTCGTCCAGCTCGATCCTCTACTAGGCCTCAGCCGCGTCAGCCTAGGAAACAAAGGCCTACTGTAGCCCCTCCTCCTGGGCCTGCGGTTGGCCTTTGACTCCCCTGTAGGGAACACATGCCAAACCCCTCTTCCAGACATTCCTGTAGGAGGTCGACTGTACCATTTTCTACAACCTTGGTTGCAGATCACCTCAGATCAGTGGGTGCTAACAATTATCGCACAGGGTTACCACCTCAACTTCATAACTCTTCCGGCAGACTCCCCGCCTCTTCAAGCGTGGAGTCTATCCACCCATTTGGCTCAATTACAACAGGAAGTATCTCTACTTCTGCAATCAAATGCTATAGAACCCGTTCCTCCCTCTCAACGAGGCAAGGGATTCTATTCCAGATACTTCCTAATACCAAAGAAATCAGGGGGACTACGTCCCATTTTGGACCTTCGAGCCCTCAACAAATACCTTCAAAAAGAGAAGTTCAAAATGGTAACCCTAGGCGCGCTGCTCCCTCTGCTACAAAGAGGGGATTGGCTGTGCTCTCTCGACCTCAAGGACGCTTATACCCACATTGCGATCAGGCAATCCCATCGCAAATATCTGCGGTTTCTCGTAGGCCACGACCATTATCAATACCGTGTCCTACCTTTCGGTCTGGCTTCTGCCCCACGAGTCTTTACCAAATGTCTCGTAGTGGTAGCAGCATTCTTAAGGAAGGAAGGTGTCCACGTCTACCCCTACCTGGACGATTGGCTAATCAGGGCCTCCACCCAACAGATAGCTCAATCCTCCCTAAAATTGACAATTCAAACACTCCTTTCCTTAGGGTTTCTTGTCAATTACGAGAAATCTTGCTTAGTCCCGTCTCAAACCTTATTCTTCATTGGAGCAGACTTGGACACCTTACAGGCAAAGGCTTACCTTCCTCTTCAGAGGGTCCACACCCTAATGTCCCTGGCTCGCCAGCTCCAGTCTCAGAACACTGCCACGGCTCGCCAGTTCCTCATTCTCCTAGGACACATGGCATCCTCGGTTCAAGTCACTCCCATGACCCGACTAGCCATGAGAGTAACACAATGGACTCTACGACACCAATGGATTCAAGCTTTTCAGCCTCTGTCCTCCATAGTCACAGTCACACAAGCGCTGCGCCTATCCTTAACCTGGTGGACGACTCAGGTCAACCTCCTTCAGGGCTTACCTTTTCTTCCACCGGATCCGCAAGTAATCCTAACCACCGACGCTTCTCACATCGGTTGGGGAGCCCATGTGGACGACTTTCAAACCCAAGGGTTATGGTCCAAAGAGGAAGCCGAACACCAGATCAATTTCCTGGAACTTCGAGCAATCCGCTATGCGCTCCGCACTTTCAAAGATCATCTCTTTCATCAGATAATCTTAATTCAGACGGACAACCAAGTGGCCATGTGGTACATAAACAAGCAGGGAGGCACAGGCTCCTTCCTTCTGTGTCAGGAAGCTGCGCAGATCTGGGCGGAAGCCCTCTCCCACTCCATGAACCTCAGGGCCACTTACCTGCCGGGAGTAGACAATGTATTGGCAGACCAGCTGAGCCGTGTCTTCCACCCACACGAGTGGTCACTCGATCCTCTGGTAGCGACCTCTCTGTTTCACAAGTGGGGTTCTCCCCGCATAGACCTCTTTGCGTCCCCTCAGAACCACAAAGTGGACGATTACTGCTCTCTCATTCGGAGCCAGCACTCTCGGCCGAGGGATGCATTCTCCCTCAAGTGGACAACCGGTCTGCTCTATGCATTCCCTCCACTCCCTCTTGTGTCAAGGACTCTCGTGAAGCTACGCCAGGACGGAGGAACCATGATCCTGATAGCACCTTACTGGCCATGCCAAGTATGGTTTCCAATACTCCAGGATCTCTCCATCCGCAGGCACATTCCTCTGGGAAAGGACCCGCATCTGCTCACTCAAAACAACAGATGCCTCCTCCATCCCAACCTCCAAGCCTTGTCCCTGACGGCATGGATGTTGAAAGGTTAGTCCTTCAACCATTTAACCTTTCAGATTCCGTTTCTCGAGTCCTGATAGCTTCACGAAAGCCTTCCACAAGAAAGTCTTACTCATACAAATGGAAAAGGTACACATCATGGTGCACTTCTCAGTCCCTTGATCCCCTTTCCTGTCCAATCTCCAAATTCTTGGACTATTTATGGCATCTCTCTGAATCAGGTCTTAAAACCTCTTCTATCAGAATGCATGTCAGTGCGGTAGCCGCCTTTCATAAGGGTATTGGGGGTAATCCTATTTCAGTGCAACCCCTAGTAACACGCTTTCTTAAGGGCTTACTCCATCTAAAGCCACCCTTGCGTCCTCCGGCCCCATCCTGGGACCTTAACCTGGTTCTTGGTCGTCTAATGAAACCTCCTTTCGAACCTCTGCACTCCTGTGACTTGAAACATCTCACTTGGAAAGTGTTATTCCTTTTGGCTGTTACTTCAGCTCGCAGGGTTAGTGAATTACAGGCCCTAGTTACCTATCCGCCTTACACTAAGCTCCTGCAGGACCGGGCGGTACTCCGCACTCACCCTAAATTTTTACCTAAGGTAGTTTCGGAGTTTCATATCAATCAATCTATCGTACTACCTATCTTTTTTCCCAGGCCCCACTCCAACTCTGGAGAGCAGACCCTGCATACCCTAGACTGTAAACGGGCTCTAGCTTTTTACCTAGACCGTACAGTTTCCCACAGGAAGAGCACTCAATTATTCGTCTCTTTCCATCCCAATAAGTTGGGACAACCTGTGGGTAAGCAGGCTCTTTCTTCCTGGTTGGCGGACTGCATTTCTTTTTGCTATGAGCAAGCTGGCATTCCTTTTCAAGACCGTGTTAAAGCACACTCTGTGAGGGCCATGGCGACGTCAGTGGCACACCTTCGATCGGTGCCGCTTCCTGACATCTGCAAAGCTGCAACCTGGAGTTCTCTCCATACTTTTGCAGCCCATTATTGTTTGGACAAGGCTGGAAGACAGGACTCCATCTTCGGCCAGTCTGTCTTGCGTAACCTTTTTCCAACCTGATGTACCAACACCCTTCCACCTACCCGGTAGGGTGCGGATGCCCTTTCCCAAATTTCTCCTCAGTTGTTGTGCCTGCTGCACACCGTTGGGTACATTTGGTGCAGGTCGGGACATCCTCAGCTCGGTACTCACCCATTTGTGAGGACAACCATCCTGCTTGTCCTGTGAGAAAGCAAATGTTGCTTACCTGATGTAACAGGTGTTCTCACAGGACAGCAGGATGTTAGTCCTCACGAAACCCGCCCGCCTCCCCGCGGTGTTGGGTTCATTTTATTTTTACTTTCTAGGCACTGCCTGTAGCTTTGAAAATCAGACTGAAGGGAGACCCCTGCTGGCTGCAGGGTCAGTGCCTTGCTGGGCATGCCCAGTAGGGGCCAGTCAAAGTTCTGTTTAAACTTTGACAGAAGTTTTCCGTGGTGGGCTCCATCCTCGATGTCACCCATTTGTGAGGACTAACATCCTGCTGTCCTGTGAGAACACCTGTTACATCAGGTAAGCAACATTTGCTATCTGGCCAGAGTTTAGCCGGATAAGTCGGGGGTGTTCTGGGGGCAGGCAGCAGGCTTTCTGGGGATATCTGGCTAAGTAGCGCTGTCAGTGTAACCAAAAAAACCCCGACATAAATCAAAGGGCCCATGGCCTGAATGTAAGCCTTCCCCACGATGGAGCGCACTGTTAACCCGCCATTGGACGCGCGTTTTCCCTTACCCCTTATTCAGTAAGGGGCCGAAAACGCGCGTCCAATCTCCCGGACCTAATAGCGCCTGCAACATGCAAATGCACGTTGATGACCCTATTAGGTATTCCCGCGTGATTCAGAAAACAAAATGTGCAGACAAGCCTCACATTTTGCTTTCAGAAATTAGCGCCTACCCAAAGGTAGGCGCTAATTTCTTCGGGTACCGGGAAAGTGCACAGAAAAGCAGTAAAAACTGCTTTTCTGTGCACCCTCCGACTTAATATCATGGCGATATTAAGTCGGAGGTCCCGAAAGTTTCCAAAAGTAAAAAAAAAAAATAAAAAAAATTTGAAGTCGGCCCGTGGCTGTCGGGTCGAAAACCGGACGCTCAATTTTGCCGGTATCTGGTTTCCGAGCACGTGGCTGTCAGCGGGCTCGAGAACCGACGTCGGCAAAATTGAGCGTCGGATGTCAAATCCGCTGGCAGCCGCTGCTCCGGTCCAAAAGGAGGTGCTAGGGACTCGCTAGTTTCCCTAGCGCCTCCTTTTACCTGGTTTTACCGCCGGGCCTAATTAGCATACTGAATCGCGCGCACAGGAGAGTGGGCGTTCGCCGCTCTCCTGCGGACTTTACTGAATCGGCCCATTTATAAATAAACTTTCCTGTCGAGCCCAGCATCCCTCAGTCCCAAAACATGCCCGATCCCACCCCCACCCACCTGGCAACCTTTCCTCCTCCCCCACAGTAACACAATAAAATGGATTCATCCCCTAACTACCAAAAATCCATTCCTGCCAGGGGTGAGGGTCTTACTCAGCAGCTCCTTGCGGCCCCAGTGCTGCTTCTAAACAGCCTACTGAATATTGGCCTCATTATTGTTTTCACTCAACACACAATAATGCTGTAGAATTTGTTGCCAGAGGATGTGGTCAAGACATCTAGCATAGTTGTAGTTAAAAGGGATCTGGAAACGTTCATAAACTATTATTAGCCAGGTAGATATGGGAAAACCATCACTTATTCCTGGGAGTAGGCAACAAATACTGGATCTACTCTTTGGGATCTGCCAGGTAATTTGTGACCTGGATTGGCCACTATTGGAGACAGGATTCTGAGCATGATTGATCTGTGGTCTGACTAAGCATGGTATATCTTATGGTATTAGATTTATACAGTAGTCTTTATAAATATGCAGCTTGTATGAGCATTCATTTGTTGGCATAGAGAGGAGAGAGAATACTAGCCTTACTCCTCACAAGCTGTTTTTGGTTTAGTGTAAATATTAATGTTTTCCCCTACCTTATAAATTGATTTTATTCTCTTTATTCTTTTTTTGCATCCACATTTTTTGTAGATAAAAAAATTAAAATGTATTGGAGTTCAGGTTAACTGATAGCTGTAGACTAATGCCAGACAAGCTGAAACTACTCTGGTTTTAAATCCCCCATCCTGTTGATTTTATAGGCTTTTTTCTACCTGTAGAGACATCCAGAGTACAGGCACCACAAGGCAGAACAAGGACTGTCTTAGACCATTTGGAGCCATTTAATAAAGTTTGTGATGTAATAGGATCTTTTTGGAAGCTGTTTGTATGTCTTAAAATATTTGGTAAAATAAGACATAGTTTAACATCTGAGTGCAATGATTGGTGGATGACCATGACCTTATAATGCCAATAGTGAGGTCATCCTTCATGCTCAGACCTTTTCACTATGAATTGCAACTTGTCATCTTTTTTTGTGACTTTGATAAAATCCCTTAATTTTGTCCTGATTTTTAGAGAAATCTGCGAAAGCTCCTGTGGCAGGTCAGAAAGTCGAGGCTTGGTAAGATGGAATGGGGCTATGATATTATGCAAATAGAATGTAGAACTTTTTCTGGTTTCTTTTTGTTTTTCAACTGAGAAATCAAATAATACCCTTGAAGTAAAATAATTTACATTCAAAGAATGGGTGGCATAGTCCAGCTGTGAATTTAGTACCTACTTCCATGAAAATTTGCTTTCCTAAGGCAAGAATATGTTCTCAGCTAAATATGATAAAGGTACTTAGTGAAGTTTTAGTTGGTGCTTCTAATCCTTTTACATTTTTCGCTCTCTGTGGCCAAGGCACTTAAACAGACATCTTGGCTTAGACCACCAGACTTTGTTTTCTTGGGTCAAATGTACAAATGTATTTCTCTTGTTATCGTGGTTTTGAACAAAATCCATACTGAATGTAATCCTTATTCTTGTAGACTTTTGAGTGTATCCTATTGCTGATGAGTAATGATAAAACATTACATCTCTGTACTTGTCTCTTTCAAGTTGTCAGCCAAAGCCTCGAAATTGTTCACCGTACCTTCCATCCCATAGCGGAGTACAATTATGCTTCCCTTGTTAAATATCCATGTTGGTTGAGCAGTGCTATATCCGGGAGCCATTGTCCCAAAGTGCCAAAGCACCGGTGTGTGCTACATGTCAGCTTTCATTTGAGAGCGGAAACGGGTGCAGTCAGCCCTTTGGTCACTCAGATGCCATAGGGTTTCCATCCCTGCGTTAGATCACTGCAGGTTGTTATTTCCATTCCTGATATTTGACTTGGGGATAAAAGAATTGGTTAAGCAGAGTATCTGCTGTAGAATCTAACACTGAATGGTTTAAGTATTATGAGTGAAACCAAAAGAAGTTGCAGTTCTTGCCTTGGACTGACTTGCCAAGAAAAGGGGGAAAACTATTAGAAGTTGTTGAAGAACAGCAAATACACATCTGCCACAATTTAATTCTTTTAGTGTTTTTGTAAGGGTATTTTGTCAAACGTAAAATCTGAAAGAGAGTGCAATTCAGCGTGATTGACTTTCTCAGTATGCTAAAATTGGATCATGAAATAACTCGGGCAGCCAATTGTACCATTTGCCGAGCTTTCTTTCAGTAGCTGCCAGGGAAAGTTTAGAAAGAGGTGTTTGCTTTTGGAGAGTTCACCTCTTCCAGTCCTGGTGAGGGAGGCTACTAAAGGGCCTTTTTTTTTACCAGATCAGTGAGCGCTTCTGGTGCATTTCTGTAATCCGTATGAATCACTGAAGTCAAAAAGTGGATTGGCCTTTGGAGAAAAGCAAGAGCCATGTTTACAGCCTTCCACCAGATGTAACAAGCTTACATGTGTGCTGCTCTGTCTTCCAAACTGTATCTTTAGAGCCAGCTAAGCTCCTGCTCCGGAGCTCTCCAGGCGTAAGTAGTTTCATCTGTTTTTCCCATTCCCTCGGCTTCTCTGCAGCCGCTGACCGCTGAAGCCTGCGTCTAGGAAGCCAGTCTTCCTTCAGGGCACTTTTAGGAGGAGTTTTGGACGGAGTACAATTTGAATGTATTGTCTGTTCCTATCCCACGGTGACTAATTATACTATGTCTGCAACACAGGTGTCCTATGAATGCTTCAGATGTCCTAAATAAAGAAAATACATTTAACCAGTCAGTCAGAAGCTGTTTGTTTTTTTTTTTAACCCCCCCAAAACATCCGCCAGCCAATCCTTTTAGTACCTCTGACTCGCCAATTGTTTCTTCTGCCCCCCCCCCAGCCATTTTTTCCTCTCCTTTTAATGTGTTTCGTCTTACCTGCGGATCAGGCTTGAGGCGATGGTGCCAATAATGGCATTTCCTGTTTCTCGTCATTAAACTCCTTGTTATTAATTAAACTTGCTTTTCTTTTCCTTTTGCTTAGCTATTGCCTGGCATGCACAAGTGGCCATGCTATATGTGATGCAGAGTGCAATGTTCAGTTACAGGCTGTGTTATTAAAGTTGCTGTTGAAGGTCATGGACGCGTCTTTCTGGGATGGAGCCTTGCCGTCCCTAAATAATTAGCATGCAGCTGTCTAGAATGTGACACAGTGCACTGGCCTGCAGGAGACATGGGTCAGTTCTTGGACACTGCATGTGCAGGTCGAGCTGAGAGAGAGATTAGAGGTGAGGTGAAAGCAGCTATCGCAGCGCCCTATATACTCCGTGCCTTGTTGCTTTATGTAATATGCCTTGGGCCTTTCTTTAGGAAAAAAGCAGATTATCAAATGCTTATGAATAAATACATAAGTAAGGGAATCCCAGCCATTGCACAGTAGCAGCACCTATGGGTGGGATTCATGGTGCACATGTACCAGGCTCTGGAGAATCCTGATCAGTTGCCCCTCATTGAGGAAGATTATTGAAATGGTTTATAAAGGGATGAAGAGAGAGACTACATGCAAGAAAATTAAAATTTTGGATTTTTAGATTTGATTACTCACCTTACCAAGCCCGAGCTCAAGTTGAATTACAGCCAGGTACGGTAGGTAGAGGGAACATAAGAACATAAGATGATAAGAACATGCCATACTGGGTCAGACCAAGGGTCCATCAAGCCCAGCATCCTGTTTCCAACAGTGGCCAATCCAGGCCACAAGAACCTGGCAAGTACCCAAAAACTAAGTCTATTCCATGTTACTGTTGCTAGTAATAGCAGTGGCTATTCTCTAAGTCAGGGGTGGGCAATTCCAGTCCTCGAGGGCCACAAACCTGTCGAGGTTTTAGGATATCCTAATGAATATGCATGACATAGGTTTGCATACAACTGAGGCAGAGTGCATGCAAATCTCTCTCATGCATATTCATTAGGGATATCCTGAAAACCAGACTGGTTTGTGGCCCTCGAGGACCGGAACTGCCCACCCCTGCTCTAAGTGAACTTAATAGCAGGTAATGGACTTCTCCTCCAAGAACTTATCAAATCCTTTTTTAAACACAGCTATACTAACTGCACTAACCACATCCTCTGGCAACAAATTCCAGGGCTTACAATCTAAGGGCCTCATTTATTAAGCATTTTTCCCCTAGACACAGGATGGGAGAAAAGCCTTAGTAAATCAGGCCCTAAATTTGTGTCTGAGGGAGAAGTGACTTACTCAAGGTCATTAAGGGCATCGGTGGGATTTGAACCCTGGCTTCCCTTGTTCTCAACCCGTTGCTCAAACTGCTAGGCTACTCCCACAGAAACGGAGGCGCATGGTGCCATCACCCGACAGAGGACGTTCTGCCTGAGCAGAAAGGCCAGAGGAGAAATCCGCCTGGCCCCTAGAAAAAAAGAAAGCTTGACTGTGTCTTCTAAAACTTGGGAGGCTCTGTTTTCCAAAGTAATTTTCTGTGTACACTGAATGGGTGCAACGCTGGAAAAAAAATACAGCAAAAAGGGCTTTCTATTGGCATACTGATTTAACTGAAGTTACCCGGTACCTGCTGGCAGCTCAGCCTTTAATGTTCATGGATAATCCAACCTCATCTAGGTTCCTGAACTTCCCTTCCTCTTCCTTACCCTTCAGCTCTCTCGCTTCTTGTTAAAGTCTGCCGGGAAGGCTGTAGCTAGCTTTTGCCATCTCTCTCGTTCTGTCGTTCATCTTGGCTGCCTGATGTATGCCGAGGCCTTTATTTTCTCTTCCACGGATGGTTCTGAAAAAGACATTGTGCCTGTGTGGTGTCCTCCTTTGTGAGAAGGCAGGTCTGTAATAGCCCACTTTAAAACTGTGTTTCCCCATGCGAAGCTGCTCCAGGCCAGAGTCCAGCCAGAGCGTGCAACTCTGCTCAGATGGACAGAGTGCAGCTGGGAGATGTTAAAATGTGGAAATGAAATACCTTGCTATACTGTTTAGATCATACCTGGGAACTTTAGAATCCCAATCACCTTGAGATTGTCACAGATTAGCTGGGGAGGGTGGTGGGGGTAAGGGTGGGGGGTTATGCGCACACACACACACACACACACACACACACACAGTAATACACTCTTATACACATACATACTCTCACTTCTCTCCCCCTCCCACACACAAATGCTGGCTCTCCTTCTCACCTACATGCTCGTTCATCCTCTCTTCCCATGCTGAACCCACCAGCCGCAGCATCTTTCTTCTTCTCCTTTGGGCCTGTGGGACAGCTGCAGCTTCCTCCTCCTCCTCTTCTGGGCCCATGATGCAGCAGCAGCTTCCTCCTCCCCCTTCATGCCATGGGGCGAAACAACAGCCTCTTCTTCCTTTGGGCCTTGGAGTGATACAGCAGCATCCTCTTTTGGGCCTGCACGACCAAAAGGAAACCATCCTGGTTTTTATCCTGACTGGGGGGAAAAGAGGCCCACACAAACTTTATCCTCTCTCTCTCTCCCACTCGTGCACACACATGTTGTCACACACACAAGCTCTCTTGCAGATTCATATATATATATTGTCACATATACAGGCATTTGCTCTTGTTCACATGTATGCTGCCACATGCACAGTCTCTCGTCTCTCTCTCATACAGGCTCTCTCATTCACATAAATATTCAGGCTCTCACACACGCACATGCAGGCTTTCTCTCTCTTACATACACATGCAAGCTCTCTCTCACATCCACATGCAAGCTCACTCATACACACTGAGGCTTTTTCTCTCACTCACAAATGCAGGTTCTCTCTCACTCACATACACATGTAGGCTCTCCCAAGCACATGCAGTCTCTCTCTGTCATATACACATACCCAATTTCTCATACACACACACACACACATTCTCTATCTCCCCCTTCTTCTGGGCCTTGTCTAAGGCCCTAACGGATGGCCAGCTGTTGCTTATTGTCGGAGGGGAGGTGGGAGGAGACCACAATAGTAGCGCTGTTTGGGAGGGGGGGGGGGCATGTGCCCCACAGGCCTATCTTTGGGCTGTGCTAGGTGAGCTCCACTATAGCCTCACCGAGCCAGTCTTCGGGCCACGATGGACAGGTGGGCTCCATCATGGCCCCGCATGTCTCCCTTATGGCTGTGGTGAGATGGACTCCACTGCGGCCCCGCCAAATCTTTCTTCTGGGCTGCAGCAACCCTTCTTCTTTGGCCACGCCCGGGAAGCTGAGGAATCTCGTGACTAGAGAGACTGGCCCACTGGGGGGGATGCCCAATCCCCCGATAGCCAATCCGCCCCTGGTGGGGTGAGATCCTGGAGCAGGCGGAACAAAATGCAAAGCAAAGAGCATTCTGCTCCCTAGTCCAGCCATCTCCTCTTGTTCCCTTTTCCCTCCTGTCTGCAGGCAACAGGAATGGAACAGGAGGGGGTAAAATGGAATGAATACTAGAAATGTGCAACCAGGAAATATTTGTTTTTGTTTTGTTTTATTTTTGCTATTTATTTATTTATTAGTTCATTTTTGTTTTAGTGCTCAATAAATCAAAGAAAACAAAGAAAATGAATGCACATCCATGGTGGATAGAAGAACAAGGAAGAATTCAGTTTTTGTCTCCATATTTCTATTTCTAATTTGTGTTTAGGGTTGTAACTGCCATTCTGTGCAGCTTACCCCATGCCTTTTTAGGGTTGAAACTACCCAGTGCCTTCTGTTTAGAGTTGGACTGAGGCTCTGTACAAGTTATCTCGTGCCTTTCCTGGAAGCGCAATGCAATCATTTCAGTGTGGTTTTGGGTTGAACTGCTGTTCTGTGCATATTACTTCACTATTTTGGTTCCATCTTCTTGGCTGTACGGGATCCTCTGTGTTTATCCTTTTTTTTTTTTTTATAATTCTGCTACAGTCGTCTTCATTACCCCCCCTGGGAGGGCAGTCCATGCATCCAGCACTCTTTCTGTGCGAGAGAAAATTTCGGATGTTATTTCTGAGTCTGTGGCAGCTTTGCAGCTACAGACGGTGATCCCCCTAGTTTTACAGCTTCCTTTCCATTGGAAAAGGTTTAAATGTGCATTAATATCTTTCAGGTATTTAAATTTCTATAATCATATCCCCCACCTCTCCTAGGGTTTACATGTTCAGGTCCTGAAGGCCCATCTCGGGTGTCTTTTGGTGCGGTCCCCACATCATTTTGGTTGCCGTTCTCTGGCGTACCTCTGATCTATCCTTTTTGAGATACAGCCTCTGGAACTGAGCACAATATTCCAGCTGTGGCCTCACCAGTGACCTGTAGAGGAGCATCATCTCCTCCTGTATGCTACTGGATAAGTCCCTCTCTAGGCATCCTAGCATCCCTCTGGCTCTAGCTACCACCTTCACCTTGTCACACTGTTTCACTGCCTTGAGATCCTCAGACCCTGTCACCCTGTGGTCTTTCTCCAGATTAGTCCTTGGATGGGGATGTGTGAAAAGTGTTAGCGTACCAAGTGGGATGTGTCTGCTTCTTATTGTTTTAGTAATTGCATCTAGTGCATAAACCACGCACACAGCTGCAGACAGAAAGAAGATTACACGAGTGTAGGAGACTACATACTGCCACTATGGAGAACGATATCATCATGCTTTCCTCACGTGCTGACCACCCACTAAAGCTGGGTCAACCGTAAATGCACAATAGAGTTCACAAAGATCTAAAGTCTGTGCAAAAGGAGATACATTTGATGAACTATAATATGAAATTTTTGCTATTTTCAATTTGTACTTATGGATCGCCTTTCTTCTCAAAGGAGGGGAAGACTGTTCACATCATTGCACAATAAAATGACACAGGCGGTGAATGAACAGTTTGATTGGCAGCAGCCTGGACCTCTGACTCCCTACAAACAGCAAGCGCCTTGTCTACTACCTCCATTGAATCCACATTACTCATTCCCTGCAGGGGCCAGCATATCAGAAGACGATGGATGAGAAGTAGAAGGGGTGTAGATGAGCATCTGTTCTGTGGCTCTCTGCTGGATGATAATGCTTACCTGCTGCAGAGCTGTGTGTTTAACACCTTCTGATTGTCAGGAATTGACAGGTCACAGGAATTGACAGGTCCCAGGCCCCTTTCCTTGCAGAGTGTCTACAGGTGGATAAGAGCATGATATGTCGTTTTGCCTTCTGCACACTGTGTCTCACCTATTTGGAAATTATATTGCTATATGGTTTTTCGGTACACTGTTTTGTAACAAATCATGTGTTTGGGTTTGGTGTTAGGGGGAAGGGACCTTTCTTACCTATCTCCCCTCAGGGGTGGTAGAGCATGGATAAGCGAAGTAGGAGAGATTTGAAACTTGGGTAGGCGTAAAGGAGAGGAGTTAGTTGGCACTTTCAGCTGAAATAATGCATGATAATCTGGCTTCTGACATGATTCCCATTTGTTGTACTTTCCTTCTGTCTAGCAGTGTGGTATGGGTGCTCCTCCTCTAGATCCGGATTAATGTCCAACTGCAGTGTGATACCTAACTGCAAGATTATGAAAGCATACAGCAGGCAATTGTAATTGTGGCCACTTTTAATAAGGCCCCAGCGGAGCAATACAAACACCTGAAGCGACTTTCTGACACTCCAAAAGTGCGCTTGATGACAAAGCGAGTGGACAAGTGGACCTCATCATATCTCCTCTGCTGGACTTCTTGGGAAAGCTATAGGAGTGAGAAGCTGTCATGGACGACCTTATCCCATGTCACCTAGAGGAAATAGCATGAATCCTAGAGATGAGCCTTAGTGTGAATTGATGTGCAGATGATGTGGCTGAGAGCACTGCAGGTTGTCTCTGTCATCCGGGGTGTGCTTAATTGGTGTCACTGTTAGATGGTATCCTTGTCATGGGGTGGCTGTCACCAGGCAGGCTCCCTTTCGTGTGCTTTTGAAGGATCGTTTATGTGGAGGTAACACTGGCCCAAGTGTGAGATGCAGTATGTTTGAGTTCATAGTCTGGGTAAATGAGGAATACTTGCCTCTCCCATACTGACCTTCTTACAACTGTTGGAAGAGTGCAGTGAGATGCACAATATAGGTGTGGACATCCCTTTTGGGTCCCTGCCACTTGTCTTTGCATAGTTTCTGGTACTGGCAGAAAGAATAAGTAATTATTCTAATTTTATTGTTTATGTACTATTATTGAATCATGTTGTTTATATTGGAAATGGGGACTATATGTAAATAAATCATATCAAACATCTGGAGAAGGTGGTTGCCCTATTCCTTCAACTATAGACACAATGCTCGATAAAAACATAGAAACAAGAAAATGTAACGAGCTCAGGAGCTTGACGAGCCTTGGTATGGCAGGAGACCTGGCCGTCGGGATGGCAGGAGACCTGGCCGTCGGGGACAAGGTCATCCTCTGACAGCCAAGCTGCCATAGCTGGGTGATGAATTTTGGGTCTTAATCATTTGGTCACTAATAGGCGTGTCCTTCAATGATAATTTGTGCAAGTTTAGTGTTCTTTAATTTGCATCTCCTTATGCTCATTAAGGTGTGCTCAGATGTTAGTTTACTGTTCCCTTATTAAAGTGTTAGCAGGGACCATATGCTGAGGTCTTAGTGAAAGGGACCCTGTTTAACGAGTTAGGGGCCGATTCAGTAAAGGACACTTTGCGTTGCCGTTGAGCAAAGACCGAGCATCCTTCTGCAGCACCTCCAACTTGCACAGGGAGCAGACGCCAGGCTCAGGAATCAAACCTGCATGCCACTCGAGCTGTGGGAGCGGGCCAGCACCACTGCACTACTATACTTTTCAGAGCGCATCTATGTTATATCATTCTTTGCTTTCTCTCTAAAGCTCTCTCCCCACGCCGTCCTTTCCTTCCTTGGCTCTTTCCCTAATGGGTTCCGGAATCCTCTGATGTATTATCATTTCAAATGAAAACATCCTGACCTCCTTTATCCCAGATAATTGTGGGACAGTGTGAAACTATTTGTGATGAAGTGAGCGTTCTAAAGGGTGCTGAGTTCTGCCAGATTCCCACAATGTTTGTTTGTGTTAGAACCATAATGTCACTCTGACACAGCTTATACGACTGAATATAGAATATAAAGAATTATTATAACGAATACTAGCTGGCACCAGTTGAAACAACAGAGGACATGTCAGATTGGAGGTGCTCTGCACTCTCTCTCTCTCTCACCAGGCTCAATGCTCTCTTCCACCCTTCCCCATCTGGATCATTCTACTCTCACCCCCCCCCCCCCCCCCAAGCTCGACCCCAGTACTCTTTCACCCCCTCCCATCCCTACCCCAGTACTCTTCTCCTCCCTCCTTAGGCTGACCCTAACACACTCCGGCTCTCTCCAGTCCAACTCCAGGACACTGACCCTCTTTCCAAGCTCGACCCAGCACACTCTGACTCCCCTCCCCAGCCCAACCACAGAACAGTCAGACCTGCTTGAGGATAAGTAGTAGTTATGCTCTGAGGTAGATACGTTCAGTGCTCAGTGGGTGGCAGGGTGCACATGAATGCTGACGTGGACATATGAACCCCCACCTATCCCCAGCAGACTCCACTTTAGACTGAGTATATTAATCGTATATATCAATGATTTATTAACCTTTTAGGTACCAACGTTCCACAAATGGAACATTTTTTCATATACTTTTAATTACTTGCACATTTTTTTATACCATATTTGGGTCTAGTTAACTAAAATATGTAAAAAGGGGCATCAGGAAATAATTCCTTCAATGAGCAGGATCTAAAAGGTTAAATGTGTAAGATCTCCCGTGCATGCGTGTATTAGTATCCATTTCCGTCAGGGATGCTCTCTCGATGACAGTGCTTTTGATTTAGTTTGGATTCATTTGATGGTAATCCTTCCAGTTGTAAGTTAACAAGTTGAAAAATGCCTGTTTGAAGCAGTGCACAGCAATATCTTTCCTGCCTCCCTCCCCACCCCCATTTCCCCACTCAGACTACTGTGAGATTAGAGAATCTAATGCTGATTCTCCTTCTCTCCTTTCAGGTGCTTGTTGCCTGATGTGTTGTGTGCATGGCTGCTTGACTGCCAGTTCACGACCGGGCATGTGCACATGCACCTGGATGAATACAGGCAGACAGACAAACAAACCCTCAACATGCTTAAAAGTAACATAACTATTTCCCCTGTGCCGTATTATGAATTTCATATTTCTCAGCATAAATGGCATTCCTAACTTGGTAATGACGGCAGGAAAAAGACCGTCTGGTCCATCCAGTCTGCCAGGCAAGTTTCTTATGGCAGTAACTGCCAATCTGTGCTGGTTACCCCATGTTTCTTTAAGAGTAGCAAGTGCCACACCATGCAGGTTACCTCAAAATCTTATGTTAAGGGTAGTAATACTAGCAATCAAGACCAAGCAACTGTCAAAGCCCTAACAGAATTACTGCTACAAACATTTTAACAGGGTGATCAACCTTCAGAGTTCTGCGCTTTTCCCCTAATGTTTGCGTATCAGTACACCAGCATTGGCAATCAGCTGAATCCAACCCCCCCCCCCCCCCCTGGTCAAAGCGGAGAGCGATGGTGCAGTTGTGTCAAGGCTGATTGGTTAAGGGTAGTAATTCCCATGCCTTCTGTTAGGGGTAGAAGCTGCCGCTCCTCGCAGGTTACCCCCATGCCCCCTTTTCTTTAGTTCATCTCCAGCCTTTAGGGATCCACAGTGTTTATTCCCGTGCCATTTTGAATTTGTTTACATTTTTCATCTTTATCACCTCTTCCAGCAAATAATTCCAGGCATCCACCACCCTCTCCATGAAAAAATATTTCCTGATGTTGATTCTGAATCTCACCCCCCTGGAGTTTCATATCATGACCCATAGTTCTACTGTTTGCTTTCCAACAGAAAAGGTTTGAGGATCGTGCACCATTCAAACCTTTCAGGTATCTGAAGGTCTGTATCGTGTCTCCCCTGCACCTCCTCTCTTCCAGGGTGTACATATTCAGATCCTTCAGCCTCTCCTCATAAGTCTTCCGATACAGACCCCACAACATTTTGATCGCCCTTCTCTGGGCCGCCTCCATCTGTTTCTTTCCTTTTTGAGATACGGTCTCCGGAACTGAACACAATACTCCAGGTGAGGCCTAACCAAGGACTGTTACAAGGGCATTATCTCCTCCTTTTTCTTACTGGTTATTCTTCTCTCTATGTAGCCCAGTATTCTTCTGGCTTTAGTTATCATCTTGTCACATTGCTTTGCCACCTTCAGCTCGCCAGACATTATCGCCCCAAGGTCCCTCTCCCAGTCCATGCACATTAGTCTTTCACCCTCCATCACATACAGCTCTTTTTTATTTCTGCACCCTAGATGCATGACTCTGCACTTCTTGGCATTGAATCCCAGCTGCCAAGTATTGGACCACGCTTCAAACTTTTCTAAGTCACTTTTCATTCTCTCTGCTCCTTCAGGCATGTTCACTCTATTGCAGATCTTAGTAACATCTACAAATAGACAAACTTTACCTTCTATCCCTTGTGCAATGTCGCTCAGAAAGATATTGATCCGTTCTCTCTTCAGAGTAGGTTCCATTTGCCATTACATGCTGTCTCCTGTCAAGTCAACCACTTTGTAGTCTACTCCACTGTTTTGGTGCTGAGTCCTTAGCTTCTCATTTATTCATGAGCCTCCTATGCTGGACTGCATCAAAAGCTTTGCTGAAATCCAAGTAAATCACACATAGAGTGCTCCTCTTTGATCCAGTTCTCTGGTCACCCAATCAGAAAAATCAATTATGTTTGTCTGACAGAGCCTTCCCCTGGTAAATCCATGCTGCCTCGGGTCCAGCAACCCACCAGTTTTGTAGTTTGTTCACTATCCTTTCCTTCAGCAGCGCCTCCATTAATTTTCCCAACATCGAGGTAAGGCTAACTGGCCTTTAGTTTCCAGTCTCCTCTCTGCTACCATCCTTGTGAAGCGGGACCACCACAGCTCTTTTGCTTTCCTTATTTCTTTCTTAGTCTCCTTCAGCTTCACCAGGTATTCTTCCCTGTGTTCCTCTTTTTGGATCCTTTATACTTCTTGAACGCTGTTCCTTTTGCCTTTATTTTTTCAACCACCTCCTTTGAGAACCAGATAGGTTTCTTTTTTCTCTTCTCTTTGTTTACTTTTCTAACATATTTGGCCTGCTGTTATTCCACCTTTCTCATTTTCTAGTTCTTCCTCCAGGAACATCCCCATTCTAACAAAGTCCTTAGTTTTGAAATTCAAGACTTGGGTCTTTATGTGAATTCTCTGTATCTTATTTGTGATATCAAACCATATTGTCTAATGATCACTGGTGCTTAGGTAGTCACCTGTGTGGACATTAGAGACATCCCCATTTGTGAGGACCAGGTGAAATATCACACCCTCTCTCGTGAGTTCCATTATCATTTGTTTGAGCAGAGCCCCTTGAAAGGCATTCACTATCACTCTACTTCTTGTAGAGTTTGAAGAAGAGATACTCCAAACTACATCCGGCAGATTCAAATCTCCAAGAGCAACTCATCTTCCTTCTTTCTCACCTTATGGGTGTCTTTGAACAGATCTCTGTCCAGCTCTTCTGTCTGAATTGGAGGCCTGTAGACCACATTGATGTAAATGGAAGCACCGTCTTCTTTCTTTAGGACAGCCCATAATGCTTCTTCCCTACCCCACGTCCCTTGTATTTCAGTTGCTTGGATATTGGTTTTGACATAAAGAGCTATTGCTCCCTCTTTCCTATCCTCTCTGGCCTTCCTTAATACGTTATATCCCGAGATGGCTGTATCACAGTCATGAACCATGTCTCCATAAACAGCAATGATGTCCAAGTCAACCTCCACCATTAGGGCCTGCAGGTCTGGGATTTTATCACCTAGACTACGAGCATTTGTGGTCATAGCTTTCCAACTTTTATCCCTTGGTTTGCTGCTCTTCCTAGTCACCTTTTCTACTTTTTTAAAATCTGATTTTGTTATTTTCTCCTCTCACTTCCTGTATCGCTTGGGGGTGACATACCAATTTCATTGGCTACCTCCTGCCACACCCGCCCTGTAGTTTAAATGTATGATCATTTATGATCTTAATTTCTCACGAGGTATCCTCTTTCTTGCCATGGACAAATATAGACCATCCTTACCATACAACCTTTTACTGCCCCATAAATGACTGTAGTCCAATGATTCCAAAATCACTTTCTTTACACCATTTTTTGAGCCACAAATTTAAAGTTATCTGTATGGCAGATCCTTTCTCTCTCCTTTCCATGAACAGGTAATACTTTTAAAAAGGTATTGGTCTTTGCCATGTGTCTAAACTTCTTCCCTAGATTTGGAAAAACTTCTGTACTTCAAGGATACCATTTCTAGCAAGGTCATTGGTCCCAGATGGATGATAACATTTATATCGGAGCCTATACTTTCTTCTGTAATTGTGTTGACTAGTCATGGCTGAGGATTCTAGAAGGCATTTAACTCTAGCAGGAGTAACTAGGTGTGTGCAAATTTTTATTAGTGTGAGCAACAAGTTTTTTAAACCAACAATTTTTGAGCACCAGTATTAGAGTTGCATTTCTGTGTATAGCACAAAGAAAAATTTGTAAGCGACCATGTAAAACCTGTGAGCGATGCTCTGAAATGAATGAACAATTGCTAAAAGAGCTCAGCTTAGAAAGAACTATGCTTGCATCCTCATCAAAATGATTTTCCACATTGGTTCTTCTGATGACAGTCTTCCAGGAGAAGCAGCTTACTTTTATGACATTTAATATTGTTTAAGGGTTTCTGGGTACACTGGGTGACTACATCCCTATCAGACATCATTTCATTTTGTATTGCTAGAGCTTTCTTCGATATCCAGTGCAGAAAAAGGTATTATGTAAGAGTAACAGTAGGGAGAATGGGTGACTTATCATCACAGGCCTTATTCTGCCATTGCCCACTGTATTCCATTTATTCCTGGGTTTCTGATCCTGGATGTCTGACTACTCTGTGGGAGTTGGGGTGGGTATTCAGAATGTTGCACAGTTGGGGAAATTGGGTGTTGAATAGTCACATGTCTTGTTCTAACAGAGCCCACTGTATACTATTTATTCTTGGGTTTCTGAATCCTCTGTGGGAGATGGGGGAGATATTCTGGATGTTGCAAGAAAATGGAAACCTGAACAGTTCCTCTTTCAAATGAGTCACCTGCTTTTTCATTGTAGATAGCTGAAAGCAAATTAAACAACCCGGATACACAGATATCAATATTCAGTAAGCCAGGGATCAGAGAAGTTATCCAGGAAATAGCACCACTGAATATATTTGGATAAATTACCAAATGAAGTTAACTGGGTAGCTTTACTGCTTACTGTTTTATTGAATATTAGGGAAAAAAGGTCACAGGATAAAGTCACCCTGATCCCCACTCTCTCTCATCCACCCCAGGATAAAAAATTGTAGCACAGGCCAAGCAACACCCTCCTCACTCCTATCCTTCAAGATTAAAAAAATGTAGTGGGCTGAGGGCGACTGATTTTGCCCCTTTGCCCTTGCCACCCATCCAAGATAAAATAAAACATAGTGATTGAGCAATGCTGATCCCCCTCCCCCGCATCCCCTGACTTAAGAAAAGGTTGTCGCTAAATTCCCAAATACCCAGCTCCAAACCCTCTATCGCAACCTCCAAATCCCTAGAAGCCTTTAGGAAGCCCTGTGGGAGGAGGAGAGACTTTTACCTCCTCCAACTGGGCTGAATACTAAGTGCTAGTACAGCTAGTACAAGTACTGGCACTTAGTATTCATTTAGTCGCTTTATATGGGCAAACAGTCCATTGACTGATCCCTTCACAACAGTTCTGAATGGGGAATGGTCCCTTCGCTGAACTGTTAGTGACCGGTCCAATCAGTGGTCTTCATTCAGTGACGTAAAGCAAATAAATTAGCATTCAGCCAAGAGGCGGGAAGAGACTCTTCATCTCCCACTGGGCTTCCTGGACACTTTGAGGAATTTGGAGGTGGCGGTGGTGGTTTGGGAACAATTTTTTTTTTTTTAAGTTGGGGGATCGGCATTGCTTGGCTATTTTATCTTTGAGGGCAGGTGGCGGGATCGGTCACCCTGGGCCAGAAATTATCCAGACAAAGCCTCTGAATATCCATCTCACAGTATAACTCAGAGATAACTCAGATACAATAACAAGACCCATGCTAAACAACCAGTAAACGCATGCCAAATAGCATCCCAGCCCCCAAAAAAGACAGGTTCATGTATAAAACACTTCTGCTTCCTGAAGGAGAACGCTGATCTTCATTACTCCTATTTTCCTAGGATCAGTTTTTTTTTTCTTTGCACAGTTCTTACTTCTAACAGTATTATACATTTTTTTTAAAGCACATAAGTAAAGGTTCAGAACATGTATTCAGATTTTGCATAATCTTTTGATGTTTTGCTTGCTGTGGTGTTGTGTCTAATACAGTTTCTACTGTTTTCAAGCACATTCACTGCTTGAAATATTAAAAGTTAAGCCACTTTGCAATTGCAAATTTCTTGTCTTTTGCTACCTGTGGAAAGCCTGTTTGTTTTTAAAGCACTAAAGGGCCAATGCAGTGCTGTGCACTGGCCCCAGCGCATGGCTTAATGCGCGTCCATAACTCCCCAATGCAAAACGGGGGTTAGCGCTTCCAGTAGAGAGTGTAGGTAATAGCGCTCATCACGTGTTAAGTTTTGAGGAGCCCAAAAAGTTGACAAAAGCAGAAAATACTGCTTTTCTGTACTTGCTTTGATTTAATATTTATTTATTTAAAACTTTTTTATACCGACCTTCATAGTAATAACCATATCGGATCGGTTTACAAATAACAAGGGGATAACTGAGGCAAAAATAAAGTAAATAACAATAGAGGTGAATAAGGCAAAGTTACATTTAACAAGGAGTACGAACTTGGAAGCTTAAATAGCTGGAAGAAAGGTAAAGGTAGGAAGTAATTGTAACATCATACACGAAGAATATGGTTAAAGCTTAAGGTGCTTTAACCTGGGAGAGCATGATATATTTATATAGTGATCCTTATATATATCAATATAGTGGCGATATTAAGTCAGAGGAATAGAAAAAGGAAGAGATTTTTTTTTAAGTGTCAGATTAGGAAGACTGATGCTCAATTAACAAGCATCCGTTTTCCTAACCAGTTACTGTGCACTCGTTAGGAAAAAGGGATGCTTGAAAAACTGAATGTTTTCTTAATCCGCTATTAGCCACCTCTCCTGGGTGCCCGCTGCTGAGGAGGCGCTAGGGGCGCATGATTTCCCCTAGCGCCTCCTTTTTACTGTGGAAGCCATTTGCATATTGCCTCGGGTGCCCCGGAGAAGTCAATCAGCGTGCGTTAGGAGAGCGGGCACGCAATCATGAGCTCCCGTTTTCCATGCACTATCGCATCGACCTGTAATTCATTTCCTCCCATTTAAAGCTAAAACGTTTTAGGAAATGTAAACCCTTTCACAAAAATCCTTGGAGCAGACCTCTAGTTGGTGTCAAGACATGAAAAAGGCGTTGGAGTCTCCTCGCCTTTGCAGGCCGATGCATAAAGGTGTGTTGTTGTGGCCAACGCACAGCTTTGCCCGCATATCAGCGCTCGTTTTGTGAGCATAAACTTTATTGCCGATGCAGCAGGGAGTTTTATGCTCACAAAATGAGCGTTCCAAAATGAGAGTACTGCTTAGTGCCCTCGCATAGAGAAATCTCATGCAAATGAGGGCATTAAGCAGTACTCCCCAGTGCAGAGAGGTTCATAGCACTGGAAATTTAACTGCAGGATAAGAGATGGCGTTATGTTTCCAGTGCTACTGCACTGGCACTTAAAAACCTATAAAAAACCCCAAAACAAGACACAGAAAAAAAATCATATACATTTCACGGATAAGTACTGATTTATCTGACTAAATGCTTGGGCAAACCTCGCCAGATAAATCACTACATATCCGACTAAGTGGGTGCTGCATGATCTGCCTATGAGGGAACCCCCCCGCCTCCCTTCCTGAGTTAAAATCTGCTTTTGGTCTGTGCCGAACGTACATTTTGAAGGCAATCAGCTTTTCTTTAATTCCTGATGCTTGAGCATATCATAAGGTTGCTGCATTGGGAGTTTAAAAAAAAAAAAAAAAAAAGTAATCTGAGTGTTAAAACTGTGTGTTTTAGCGCCCAGATTGCTGCATCGGCCTGTTGATGTTCAGAGTGTGCTAGTTTTGAGTAATTGTTAAATATTTTTTGGGAGCTGAACCTGAGTAAGGCTTGAAGTTTGAAAGATCTTGCTGCTGTTTGTCTTAACCTCTGTATCTCTGTCTCTTAAGGGTCCACCAGGTCCTCCAGGTGTGCCAGGTCCCTCAGGGAAAAGAGGTCCAAGGGTGAGTATAAAAGCCTAAACATTCATAACTGGATTGTAATATGCTTTTCTTCACTGCAGATATGTTGTTAAAAAAAAAAAAAAAAAAAAAAAAGGAAAACCCATTGGGTGCCTTTAAGGTTAAAGAGCAATTACTATAACCTTACGAGAACAATGTGCAATGAGAAGTCAGCTTAGAAAAGTGTTGGGCATGGTATAGCATGACGTCAACATCTGCTGAAGGAAGGTGGCAACATCTGTGAGGACACATTCTCTCCAAACTTTAAAGAAAGCTTTTTATAGCAGTTCTGCTGCTACTTGTAACATTAGTCTTTATGTTCCAGTGATCTCATTTCAGCAGTCGGAGGTCAGGTTCATTTTCTTTTCGGAATGAAAGCGGAGGGGGGAAGGGGGCGACAGGGGGGAAGGCTTCATGCATTAACCGCAAGCCGTAGTGAGACCAGAAAGCATTCCAAACAGAAGAAATGTTTTTTTGGCCAAGGAAATCGCATGAACAAACAAAACAATGCCCCTGTGCAGAGACAAATTCCTAAGACCTGCTTGCTTTTGTAGCACCAGCTTTCCTGATCACAAATCTGAGTAACTGTGCTTGTTGATCCAGCTGAGTTTGAATACATGATTTACCCAAGGGTTAACACCTGCTGTGTCTTGCTTTGCACACATTTATTTAGGGATCCTGTCTTCCCCAGAGGCAACCTTTTGGTGTTTTCAATTACTGTGCCTGCGTAGATAGCTGGGGGCACGAAGGGGTTATCAAGAGTTTCATGGAAACACAAAATTCATATTGCGTGTCTTTTTTTTTTTTTTTTTAAATCAACACATTTGATTAAAGAGCATTGTCAGCCTTGTCTGTTGGCTGCTGCCACAATCATGGAAAATTCGTTGTTGACTATGCAGCAAGCACGCAATATCTAGCTCTCATTATGAATGAAAATCAAATAAATTGAGGACTGACCAAGTGTGTTTCAGTGGCCGTGCTGAAGCCAGAGAGCAATTCTCGAGTGTGGTTTTCACTCCTTGGGCCAGTCGGAAGTGGTGATGTGGTGATGGCGACATTCACAGCCGCTTGGCAGGGTGGGGCAGAGGCATGGAAGAACCTCAACCATCTTTCATTGGCGATACTAGTGGGCCAGACTCACTTTCTGGAGGTTTCTGTGGTCTGTGGCCACTTGCCAAGGACTGCCAGAACAATAGCTGAGCTGCACTGGAGGACAGGGGGGAGAGGTTATATAATGGGGGGGAGGGGGATGGAGGCTTTGGTGACGTGGCCCAGTTGAAGCTGATTAGATTGAGCTGGAAACCCAAAGGAGCAGAAGGAAGCTACCTAATCACCCCCCCCCCCCCAAAACAAAAATCCCCAAATAAAATAAAATAAATCCAGTCCTGAGTTTGGAAAACAAATCTACAGAATTTCCTTCTAACATTGTGAGAAACACTGCCAGCTCTGTCTTGCTTAGAAGTGAATAAAATGGGCTTATGTGTATGGGTTATGGTGGTGGGTGAGGTTGACCGTTTTCCTGTTTAATGTGTTCTGGTGAATCAGAGGGTGCATGTATATGGGATTGGGGGGGGGAAGTGCGTGGGTGTTGGCCTATGAGGAAGAAATGAACGCTTGTGTCTGTCTCTGTATCAAAATGCTTAAATACGGTGTTTATTTATGAGTCCATAAGCAGCAGCAGATTGAGGAAAAGGCAAACATGAAAGAGGAAGCAGGAAGGGTGGTGGGTAGAGACAGCTATAACAGAGACAGGCTGAAGGTTAGTCTATCGGCCTAGTGAGAGATTCGGTATAATAGACCCTTTCTTGTAGTTGCTCTCAACAAGAATGATATCCACTATGTGTGCTTTCTCTACCACTTTAAGTAGAAAGATCAGAAGGAGAGAAGTAAAAACACCACCCTAAGTGCAGCAGTGACCCCTGTTTAATTATCGGGGTCATCAAAACAATGTCTTGTCCTTCTTTCTTGTAAATCAGCAGCAGGAAGACCCCTGAGGGCTCCTGTTTTCACACACTGATAGCGCAGACTGCGTGCGGGACAAGCACAGCCATTTAGGCTTATGCTAATGCCCTTATTCGCCACAGGAAGCAATTAAGGAGGTTCAGTTCAAGAAGTGCAAGTCTCAGTGTCCATCCAGCAGATAATTAGGAAAGATTAAGTCTTGGGAGCACAGAGTAAACATTTCATGGCCAATTTTTTTTTTCTAGTACTGACCATTCATTTGATTTACGTGCTGTGTTATGAAAGGGTTCCCTTCGAACATAAAATTATTTTTAGGATTGAATTGGCTAGCGTGTCCAAAACCGTTAATGAGCAGCTTTGGGGATGGAAAAGCGTGACCTGCAAATATCTTCTGAGAGTTGGGTGAATCTCCGAACAACAGCTGTCTATGTAATTAACACACAGGGAAGGCTGTGCATGGTCACTGCGTGCAGTCACCCTAGCAGGCCCCTGTCCAGTGTTTAATTATAATGTCCATGCTCTAGTTTTCACAGTGGATGTTGGGCTTGGTTTGATAAGCCTTCTTCCACCCCCACCCACCATAGACAAATGGGTTGAAACATGCTGGTATTTTCACAGGCAAGTATTTTCTCTGCAGCGCATCTCAGTCAGAGAATTGCCACTGCAAAAAATGACCTTGTGTCTTTCCCTTTTTTCTTGGGGCTAAGAGACTACAAGCAAAACTTTTAGTTAAGGTTTTGCAAGGCAACGATGTCCTCTGTGTTCGTATTGGGTTCCAGTCTCATTGCATTACCTATGTTAACATTGTAATCTTCTGTTCTATTTTGCTGTTACCAAAATATGCATTACCTTTGTAGGGTATAGAAATCCAAAGAGAGCAGTTCTTGATTGGGGGCGGGGATGGATGAAATACTGATCCGCCCATGTGGGAGAAAGATCTTAGGGTGGTCGTATCTGATGACCTCAAAGTAGAAAAGCTGCAATAAACTGGCAGCAAGGACCAGAAAATCACTGGGAAGTGAAAGGGAGAGTTAGCATCTGTAGAAAAAGGGGAGGTGTTGTCTCTGACAGGTCAAGTGAGACTTCATTTGAATATGTCCAGTGCTGGAGCTCGCACTGCTGAAAGGAGACGGAATGTGTACAGGTGATCCAGAGAAGGGCTACCAACATATGCTCAGGGCCTAAACATGCTGTATACCTTAGAGCAGAGGAGGCTTATGATAGGCATTCAGATACCTCACAAATATTAATAATGCACAAGAAATGAGCAAATTTTGCTGTAAAGTAAGTTCTAGAGCAAGGGGGTCATGATCTGTGGCTCCAAGAGGATAGACTCGGAAGTAATATGAGAAAATATTTCTTTATAATAAAGGGTGTTAGATGCATAGAAACCTTCCCAGTGGCGGCAAAAGCAGTTGCTGAATTCAAGATAGCCCGGGGATAAGCAGACTAGATGGGTCTTGTGGTTCTTATCTTATCTCCCATCATTTTCATTTTCTCTGTCTCTACATTTCTTTTAATGCTCTAACATTGAAAAAATAAGGCAAGATAAAACATTTTTAAGGCCAATATTCAAAAGCATTTGGTTGGATAACTCACAAATTCTAGCTAAATGGTGAGCTTTCAGTATCCCTTGCACTTATTTGGCAGCGTTTAGCCAGATTAGTTATTATCCGGCTAAAACTTAGCTGAATAAGTAGTGGGTATTTCTGGGGTCTTCCAAAACCTTCCAGGTTAACTTTAGGCTTAACCAGCTATATTCAAAAGAGCTGGTTAAGTATCAATTTCCCCCTCCCCCCCCAAAAGGTCTGGCCCTCTCCTCCCCAAGTAGATTTCAGTATCGGGCCGGTGGGCTCATGCCACCCCCCCAAGCTCCCTGTAATGATAAACAAAATTGTCCAGTGAAAGGCCTGAGGAGGTGGGCCAGCTCCCCCCTCCCCTTCACCAATGGAAGTATGTTACCATGGGTCCCCCTCCCAACCCAACTCCATCCCTAGCTTGTTGTCCAGTACCACAGAATGGCCGCTGGCACCAGGGTTCAAATGTACTGCTCCTGGTGGCATCAGCTGTCACCTCGAGAGCATGTCTGGTTGCACTTGTCTTTCTGCAGAGTTTTTTTTACACTGAATAATGACTTCTGCTTGCACCCAGTTTCCTCCTGCTCCTTTAGTCTTCCACATTGATTGGTTCAGGCTTCTGTTGGGCTATAGCGCCATGAGCCTTCACTTTCAACTACCTGGGATAGCCCTTATTTTTAAATCCCTCTCCTGCCAGCCATTGCAACAACAAAAGATCATAAACTTCCGCTCCCTCCAGTACCCAGCAAGCATGGACCCTCAGCCTAGCCACTAGGTGTTGTTGTTGAATGCGGGTTGAGATTCCCATCTCCCCAGGGGCTGTGAACGCTGCCTCTGCAGCAGCCCCCGCCTCAGCTGGCCCAGTGTATTGCTCTGTATCGCTCCATGGTGAGACCGAACCTTGAATACTGTGTACAGTTCTGGTCGCCACATTTCAAAAAAGATATAGTTGCGATGGACAAGGTACAGAGAAGGGCTTCCAAAATGATAAGGGGAATGGAACAGCTCCCCTATGAGGAAAGACTAAAGAGGTTAGGACTGATCAGCTTGGAGAAGAGACAGCAGAGGGGGGGGGGGGGGGGATATGATAGAGGTCTTTAAAATCCATGAGAGGTCTAGAACGGGTAAATCGGTTATTTATTCTTTTGGATAATAGAAAGACTAGGGGGCACTCCATGAAGTTAGCATGTGGCACATTTAAAACTAATCGGAGAAAGTTCTTTTTCACTCAGTGCACAATTAAACTCTGGACTTTGTTGCCAGGGGATGTGGTTAGTGCAGTTAGTGTAGCTTGGTTTAAAAAAGGTTTGGATAAGTTCTTGGAGGAGGTCCATTACCTCCTTAGGTAATGGACCTCCTCCAATGGACTTAGAAAATAGCCACTGCTATTACTAGCAACAGTAAAATGGAATAGACTTAGTTTTTGGGTACTTGCCAGGTACTTATATCCTGGATTGGCCACTGTTGGAAAAAGGATACCAGTCTTGATGGACCCTTGGTCTGACCCAGTATGGCATGTTCTTATGTTCTTATGAGCAAAAGCCTGCCTTGGAAATCAAACCCAGGTCCCTTCGCGTGGCAATGCATAGCATTTGCACTTGAGCTACCGTGCCAGGTCTTAATGTGGCTGTTTTATTATTATTTTCAAAGTTACTGGATGTTTTTACAACCATATGAGAAGGTAAAGGTAACTTCTATTCTCATCTACCCAAGGGGGTGGAGTATAAAGGAGAAAGTTGATAAAATCTATGTTGGATAAGGACTGATATCCTACATGGGATCACTCTGTATGGCTGGGAACTGGGATATATCTTTAGCAGTGTGGACAGGAATAACTGGCCAGACAGGGTCTTTTTCAGCCTCTTCTCTATTTGTATTACCCTCTTTTCTCTTTTAACATTTTCACTCTATTTAGCTGCCAGAAATGTGCAACCAGACCATCTGCCCTAAGGTGGCTGTCAGACATGTTTCCGGAAATATTAAACCGTAAAGTATGTTGTGATTTCGGCGAATGGAAAGTGCCACATGAATCCAACACATTGTTGTTATTCACGTTGCTTTATCTGACTGTAACTGCCACTTTTTCCAATGTTCTAGGGTATGCCAGGACCGCATGGGAATCCAGGCTTGCCAGGGCTGCCCGGTCCTAAGGTAGGTTAAAGCCTTCGGCCTCTGGCTTTGTCTGATGATGTAATACATTACTGAAGCATTAGGTTGCGCCAGGAGTAAACTGAAACCACACTTAACTCCCCCCCCCCCACTTCCGAGTCGGGCACAAGCAGGTGATAAAAGCATTCCCAGAAATGGCCTGCGGTGGATAAGCATAGCCAGGGCAATCTTCTGCCTTTTTGTTATCTTGAGCAGCTCTTAGCAAATAATATGTTTCTTCTTCAGCGGCGCATATTTTGCTTTGCTGAGCTATGAAATTTATTCCAGGATTTGTAAACTTCCATTTGTTTTCCTTGCAAGGTGTATTATGTGTTTTGTTTTGTTTTTTTAAATTGTAGCCCCACCTTGTGATGTAGCAATGTGGGCGAGCTATCGAGTTGAAATAAATCAATAAAATAATAAAATAAATAGGAACAGAAATGATGGGGGGCAGGGGGTTAAATGAGCATATGCGCGGAAGCCGAAACCTTCCAAACACACATTAGGTATTTCGATGAAATAGTTTTAAATGGAATTCTGCTGCTGAAAAAAAAATATGCCTTCAGCTTAGATTGAGTTTAACATTTTGATAGATAGGTTAGAAAAAGCCAACCCTGGCTGTGATTTCTTGTAGGAGTGATTTCTTGTGGCAGGAATCTGACCTGTGTTGACAGGTGTTTAAAAACTGCTTTGGGCATCAAATACATCAAATAGAGCTCATGATGTTTGCTGCTGTAACAGCAAGTGAACTTTGTGTGTGCATAGATGCGTGTGTGTGTGTGTGAGTGCATGTGGTCCTTTTCTTACCTTCCAGTGTAAAACAAAAATAGAGATTTAAATATGGTGACCTGCAATCATGGCCTCACCGAGCTTTTGATGCTCAAGTTGCTGGCTCCAGTATTTGGGAATGCCACTCTGAGTTTATGAAGCTTTTTTGATTGTGTTGTTAAGAGGCAGGGCAAATGCCTTTAGGTCAATCAGAGCTCCCTCCTCACCCCCTAAGTCAGCATTGCGGACCATGGCCAGTGATCCATAAACACTGATTTGGCAGGGATTGCAGAACCCAAACTGCATCGTGGGTTACTAGTTAGGAGGGTTGCTGGTCCGGACCCCCGCTAGTCACAGGTTCCGTTCCCATGTCCTTGAATGGCCAAAATACCACTTGGAAAGCATCTGAAGGAGCAGTGTTTCAGCCTTCCTCCTCACATCTACTGTAAGACCGAAGGGGCCCTGCTGCTTGGGAAATGACTAACACATACCCCGCCCCCTCACCCACAGGAATAATTCATGACTCACAAAATGCAATTTGGAAATCTCAGGCCAGGAACTGGAAAAACCCAAATAAATCACTAACCACACACACAAACTGATCACAAACCACACAGCACAAATTTTGGGGTGATCCATCTCCTAAGTGCTGAAAGCATTTAAGAATGAAGAGTTAGTTCCCTCTGCATTTTGTGGTGCTGTGTACATCTAACTGTGAAATCCACTTGATGGCCAACACGTTTTCTTAGCTAAAGAGCTGCTAAGCCAGCATTATTCATTCCTTATCAATTACATGATTGATTTCTACTTTAAGAATCACCATAAACACAACTTTAATTTGTATCTGTTTTAGGAGGTATAAATGTATTTATTTTTTTTTAGCCATCAGATTGTTAGTTAAGGCAGTATTTCATCTTTTTTTTTTAACCTTGTTATCCATAATATTCCCTGAATGAGGAATAATCTTTATGCAGTGACATTCTTATCCTTCCTAATGTAAGCATTGGGTAGAGCCAAGAAAATGCCTAATTTTCTTGACTGAAAGACAATTTCTTCCATGTAGGTAGGTAGTGCTCAGGCCTGCTTTGCAGTAAATAAGGTTGATAGCGGATGAATTCAGCAGAGAAGGGTTTTTTTTTTGTTTTGTTTATTTTTTCCTTCCCATGGCTACTTCACTTTGGCAAAATATGGGCTGTTTGCCAGAATTAGACTAGACTAATTTTACCCTGGACAACAGAGCCAAGGCTGTGACTGCATTTTAATTTCAGGATGCAGTTTGCGATTGCATCTTTCCCCAGGGATGCAGACATGCACCTGGTGTCTGTCTTTTTTGTTTCTTTTGCTAGACTTTGTTGGGGTTTTTTTTTTCCCCCAAACGGAATATTACATGATTCACCGCATGACAAAAACAGTTAATGCAACACTTCTTAGTTCTGCAGCATCTTGAGACAAAAAAAGAAAAGGAACACAAACATAGAAATGATGGCAGAAAAGGACCAGTGGTCCATCCAGTCTGCCCAGGAAGCTTATGATAGTATCTGCCGTGCCGTGCAGGTTACCCCCATGTATCAGTCAGTTTTTCTTGACGTGCTTTGTGCATGGACTTAGCTGTAGAAGCAGTCCTGTGTTTTCTTCCTTAAGGTCTGTGCATCAGTACCCCAGACTGTAAAAAAAGTCATGGCTCATGCTGGTTGTCTCTGAGTCCAGATTTCTCTTTCCTTTCACTCCCAACCCACTTCCTTTGAAACAGAGAGGAATGTTGCAGTTGCATCAAAAGCATCCAGGCTTATTGGTTAAAGGTAGTGATCCCATGCCTTCTGTTAAGGGTGTAGAGACAAAGAAAAACTAACAAATAAAAAAGAAAGGTCCCAGGGTTTAGTTTAAGCCAATTTTTAGATTTGCAATAAATAAAATTTGCAACATCCGCAATAATCAGATCAGCCATCTACATATTGGGTCCTTACTCTTACCATTTCTCCTGGGAACCCCAGCTCTGACCAGATAGGGGGATGCTTCTGGTCAACCTCTTCCTTGGAGGATCCCTCCCAATCTTAGATTCTTCTGCAACTTTAGAGCCTACCAAGGGAATACTAAGGCCATTCAACTCGGGGACCTTAAGTGGCTCCTCCAGCTACTCATTAGGGGCATTGCAGTTTGCCTTGGCCAATGTCATTACTAGCAGGACTGGAGTCTCGGAAACCCCGGTAACAATGTTGGGCCATCTGTCCTCTCTGCTCACTACTGATGTTAGCTCCTCATTCAGCAAACTCACTACTCACTACTGATGTGGTCGACCCCCTCATTCGGCAAACTCCAGGCTGGTAGCTATAGTATGGTGGGACTTTGTATGTGTTGTCTGAGGCTCCTCAGAACCTGATAGCCCCTCTCCTGGAGAGTCTGAGGTGGATCTGGATCTCTCTCTAGCTAGGGGCAGTTAAATCAACTGCTGAATGACAGGTTCTCTCATCCGTGAAAAATCTGCTGAAGTCATCAACGCATCAGAGCACTCTGGTTCATAAATAGATGGCCACAACAAATATAACATCCTGAAGCTGTTCCAGGACTGGTTCTTGTAGGAATTGGCAATGGAGGCATTCATCTCTGCCCACTATTTCCGACGTCATCCATGTCCTTCTGAAACGTGGGCAATAAGAACCTCCAGAACTAATAGTCTGCTGTGTCATTTCATCTCCTGGACTTTTACTGTTTTTCCTTCACAACCATAGGAAAATCTCCTCACTTATGCTATACCTCTTTCTTCTCCTTTTGGCTCACTGAACACTCTGCTGATGTGACCGAGCTCAATGTTTTTTTCATCTTGTGGCAGCATCAGCTGTCTCTTCAATGACTGCTGAGTAATCACATTACTTTGAGTAGGTGCTCCTTTGATGAGAAGGTTTTACAGGCTTCCAACTTGGTGTGAATAAATTGGCAGCCATCTTGAATCTCCCAAACTTTACAGTTCTCCAGCAGAAAGCTCCAGTTTCTTCAGTTGCCGCCACTATGTAGGAGACACCTCACCTCACACCCCAAACACTCTAAAACCCTTGCACGTCCCTTGTTGGGTGCCATTTTAATGTAGATGAAGTGGTCAAATCCCAGACTGGTGAGGAGGTTAGCTAGGGGAAGCATGTATATGTTGAACAGTGTAGAAGAGAGTGATGAGCCTTGGGGAACAACACGGTCTAATTTGATAGGGTCGGATTCATGATTGCCAAGGGATACTGAATAGTGTCTGTTTTGCAGGTAAGATTGCAGCCATGCAAGAGCGGTTCCAGTAATCCCGATATTGATAAGAAGGTTGGTGAGGATGTTATGATTGACAGTGTCAAAGGCTGCAGAAATGTCTAGCATAGCAAGGAGATAAGATTTGCCACTGTCAGTCCCTTTGAGAAGGGTGTCAGTAAGTGAAAGGAGCAGGGTTTCCGTGCTTAGGTGTTTTCGAAAACCAAATTGTGAGGGGGAGAGAATTTTATGGTGATCAAGATATTCCGTGAGGCGGGCGTTTACTAGTCTTTCTAGTACTTTGGAAATAAAGGGCAGATTTGAGATAGGTCTGAAGTTGGAAAAGATGGAGGAGTCGAGGTTGGGTTTTTTTTTAACAATTGCTTGTTTGAGTATTGGGAACGATGCCTTGTTCAAGGGAACAGTTGAGGATGTCAGAGAGGGGTTTGGCTATAATTTTTGGGATGGCAAGGAGTAGTTTAGGAGGTATAGTTTTGGCGGGATGTGATGAGGGCTTCATTTTTTTTAGGATGTTTTCTATTTCAAGTGAAGACGAAGCCTCTAAAGATACAAGAGAGGAGGGTGGGTTAGGGGGGAGGAAATTAGTATTTTCAGAGTTGGTGCCAAAATTAGCTGTGAAGGAGGTAATCTTAGTTTGAAAGAAGCGAGCAAGGTCATTGCATTGGGATTTGTTATTAGGACTTAGTGTGAGGGGCGTAGAGGGTTTAGTGAGATTAGAGACAATGGCGAATAGAGCTTTGGCATTATATTGGAGATTGTGAATTTTACTAGCATAGTAGTCACGTTTGGTTTGTTGTATAGTGTACCTGTATTTATGCATGAGTTGGTAGTAGAGAGTTTTAGAAGCAGGTGTGGAGTGTTTACGCCAGCTCCTTTCGGCGTTTCTGAGGAGGATCTTCTGAGACTTAAGGTCAGGGGTATACCACGGTTTCTTGCTGGAGACGGAAGGGTTGATAGTTTTTGAGGTCATGGGACACTTTTGGTTGGCTATGTTGAGGGTGGAATTGAACCATGAGGAGATGGCGGTGTCTGCTGTTGAAAGGTCGAGTTCATTTAGGAGGTTTGAAAAGGCAGCTGTAAGTACATCTATTGGGCAGGTTTTACGGTATTTGAAGGTGTGAAGGTTGGGTGCAGGAGGGAAAACCTGTTGTTCTAGTGAGAGGGTGGTTTTTATGAGGAAATGATCTGACCAGGGTACCGGGAGACAAGTTGGGGAATCAAGGGTGTGTACGCCAGCGTTGGTGAGGATGAGGTTGAGGGTATGGCCAGCTTTGTGTGTGGGGGAATGTTTAATCTGAGAGAAACCCATAGCATCGAGTGATGTTAAGAAGGCTTCGCAAGAGGGGGATAGAGGGTGAGAGTCTACGTGGAGGTTAAAATCGCCAAGGAGGATGGTAGGGAGCTCGGGGGATAGTGAGTCGGCAAAAAATTCAATTAGCGGTGAGGAGTCGTTCTCTAGGAGACCTGGGGGAGTGTAAATGAGGCAGATTTGGATAGATTTAGATTTCAAGAGGCCAACTTCATATTTAGGGAAGATGTTGACCTTTTGAGAGATAAGATGTAAATCTTTATTTGCAGCGAGGAGAATGCCCCCTCTTCTTTTCTTTTTTCGAGGTATGGAGAAAAAGTCATAGGATTCAGTAGGGAGTTGGTTGAGGAGGGAGGTGTCAGATGGTGTCAGCCAGGTCTCTGTTATAGCACATGTCAAAAAGTTTAGTGATTGTAGTTAAACTTAAATCTGGACATTTGTGAAATGCTGGCAGTGTTGTAAACGGGGACATTTTGACTTAATTGCTGCAGTTCATTAAACAGAGAAAGGAATCTTTCAGTTCTATGCTGTTTTTCTTCTCCCCCCTTAAAGTAAATGAGACTCATAGGCAGACATGTACTCATGAATTGACAAATAATAACAGCAAGAAGGGTCACTTCCTGTATTCAATGAGATGCTGGTGATTTTGAAAGACAAAGGGCACCCAGTATCCAGCATCTCCCAGGAACACTTTTAATGCCAAATAAAATTTACTTTATACCTTTTACTGAGTCTAAGTGTTCTTGTGGCCCTGGCCCTAAGTACAGAAAATTATGTACACACAGACGTCTGGTTTGGAGTCAGTGAGGATGTCATTAAGAATGTGTGTTTTTTTCTGCAGAGATTGGGCATTGAAAAGGAGGAGAGAAATTAGGGATAGGCCGAGAAATTGAGAAAGGGGGGACGCCATAATGGGGATTAGCCTTCTAAATTGGTGGGCAGAGGGATGGGGGGGTGGTATGAAATGTGAGAAGAGGCGGTTATTTCAGATAGGATCAATGCTAGGAAACCTTCAACCAGAATATCCTACAGTGTCAAATGGAAGAGGTTCTTGACTTGGTGTAGGACTAGCTAACTGGATCCCTTCTATTGTGGCCCAAGGGACTTTCTTCAGTATCTATTTTGCCTTTCATCCTCATCACCTGTTCAGTAAAAATTCATCACAGTGCTATTGCAGCATATCACCAACATGTAGAAGGGGCTCTGATCTCTCTCCACACTTTGGAATCAAAGTTTGTGACAGGGCTGTGGTATTCCACACCTCCAGTCCATAAATCTCGAGTACTTTGAGACCTCAATGTAGTCCTAGTTACGTCATGAAACCTCCTTTCAAACCTTTCGAATTGCTGGACTTGATGATTCTCACATGGAAAGTGTTTGTCTCATGGCCATCATGTTTGCATGAAGGGTAAGTGAACTACAGGCTCTGTTTCATATTCACTATGGGGCTGATTTTAAATTTTAAGCGCGCAGGGTACATTTAATGTACACCCGATTTTATAACATGCGCGCGCTGTAGTGTGCCTGTTATAAAACCCTGGGTTGGCGCGCGCAAGGGGGTGCACACTTGTGCACCTTGCACGCACCGAGCCCAAGGGGAGCCCCGATGGCTTTCCCCATTCCCTCCAAGGCCGCTCCGAAATCGGAGCGGCCTTGGAGGGAACTTTTTTTTTTGCTCCGCCCTACCTAAATCCCCCCTACCTTATTTTGTTGAGTTACAAACTTGCGTGCGCTGGCTCACCATCCCCCGGCACAGGCCGTTGTGCCGGAGGATTCGGCCCCGGACCGCCCATTTTTGAAAGCCCCAGAACATACGTGCGTCCCAGGGCTTGCGCGTGCCGCCGAGCCTATGCAAAATAGGCTCTGCGCGCGCAGGGGTAGGTTTTCGGGGGTTACGCACGTATCTTATGCGCATAACCCTTTGAAAATCTACCCCATAGCTTCAATTTTTTTATATTAGGATGGTTCTATGAACTTACTCCAAGCTCCTTTCGAAAGTGGCATCTGCGTTTCACATTAATCAATCCATTGTGCTACCTACATTCTTTACAACACCACATGCAAAAAAAAAGACATATTTGATCTTCACTCCTTGAACTCTAAGAGAGCCCTGGCATATTGCCTAAAGAGGACTCAACCTCACCGTCAAGCTTCTCAGGTGTTTGTGTTCTTTGATTCCAATAGATTGAACAGGGCAGTTTTCAAACTAATTCTGTCTAATTGCCTAGCACTTTTAAATGCTGGCTGGCTTACAGATTACAAAGTCTGTCAAGGCTCATCTGTAGTGACACATCTCAGCTCCATTTCTATTGAAGATATACACACTTGCTACTTGGTCATCATTCCACACCTTCACTTCCCACTAATGTCTGGACATCAAGCCCTGAGAAGACAGTACCTTTGGACAAGCAGTTCTGTGCAGCCTGTTTACCTAGTAGTTCACTTTCCAGTTGGTGGGGCCAGGTTGTCTTTATGTATTTATTCCATTAAACAATCCTCAGCTTGAAATGCCCCATGCATTATGGATAATTCATACTTGCATATTGACTGATAAAGCAAGTTTGCTTACATGTAAACTTCATAGACAGCAGAATGAATTTGCCATACTTAAAACCCAGCTGCTTCCCTGGAGAGTTGACTACCTTGCTTAGAATTAAGCTCCAGAAGAGACTGAGAGGCTGATGAGGCTATATGCACACATGAGAACTCCTATGCCTACTCATTAGTCTTTACAGAGTTGAGCGTTTATTCTGTGTCAGTGCTGTTGGATGTGAACACCCATGTGTTATAGCTAATTCATCCTTCTGTCTACAGAAAACCTGGGCAAGTAAGCAAACTTGCTTCCTTTATCCTTTATATACTGATCAGTCTCTGTCCTTTTTTAAAGACATTTTCTTATTGATTTTCAAATTTTATAACAATAAAGTAATGAAGACAGGAAAACAAAACAAGATGTCTATGTTTTTGTATGTATTAAGCATGCAGTTCCAGCTCCCAGATCATAGGTGTGACAGTCTTCAATTGACCCATATAACTCATATCTTCTCATCAGTTTTGGAAAAATGATGCCAATATTTCCAAATTTAAGAAAATTTATACTAGTAACCCTTATGTAGATGATCCGAAAAGAGAAAGCAGTTTATTTGTCTTCCTTGGATGGCACCCGTTGATCTTTCCAGTACAGTGCTGTCCTTTTTGCTTAAGCCAGAGTCACCCTAGACTAGTATGAGAAATACCCCACACGTTCAACTTCTACCTTAGCAGAAGGCATGGAGATTACTAACCTTAACCAATAAGTCTTGATGGTTTTAATGCAACTGCAACATTGCTCCCTGCTTCGACGGCAGGGGGGGAAAAGGGGAATCAGATTCAGACAGCAACCAAGAGGGCCTTGACTTTTACGGTCTGGGACACTGATACACAGACATAAGGGAAAAAGCACAGGACTGCTTTCAAAGCCAAGCCCATAAGTAAAGCACGTCAAGCAGCACTGTGAATTTTCAAGAAAGCTCATCACCCAGTAAAAAATGTTGCTAGGCAGAAATTTTTATGGATTATCATAAGGCTTGGGGATAAATGCATGGAGTGGCAGTTACTGCCCTTAAGAGAAACATGGGAGTGGCCTGCATAGAGTGGCAGTTACTACTTTAAGAAGCTTGCTGGGCAGACTGGATGGACCTTTTGGCCCTTTTCTGTTATCATTACTATGTTACTGTGTTAACAGGAATTACTATGTAGGTAAATCTTACTAATGATTAATACAGTATCATTCCAAAATGCATGCATAGCCCTCATATGGAAGAAAGTGCCCACTATATTATCACACCTCATACAATTCAAAGACTCTGTAAGGGAGTGTACAGAAAACTCCTTCAAACTACCTTAAAGGACCGGGCACAGCTGTCTCACCCAGTCCTCCTTAAGG
The DNA here is from genome assembly GCF_901001135.1 of Rhinatrema bivittatum. Classification (NCBI taxonomy): domain Eukaryota; kingdom Metazoa; phylum Chordata; class Amphibia; order Gymnophiona; family Rhinatrematidae; genus Rhinatrema; species Rhinatrema bivittatum. The sequence goes on from NC_042624.1 coordinate 84,799,376, forward strand.
TTGAGACCCGCAGGGAATCCTGGGTGAAGGGAGGAGCCCTTCACCCGCGTATAAGACCTCAGGGCTAGAAGAGTTAGATAGGCTCCTGGGAAGAGGGAAAGTCCCACAGTATGAGAAGACCTACTATTTTTGAAGTTGAAACTGACCACCTTAAAACTTGCTAGCTTTAAATTAGGAACTTGCCTGAAGTCAAGGTGAGCTGCCTGCAAGTGATTATTTTGCTTTGCACGTTCCTTTATTAATTGTGAGATACCTGAACCCAAGGTGAGCTGTCTGATGTGCAGTGCACAGCAAAACAAAACTTTTATGTTTTTTTCATAGTAAATAAAATGTACTTAAGGAACAGCCAGAGTCCTCCTCCGTTGTTCCTCTGTCTGTCCCCAAGCAGCTATGGTTCAAGTTACCACAGACTACTTCCACCCTATTTTCAAATGTCTTTGTGGTCTGTAATCAATCCTATGAAAAAAGTTAAATTAATAAGTTTCAGATTAGTATTTATAGAGAGATACCTTGAAGACATTTTCTCCCAAGATTCTTCAGAAAAGGCAATACCATCACTAGCCCATTTCTGTCTTATAAACTGCAGCGGTAATTCATCATTCCTTAGACTATTGTAGAAGGTTAAGGTGAATTTAGAGCTTCATTTCAGCATTGCCGTCTCCACAGACGATATTGATGGCAAACTTCTCGTGCCTCCCAATAGAGCACCCAAAGTAGGACGTAGGTATAGGTATCTGAGAACGTATAATTTTAACATGTCAAATTCACTTTTTAGTTGCTCAAATGTTTTAAGACTCTTCATTGAATAATTGCTCTGGGGTATTAATTCCTTTCTATTTCCAGATATTACAGCCGTCTAAAGAAAACAAATCTGGAAGTTTTGTATTCCTCCAAAGTAGATAAATAATGTTAATTTTTCAGTCCATTCCAGGTGGCCATGCACGTTCCCTCATATTTTTATTGGCAGCGCAGGTGAGGCTATTTTCCTGCAACTCTGGCAAGGATAACAGGTCTCTCAACCTACTAGAGAAACCAGATCTTGCTCCGGTGTACAATCCTCTCCTTGCCTCCAACTTTTGATTTGTATCAGCTGTGAAGCCCAAAAATACAACTTTAAATTTAGCATATCCAGATCTCCCTGTTTCCAGGATCTCTGCAAGGTATTAAATTTTTTCCTTGGAGTTTTACCAGCCCACATAAATCTATACAGAATTTAATCATTTTTTAAAGCACCATCTCAGGAGTTTCCATGGCGGCAGCTGTAAACATGTGTAGAAACTTAGGAAGAATCATCATCTTTACAGCATTGACTCATTCTAATAGTGAGAGGCAGAGAGCCCCATCTTTCAACATCTAACTCTGCTTTCCCCATTAATGGAAAGAGTTTATGCTGCATAAAACTATTTAAAGTTTTATCAGTCCAAACACCCAGATATTGAAACATATATGCTTCCATTTTAAGTTTCAAACCCTGCGTTGCTTCTGACGTATGAACAGCACAGTACACATCAGGGAAGATTTTATGTGGTTTGGAATGAGGAAAGGTACTCAAAGATGAGATTTATACAAAATACTCTCGCCTTAGCTTGATGCACTCTCTACCTAGGTCGAGAACCGATGTGATATACTAGTTCGAATGTCAGTATATAAAAACAAACACATAAATAAATAAATACATAAATAAATAAATAAATAAATAAATAGTCTCCCTCCCCATGGGAAAACATTGGATAATAGCCAATTTGTTTTAATCCTCACTTTTGACTTATTACAAAGCAGCCAAAAGTAGGTCCGGAACTAAAATTAGAAAGTGTGCCTTGCAAGAAGTTCCATTTCACAGAGTCAAAAAAGCCTTTTCAGCATCTAGTGCTAAACTTTCAAACAATCTGGGAGTCAGTTTCCCAGTCTCAGCATCATTCCATAGCTTCCTAGTGTTTGGATCAGCAGACCTCCATGGAATGAAACCTGTTTAGTCAGCATGAACCAAGCAGAGTATAGCTCTCAATGATTTGCTAAAACTTTAACCGGGATCCATAGATCCACATGCAGTAATGAAATAGGTCACTGATCTTGCAATCTAATTTCTTTTCCTTTTTGGGGGGAATTTACTGAAATAACAGCATCTCACAGTGTCACGTGGAATCCTCCTGTCAAAGCATCTAAGTTAGGTTTCCAACATCTTAGAAGCTAGAAAGTCCTTATTGAATGTATACCAGTTTGATGAAATTCCATCAATTCCTGAAGATTTTCCTGTCTCCTTGGATGTTATGACTTCCAGAATTCTGCTTACTGCAAGTGGTTTAGCCAGAGTTTGTCTGCCTTCCACAGAAAGTTGTGTGCATGGAAGTTTGTATTACTTAGCCCCTAACTGTTGTTTTAAAGCAGGAGTTCTCAATCCAGTCCTTGGGATACACCCAGCCAGTCGGGTTTTCAGGATATCCACAATGGATATGCATGAGAGAGATTTGCGTGCACTGCCTCCCAGTGTATATTGTTGTGAATGGCTGGGTGTGTCCCAAGGAGGGGGTTGAGAGACATACAGAAATGATTAATGCTCCACAAACTGATCATTAATGCCTTTTTCAGATTGTAGTACTTCGCTATCGGCAGCCGGATTGCAGGGATGTACTGTTTATTATTATTGTTAGCTTTCAATAATTGAGCCAGAAGCTTCCCTGTTTTATTTCCAGACTCCTACAAATGATGCCTTTGATCAGTCCCCATGCCAAAAATATTTATAATATTGATGGAGCAAGGATGTCTAATTCCAGGCCTGGAGGTCCGCAGAAGGTCTGATTACTAGGGTAAATGCACATGTGTAACCTCTGGGCTGGGATCCTCCACAATAGTTCCCAGGCTCACCTCAGTACACTGGGCATTAAATTGCCATCACATCTCATTAATGACAACAATCTCCATGCTTCTTCAGGATTCCCTGTAGTAGGGTTGGGGGGGGAGAGATTTGTCTCCAAGACCCTGGGTGTTGTATCAAAGTCACATAAGTAGTACTATTATAGTAAAATTCATAATGGAGGCCAAGATGAGGTTCCAACATAACTTTTCTAATTGTTCAATTAACCTCTTATGTCCCTCTATCCTATTTAGAGGGCAGCTTCTTAAAACAATTTGGAACATTATACTCGGTTATTTACTCTTTCGGATAGTAGAAAGACTAGGGGGCACTCCATGAAGTTAGCATGGGGCACATTTAAAACGAATCGGAGAAAGTTCTTTTTTACTCAACGCACAATTAAACTCTGGAATTTGTTGCCAGAGGATGTGGTTAGTGCAGTTAGTATAGCTGTGTTTAAAAAAGGATTGGATAAGTTCTTGGAGGAGAAGTCCATTACCTGCTATTAAGTTCACTTAGAGAAAAGCCACTGCCATTAGCAATGGTAACATGGAATAGACTTAGTTTTTGGGTAATTGCCAGGTTCTTTTGGCCTGGATTGGCCACTGTTGGAAACAGGATGCTGGGCTTGATGGACCCTTGGTCTGACCCAGTATGGCATTTTCTTATGTTCTTATGATAAGAAGAATTGTAAAGTCAAGTTACAGTTCAGTGTTTACACGGCTTTTTACTTAAAACATTACTTCCTAGGTAAACCTGTGTCTGTATTACAGGTTTTCCCATCCAGATTCTTTCCAAATTCAGGGACAATGTTAAAGTTTCCTCAGGGTGGGGTAAATGAAACACTTCAATTCCCAATTTGTCATACCTTAGTCAAGATGTTGGGGAAATCTTGCAGCTTTCCCAGCCTCTTCCATTGCCTCTTGGTATCTGGATGGCACCTCCCAACTCCTCTGCAGAATATCTGTGACATTTCAAGGGCCTGCACACCAGATTTTATTTATTTATTTATTTTAAATTTTTATATACCGGAATTCCTGTATGCAATACAAATCAGTCCGGTTTACAAGTAACGAAAGAGGTTGCCCTGGTCTGGGAAGTTAGACCTGGGTTTTTTTACATAGAACATGGAACAATAACAATAAACCATTGAACATTATTACAAGTAACATAGAATGTAACAATAGCATTTAACAGATTTAACCTTTTTTACAAAGAACTTTAGTAGCGAATATGGTCTGCAGTAGACGGTTATATAAAGGTGAATAATGACTGTTAGAATTGCGAATAAGCAAGTACGGTATGAAAATTAAGTGGCAAGGTGTTGGTGACACCCTGCAATGGTTGGATCTGAAAGTCAGGAGGAGGTGCCTATTGGAAAGCTTGCCTGAAGAGCCAGGTTTTTAACCTTTTTTTGAACTCTAGTAAATTGGGTTCGAGTCGATGGGTGCCATTACCTCTCTTCCTCTTAGAGGACATGCGTGGATGTCTCGGCATCCTTTGAACTTCTGCATGATAGGGGCTGAATTCCTCTGGCAAGAGGAATTTGGATGGCAAATAAAAATAGACCAGGTCTGAAAAAAAATCCAAAGATATAGGAGGAAAGGTGGATAAAACCATGGGAGCCAACTTTTCAAAACAAGTGGGGGTGCTAAGCTCAACACAAATGAGCCTTCTCTGGGCATAGTAAAGGAGTAGGCTCAATATTGGGGGTGCTCAAGCACCCACTGCACCCACAGAACGGGCACCTGTGGGTAAAACTCCCTTCAAAAGAACAGGAGCTAATACTCTTCACCAAATGGGGAGAGGGAGCACCCTGAGAAATAGGGTCTTTGCCTTGTCTAGGTTCCCGTTTTGCTGGTGCCTGTTTAGCCTTGTCCCTGCCTGATCCTTCTCCCTGTTTCCTGTGTGGATTCCCAGTGGCCCTTTTGCCTGCTTTCTGGCTTGTTTGTCTCATCCCTGTCTTGCCATGCCCTGGTCCTGCCTAGCCCTGTCCTTGTCCTGACCTTGGTGCCTTGCTTGTCCTGCCCTTGTTTTTGCCTTGCTCCAGCCTTTGTCATTCTGGGATCTTGTCTGTGTCCCTGCCTTGCCTTGTACCCTGTTTAGCCCTGCCTTTGCTCTGTCACAATACTATTTTCTATTAGGAAGATGTAGATCTTCATTTCAGCTAATGAAAAGCACATCTAGCCTTATAGTAATCCTTTGAAGATAAGTGCTTAGCATCTGTGTTGTCTTGGACTTGTAAGGTTTACCATGTGCTTAAAGACGCAATCAAAGCAATGTATTAAGCAGTCATAACAAAACCTGCTTTAAAATTTCTGTTTAAAGGGAAGAGGCGTCTTAGTGCACATATTAGAACAAAATAGAAAATTCCTCTTAGTCTACTCAATTTAATTGGAAACAGCTGTTTTGCTGCAAATATATATATATTTTTTTAGAATATTTTTTTCTAGTGAGTGTAGTGCTTGTGAAATGTGCTAGATCCACAGTACGGGGAAACTGAAGCATTGTCAGTGTACCACCCTTCCAGTGTGCCTCAACCCTGCTCCAGAGGAAACACCTTCATCATGCTCCATGCCTGTGTAATCTTTGGCCCCTCTGCTAAGACTGCCAGCAATGGCATCATTTAGTGCCAAACCATCATGCTCGTTTGCTAGTGGGAAGTGGACTTAAGTCACCAACTCAGTTCATGTGAGCCACCAGACAGCTTTCAGATGTCAGTGACTTGCAGTCACTACTGACCTGATCTGGGTTCAAACTGGTGAACCCTGGTAAACCTGCGCCAATTCATTTAGTCTTTCCACCAGAAATCTTTTGCTAAATATTTTAATGATCACTTCATAGTCTGACTGAAATATTCAGAGAAGTCCTAGAACTCTTTCCTAACATAAAGAACATGGGTTCCCAGGACTAGTTCTCATAGCTACAAGCTGGCAGACATTGGTTTCACAGGTCATCTGCCCCTTTTTCGTTCCCCCAGTTGCAGACTGAAAAATTCAGACCCCTCTCTATGCCCTTTTAATCGTTTACCCATGTAGATGAGAACATCAAGCGTAACATCACGTGGCAAAAGAACATTAATATCTGCAAATGGAGGATTGATCTAAGCGGCAAACTGATTACAGCCCTATGGTCCGTAAATGTGGAGGGCTGTCTTCTTTCCACCAAACTGTGTTACTGTACAAGCAAGTTAATGTTGAATGTCTGCATTATTTGCTCAAATGTATTTCCAGACCGGGTTCTTATGACTGCAACCTATACAGCTGATCTGCTTCTTTCTCTCTCTGTGTGGCTGGCACTGGCAGACCAATAAATCCATATCTGCTTTTATCTTCTTGGCCTGTATTTGACCCAAACAGATGTCTTCCAAAAGATCAAGATCATGGGAAAAGGCTCTGATTTTCCTTTGCTTCACATGGCTTGGGATCCTGATCCCTGTTGTTGGTCAGTCAAGGTAATGGCCTTCCGGCTGCTGACAAATGCTTTTGGATGAACTTACTTCACAGCTGGTGTCTTAGAGGAGAATCACTTTCAAGTCTGACACTAAGCAAGTGGATTTTGAAAAGTCAATAGAAATAGCACTTTGCTGTCAAAATTATTTTCCATTTTCAAGATTTTATGTAAACATTTTAATACACAGTTTAATTACCAGGGACAGTATTGCTAGTGACTTATTGTGGTGTCTTCAGTAGATTAATTATGGACCTGAGGAACTGAAAGGTTTTTCCCATTTTGTGTCTACATGGCCTGTGTAATAAATGTTAACATGCACATTAAGGACCTCTTGTGCATGCTAAAATTAGCAGTCTGTGCAATAAGGCCTTAACATGCACATTAAAGTGGTCCAGAAAGTTTTTGGCGTGAGCATGCTAAAAGTAGCATGTCTACACATGTAAATGAAGGAACATCATATGCAAATGAGGCTTTATCATATGCATAGTAAATAGCATGGTATGCTCATCCTCTACTCTGTTTACTGAGTGCTCATTAATGGCACACTATATAATATCTGCCTCAGGCCAAGTGGTAACTTGCTACTGTGCATGCTATTGAGAATGCTCAACTAAATGTAAGCAGAAGGCCTGAAAAATGAAGGCCATGTACAGCAGATGACATTGTAAAACTGTACCCATAGGCCCTGGAGGATGAATACATTTGACAACACTTTCTTTGCCAAAGCAAAAGTTAGCCAGTACAGCGTTTGTCACAAATTATTAAACACAAACATATCAAAAATATGTCTTCTCAAACAAAACAATTACACATTACAGAAACTCTTCAAACATTGTTTCACACTCACAGTCTACAAGGCACAGAGGTTGCGGTGTGAAATGCAGGTGACCTGGAAATCATTGTACACCTAGGTATAAATGATAAGACAAATGATCACTTAGGAAATATTCAAAAGCGGTTTATTAAGGAGTTTGGAAGGGGTGTCTGTGACTAGCAATGTACCTGGGAACATAAGATATGCCATATTTGGTCAGACCAAGAGTCCATCAAGCCCAGTATCCTGTTTCCAGCAGTGGCCAATCCAAGTCACAAGTATCTGGCAAGTATCCAAACATTAAATAAATTTCAAGCTACTAATGCTTATTAATTAATAGCAGTTTATGGATTTTTCCTCTAGAAACTTATCCAAACCTTTTTTAATCCCAGTTACACTAACTGCTGTAACCACATCCTCTGGCAGTGCATTCCAGAGCTTAACTATGTGCTGAGTGAAAAATAATTTTCTTTGATTTGTTTTAAATGAGCTACTTGCTAACTTCATGAAGTGCCCCCTAGTCCTTCTATTATCTGAGAGAGTAAATAACTGATTTACATTAACCTGTTCAAGTCCTTTCATGATTTTGTAGACCTCTATCATATCCCCTCTCAATCATCTCTTCTCTTCTGTTTTCAAATGGGATTGTTGCATCCTTCCAAGAAGGACACACATGTTCTCATTCATCACTTCAAGTCCTACTTAGACTGACATTAATCTAAGCAAGAGGAAGGCACAAACTGCTCTTCCCTACAAGCAGAAACAGTTGAGGTAAACAAGGAAAGCCATGAAGGGATAAAAGCCCAAAATAGATAACAGCATACAGGAGAAGGCAAAAAAAGTTGAGTTAACATTGCCAACAATGGAGTTAATGGGGAGATAAAGAGAGAGAATTAAAGTAAATAGAAAGAGATGTGGAGCATTGTCTTGTTAAGAAAATCTCAGATTTGGATCCATCTTGGCAGAGGCGGGCTTGGATGTAGTTGCAATCCTTGAGTCTTGGTGAATAAAAACCAGGATTGGGATGTCATAATCACAATTTATAATATCTTCAGTGGACAAAAAGAAGGGAGGCATAAGCTCTCTATCCGGATCATGCACTAAAATGCGTTACGGCGTTAACGCATGCGTTATTGCACACGTTAATGCCATAATGCATGTGAAAAATGTAGCAGCACATGGCGTGAATGCAAATTTTTGAGGGGGTGGGATCGGGGGAGGAGTTGAGTGGGTTTTAGTTAAATTAGGGGGCCATATCACGTCATGCAGCAGCATAGCGCATGCTATCGCACGGTTTTAATGCCAGAAATAACTACACCTTTTCCCCTGGTGTTAAGCTGTGCGAAATGGCCATAATGCAATTTGCGATAAATTTTTGGAATTGTGTTTTGGCCATTTCTGGGCTTGGGGAGGGAGAGGGGAGAGTAGAGAGAGAGAGAGAGAGAGCCTCTGGGGAGGGTCTTACTGTGTGCACCTATTTATATCTCTATAGGAGGGCCACCTAATAGGTTGAGGTGAGGTGTTAGTGGTGGTTTAGAGTTTAGGGGCCAGTTTCGCATGTAGAATGAGACGTATGAACAGCACAGTACACCTGTTATAGAGACTATCAAGCTAGGATGAGAAAACATAGTAGAAATTTCTTCTTTGTGAGACTCTCCTCATCCAAATGATATCAAATCTTCACCAAAGTGTACTGTGCTGTTCATACGTCTCATTCTACATGCGAAACTGGCCCCTAAACCATCACTAACACCTTACCTCGATCTATTAGGTGGCCCTCCTATAGAGATATAAATACTTAACTTCTAGGAGGGCCTTGTAGATAGACAGTCAGTCTCTCTCTCTCTCTCTCTCAGATAATACAAGGACTAGGGGACACTCCATGAAGTTAACAAGTAGCACATTTAAAACAAATCTTAGAAAATTCTTTTTCACTCAATGTACAATTAAGCTTTGGAATTCATTGCCAGAGGATGCAGTTAAGGCAATTAGTATAGCTGGATTTAAAAAAGCTTTGGATATGTTCCTGGGGGAGAAGTCTATAAATTGCTATTAATCATGTTGACTTAGGGAACAGCCTCTGCTTATTACCGGCATCAGTAGCATGGGTTCTATTTAACGTTTGGGTACTTGCCAGGCACTCGTAACTTGGATTGGCTACTGATAGAAACAGGATACTGGGCTAGATGGACCCTCGGTCTGACCCAGTATGGCAACTTCTTATGTTCTTATGTATAGATCCACTGCCAGCTTCTGCTGCTGCTGCTTCTCCTCAATGGTTCTTGCTCACATCTGCTGCCAGTAAGCAGACAGTGGGATACTGGACTGAACTGGAGGCTTTTCTGCTGGCTGTGAGCCAGGAGGAAGCATAAATGTGGATGATGATAGGAGGGATGGGATGGGGGAGAGAGTATGGATGCTGCTAGGTGGGTGTAAGATAGAGGGAGTATGAGTGCTGTTAGGTAGGGGGAGGAATGGGAAAGAGAGATGGAGTGTGGATACCATTGGAGGGGAAGGGAGGGGTGGGGAAGAGCGAGATGGGGTGTGGGTAAGTTCAGGAGTCTGCTGAGCAGGACGGTAAGTGGAAATAATGGGTTGGAAGGGATGGGAAGAGTTGGAAGAGAGAGGGTTTAGAGATGTTGGGAAGGGGAAGAGATGAGGTCAGGAATATACTAAGCAGCAAGGGTAGGAAAGAGTTAATCAGGGGTCAGCTGGGCAAGGAGGGGGAGAAAGGGGCCAAAGAGAGTTGAGCAAGGGTTTGAGAGGGAGAATAGGGAAGATGATGCGGTGGGGGGAGGGGTCAGGAATGCTGGGCAGATATGGGTGTGTTAGGGAATGATTGAGAGAAGAGTTGAGAGAAGTAAGGGATGATGCGGGCATGGAGGGGAAAGTAATAGGGTGCAAGAGCCATAATAGAGTGTGTCAGTTTTGGGAATGTGCATTTCTTCTGTCTTTGCTTAGTGTAGGAAGAAATGTATTTCTGTTTCTAGGTCTTCAGTTTTGCACTGCATGCAGAGAGGTTTCTTAAGGTTTCCATTCCAGTGTTTGTCTCCATATTTGTAATTTTGTGGTCTTTTATTCTGTCTTTTGTGAAAGTGACTGAGGTGTCCTACGGAATCCTAAAAAGAAATCTGCTGCAGGAAATTGGGAGCTCTGATTATAATCTCAGATGGCCTCAAAGTAGCCAGTCCATATAATACTGCAGGTATTAGTAGGAAAAGGAGGTAGTATTGCCTCTGTATAGTTGGTGAGAATCCACCTGGAGAATCCACCTGGAGCACTGTATTCGTCTCTGGAGCGCATGCGTTTGCAAGGACATTGAGGATGGAAACAGTTCAGAAAAGGGTTACTTAGATGATTGAAGATCTGCAACATGAGCCCTGCAAAGAGAGACTTGAGATACTCAAAATGTACTCGATGGAGAAAAGAAGGGAAGGTGGGGGGGGATATTTGACAGGAAGGTGAAATTTTCCATAGGAAAGGAAATTCAAGCACAAAGTTGCAAAGGAGGAAGGTTCAGAGATCACATGAGAAAATACGTCTTTACCGAGAGAGTGATAGATGCCTGGAACAGCCTAGGTTGCAGTGATGCAAACGGCCTAACCTTCCCTTCCTCAAGAGCGGAGGCAACGAGAGAGGTGATAAAGAGAAAAACAAAACAAGGTGGAAGGAAGCACAAGCAAATGAGACAGGGATAGCCAAGTGGAAACAACCAGCAGGCTACGATTCCCCAGAAACCAACAAGGTTGGTACCGGCAGGTTGCTGGTGGCCAGGTACCGTCCAGCAAGGCCGTTGGGATATAGGCAGCCAGATAAAGTGTGATAGTTTACAAATCTTCAAACGTCTGTCCGTCCTTAGTAGTATCTACCAAAGTAACTGAGCAGACCGAATGGGCTGGTTGGTTTTTATCTGCTATCATTTGTTATATTACTATGTTTGCATTTCAATATTGTCTTTAGTGTGTAGCTTGAAGGCCTAATATTTTTTTGATAGCGTAAAAAGAGAGGTCTTTAGGGGAAATAACAGAAAGAAGTCACCTTGAGAATTTAACAGAGGCTACATTCAGAGGCTGAGAGATTAGTGGTTTTATGGCACTGGTGTAGAGCTGGTTAGGCGTTGGGGTGTTGAGGGATGGGAAGAGGTCAATCTGGAACAAATTCCGTTCTCATCCCAAAACCTTGAGTAGCTCCAGTCTTTACTGTGAAGTGAGCCTCTCAGGACTAAGCTGGGTTTCTTCCAATTTCAATCGTTATTAGTAAGAATTTCTGTTCTATTTTTAGCATATGTGTGAAAAAAAATTGGCACAAAGCAGCATTTCTCTTAGATTTTCCACACAGTTTAGATGCCTGAATGGAGCAATATTCCTGACAGTGATGCTTTAATTTTGCCTTTTTTATTTGCAAACCAGAATCACAAGGCAAAGCAGCTTTTAGGGAAAGATCTGAAAATCAGTCCTAACCAGCTAAGTCCTCTCCCGCTTGTCCCAATTACATTTAAATTTGGGGTTGTTGGTCCCTCCTCCCTTCCCCCCACTGTGATCCTCCCAATTTTTTTTATTTTTTGCCAAAATTTAAAGTTCCGGTGGGGGGAGGCTGGGGGGAGAGTTCTGCCAGGGTGAGTGAGCCAGAGCCCTCGTGTGATCCTCCATTCCTTCTTCCCGAAGGCAAAAAGGTTGGTGGGACTATTCCCTCTCTGTTGCCCAACTTGCAAACTCGAGTGCTGGGCCAAGAGCTCCTTTGCCTCTGAGACCCCCTCCCACTAGACCGGAGGTAAAAGTGAGTGTGTGTGTGTGTGTGTGTGTGTGTGTGTGGAGAGCAACATTCCCCTTGATGCCCCTGCTTTCCCGCGTGTAGGCAAAAATGTGACAGGGCAGGAAGGGGTGTGTGTGTGTGTGTGTGTGATAACCCTTAGTATTCCCCCCCTCCATCTCACCTGAAGGCAAATGTGTGGCAGGTGGGGCTAATAGCCCCTTTCCCCATGATCTCCCCTCCCTTCCGCCTGATGTTTCAAACATATATACCGGTAATCCCAGGCTTGACCCTCCCGCCAAAGGCCCCCTAAACCTTTCCAAATCAAACAGGTAGGAGAATACAGGCTTACCACCTCCTGGTTTGCTCTTCAGCCTTGCTTTGATAAATGTAGCCGCTCAGTCCCGGTGAATTTTTAAAGTCTTTGATCTAACTGGCTAGATCCCTTTTAAAATTCCCCACGGTGCTATCTGGAAATGTAGAAGCAAAAACTGTCTGCAGCCCAAAGGCTTTATTTACAGTTTATATGTTGACTATCCTAGTGATGTGTAGGAGATGTAGCAAACAAGGGGACGGTGTACTGCAGCATACAATTGTTTTATCTGAAGTGGTTTTCTCTTCTTTTCTGGAACATTGCTCCGGATATTCAGCTATTTTCCAAAATGGTGCTGACCGGGCTTTGCCACTACCACGTAGAGAACTGAGGTAGAGAACTGCATGATGGGGGGGAAAGGCTGGTAGGTGCCATTTTGGAAAATGGTGCTGACTGGGCCTAGACAGGGGGGGGGGGGGGGGGTGCAGGGTGTCACCATGTAATACTTTCTTTATTTCTTCATACTATTTTTTTTTTTTTTAAGTGGGGCCTTGAATGACTGGCCCGGGGCGGGTGGGAGGCTGGTTAGATCCACGGTGACCTTTGGTCAACTTTGTGTGTGTGTATGTATGGATGGGAGGGGTTGGAGGTCTTGTTGGGTCACATGGCCTTTTAAAGTGATGACGGCCCTGTGTGTGGGGGGCTGCCATGGTGCATTTTCAAGGCCCCTACCGTGTTCATTTGTTTCATGGACAAGACTGCCACAGTATTTTTTCGGGAAGGAGCAAATTATCGTGGGACCGCCCCCCTGCCATTTCCTTTTCTGCCGCAGGTCTCCCCACACCTGGACCTGCACAGCCAAAGCAGCTCCTCTCCCCAACCCATGGCTTGCTTACATGGCACTGAAACTCAACAGCTGAGCCAATCCTTCTTCCCTGATTGGGCAGAGAGAATGCCCCGCTTCAGGATTGTTGACGCCCCCCAGTTTGCTTACTCCTGCCTTAGGTCGTAGATACCACTCTACTATGCCTGCCTCTCTCTCAGTACCTTAGGGTGCTGTTGCCTCAGCCGACATTGCCTTCTTCTTCTCTTGGTGCATTGAAGGTATTTATACCTCTCGGTGTCTTGAGGTGTTCGTGCCGCTATCTGTGCTGCTTTTTCCCTTTCTTGGTGGCTTTAAGGTGTTCCTGCCACAGTTGGTGCGGATTTGCTCCTCTCGAGATGCCTTGGGGAATCCTTGCCACTGCTGTTGGTTGGTTTTCTCTTCTCACTGTGTCTCGGGGTGTTTATGCCATCGCTGGTCTTGTCTTGCCCCTCTCACAGTGCCTTGAGCTGTTCATGGCCCTGCTGGTGCCGCTTTCTCCACTCTTGGTGTCTTGGCGTGCCGTTCCCTCTGCTCCTGATATGCCTGCCTGCGTATTTCATTAATCTTGGATGGAAAACCCCAGTTTTAGAGTCCAAAATAGGCTACATTGTTTTTTCCTATTGATGTTAATGGAAACACATTAAACAACGTACAGGACCTGAATGTTATCTGCTTTGGAGTGTTTGAAAGATGGAATCCAAATGTAACTAAATAAATAAATAAGCACGTTAACTTGTGAACCAAAGTGAACGAAACCAATTAATATGGCAAACAAACAGAAATAATGTACTGAGTCCAGAATTTATTCCATGCACAACCCTAATGTGATGCACTTCCTTTGTTATGCTCCCATCATATGAGGCTGATGTACTAATGTGTGTCAAGGTTTGAGCACTGTTTTCTGATTTAGTCTGTGTTATGTCGCTACCAGCATTTCCATGTAATTGGGCCAAGTAGCACAACAGCGAGCAATGTTTTCCTTATGGAACTTTTTTCAAAAGCTTTAACAAGCTTTAGTTAATTTTTTTTTCAGATTGTCCGTGTGAAGCTGTTTTCGGGCATAGTTTAGCTATGCATTAAGAGCTGCTTTGTTAAAAATTTAGCCGGCTAAGTTAAGGGCATTCTGGAGGCATAAATGAGAGGAGTTGAGTTAGCAGGCTAAGATGTCTGAATATCAGAGTTAGCCAGATATCATAGTTGGCCAAGTCTGTTCGGGCCAAAGACCTGCCCTAAAGTTAGCTGGCCAACGTTACTAGTGCAGTTGCACTCTTAAATATACCTCCAAAGTTAGCCGGATACGTTTAGCCGGCTAACGTTGCTGTCCAGACTCTGTCTGAATATAGACCTCTAGGATCCTAAATGTAGGTGTTCAGCCTTAGTCCATTTTCAAAAGGGCCAGTTTTGGAGCCTAAAAGTTAGGAGCCTGAACCCTTTGAAAATTGGCCTCAAACTTTCAAAATCAAAAATGTGCACATAAATCCCACTTCTGCTCCAGCTCCATCTCCCAGAATGCCTGTTTGTCGTGTATATAAATGTGTGTGCAATCGAGCGATGTGCACGAACCCCGTTCCATTTTATAAAGCGCGATTTATGTGCATAAACCCTTGTTTTATGTGTAGAAATGGCTTTCAAAATGACCCCCTAAAAGAGAAAATAGCGCCTGCTATTGCAGATAATGTGCACTGTTAGCTCCTTTAGTGCTCCAAGTAGCCTTTGCACAGTTCTGCAGATTTTAGTACAGAGAACTGAGAAGCACAAAGACTAACTTGTTATAACTTTTTGCTTGTGTGTCCTGTGCCCTCCATTGACAAATTGATCCTTGTGTAACAGGGTCCTAAAGGAGATCCGGGAGCATCCCCTGGGCAGGCAGCACCTGGAGACAAGGTAAGTTCTCTTGGAGAGCAGACAGTGGTCGCCTTGTTTGTGCTTTTTTGGCCTCTTTCCTTTTCTGATTAGCAAGTGTGCTTTCTATATTGTGCTACACACCCAAGTTTTTTCGGCTCTGTCCTGTGAGTAAGACAGCATTATTCATGTTCTAGCCTCTGGTTTCCTTTTTTTACCTCTGAGTACCTCTGAAACTGATGGTTCAAGAAAGCTGGGTTTTATTGTCCAAAACGCTGCAATTAAACATGTGTGGAATTAATAGCAGTCAGCAATGAAAATGTATTCAGAATAAGGCCCAGTTCATACTTAATGTAAAGTTCTGCATTTGATCTCTTGCTTGAGATCTTGCTTGCAGCCTTTGCTTGAATAGTGTGTAGTGTTTGTTGCTGATTGGGACGTGATGATAACATTGGAGAGCTTTTGCCCCTAAGGAGGATACTCAGGAGCTCAGAAACTTGATAAACTTATTACACTTAATAGTGCTTAATGCTGGAAGAGATTGATGGCTAAGGTCAATCTCTTCCAGTCTCTTTAAGGACTTCTGAATCTTCCCTCTAAGATTTTGTGGGCTCCATGGGCAGAGTTCATGTGCACAATACAGTGTACAAGTTAGTGTGCTGGGTTCTTTGAAACATCCTTCTGTTTTCCTTTTCCTTGTGCATCCATTGCTTTCCTGTGTGTGCTTGTTTCACGACCTCTGTGTGTTTTGTGTGTGCGCTTACGTGCAGAGCTTGCAGGGAACGTTGTCTCTGATTTCAGTCAGAAATGCCAAATGGTTCCTCTAATGGGGATATATTTATAATGTGGTTGATTTCTAGTTACACCGTGTCCATCACTAACCTCCTCCTGACTGGTGTTTCCAGCCTGGAGGCATCAGAGCCTGAACAATCTGTAATTGCATGTCTGTGCATCCCTAGAATATACCTGCTTATCAGTGGCCTCTGTGTAATTAAAGGCTTTAAGTAGCAGGATTCCCTCAGACTGTCAGTTTACCTGTTTCTTGACTCTCTTTCTCTTTGTATATTTTTTTTTCTCCAAAATGATTTTATTTTGCACCTTTTTTTTTAAACTAGGTAATAATACCTTCAAATCTAGCTCATCTTATCTTCCTGAATTTTCCAGACTGTTTATTCTCACTGGCTGCCCCAGGCACTGACCTCTTTATGACTCTCAGCCAGCTTAAAATCGAAATGGTGGATGTGGGAAGAGAAAACCAGATGTGCGACCTAGGAAATAAGCTGTGTTAAAATTAAAATCACCAGTTAGGAAAAGGTGGCGGAGCAGGGTTGAGTGCCTGATGTACGCACCACACCTGCCCAAACAAACGGATGCTCTCTGCCTCTCAATTATTCATATTTAAAGGTCCCACCCCCTTTGCTAAGTAATCCAAAATGAATGAGTTGATTAGTCCGGGAGAACTCCCTTCCCCCTACTCTTAACGTCAGATCCCCACCCCCATGATTTGATCCATTTCCAAAGAAGGACCCTCCCAAAAGGACCCAATCCATAGTACCTTCCTCAGGCCTACCCCCAAGTCTCCTAAATCTCCTCCAACCCTCTGGCAGAAGGTGTGCCTCTTAACTCCGCTGGCTGCTTCTCCACTAGTAAAATGCTTCACGCGTCGGCTGCATGTGGCCTGGATCTGGTCAGCGTGCTAGCAGTCAACTCCACGTCCAAGGGTGGCAGGACGTTTACCGTAGGCACTTTGCCATAGTGAATTTACTGCCACCCGCGGACGTGTAATTGACTGCTAGCATGCCCACGGTATTTTTACCTCGGCTTTGTAAATGCCATGGTGATGGCTAATGAGCTCATTACCAATGGCATTTTCACATGATTTTCATGCCAGGCTACGTTAAAAGAAATGCACCGGTGTTGTTGTTAAGTGCAGCCTCATTATTATTATTGGGGGTTTGACCCAAGAGCGGGAGCCACTTTGAACACACCATGGTATTTATCGTGTGCGTCAAATTTAGATCCAGTTAGTGCATAAGGTAGGCTTCTTCGTTTAGGGTGAGTTATCGTTAATTACTAGGGTTGCAAAAAAAATGTGAAGACCTGACTTTAACATATTTGGTGGATTTGTAGTGTACAAAGGCTGGTCAAGTATTTCAGAGTTACACAAGCCAGAGATATCTACAGCAGCCGCATCCATTGACTGCTGCATGGCTTTTAATCAGTCACTCTCCATGCAGTGTCCGTATTGCCATGTGTTTTATGTTACACTTTGCTAAATACAGGGCAAGCGTTTTCTGCAAGTAATGGATGTCGTCATGAAGCATGCACTGAGATGAAGTAGGTTTCAGAGAAGGAATAATGGGGAAAAAATTTTATTTTGTGCACACAATTCTTTGATGGAGATCTTGTAAGCAGTGAGACCACTGAAGTGTATCGGGGGGGCATTCCTACATTTCATCCTGCTCAAATCCAGCCAATATTCAAGGCCCCTGCGTGCACTGTGTTTGAACGTCGGCTTGTGATGCGGCTAAACGTGCACACGTACCCCTGCACCATCTAAAATGAGGATGTCAAGTGCGCATTTGCCTACCTGTGTGCATTTATGAAGCATCGCTGCTCGCATGTAGGTTTCATCCTTGAAACAAGTTGTGCCCCATGCCCTCCGGAGCCCCCTCTTCTTACTGCGGCTAGAGAGAGTTGCAAAAGCACCTGCAAGCTTTTAGCTGGCTGCAAATCCACTTAGCAAGATTCAGCCGTTCCACCCAAGTAGGCCCTGTTTTTACTTGTGCAGTCTCTGACTAAGGCTTGGAAAATGTACTCAGCTGTGTGTGGTACTGCATTTAAAATGATCTGTCTGCAAATGCAAAGTCATGTTCCCTTGCTCTTTTTCATCCTTTCTTTTCCATCCTTTTCCAGGGTGATTCAGGACCTATGGGAGTGGTGGGGCCCCGTGGTCCCCTAGGACAGAAGGTAAACTCAGATTTAATCTGTAACGTTCCGTGTTTTTTTTTTTTACATAATATTCTGCACCGCAGGAGGAGATTCCATTGATAATTCCTGCTCTGGTTGAACATTTAGATCATTTTGTATCACAGATCAGAACTGCAGTTTACTGTTAAGTGGGCTGGGTGCGTGATGAGGGTGTTGGAAATTAGTTTGTCTTAACACGTGGAGCAGAAAAATAATCTAGCATGGCATTTTTTTTCTATTGCTTTGTGATGTAATCTCCTTAAGGTAATAGGGAGATTTGGTAGTCAGTCGTGTCCGTTCTGGTGAAAGCAAATTAAGCAGAGCTGTACCTCTGGGCTTCGTGCTAGGGTCAGTTCTTTTCAATAGCAACACTGCAGATGGATCTGAGGGAAAAATATCTTGATGTGTAGAGATTAATACATAAATGTGTAATAGGGTCGACACTCCAGGTGGAGTGAAAAATGTGAAACGGGACTTAAACAAAATTGGGAATGATGAAACGTTTGGAAGCTCTGCTTCAGGGCAAACTCCATTAGGGGGACAGGAACTACACACCACAGAACCAGGCAATTAAGCATCTGCATAATTTAGCCCATTAGTATAACAGTGCGTAAAATCACACTCATGTGCCTAAGTTACCGCCGTGGTGGGAACTCCAGCCCTGTTACCACCTCCCACTTACGCAATCCAGGCTCCTGGTCCTGGCTCTCCTAGGCAGGTCCCAGTGAACAAAGTCTTCAGGATTGCTGCCAAGTAGCAGGAATGGAGAAACTCTGCAGGTGACTTCAGAACTGAGGAGGAGGAATTGTCGGGGCAGTGCCGGGAGAATGAAATGCAGGCACTTAACTGGTCCCTGCTGCAGCTCTCTGCCTCCTGCTTTCCCCCAGGCTCTCAGTGGCCCCGGTGTTAGCTCCCCAGGCACTTTCTCATATCCTCCAGGTATGGACTGACCCTCAGGGAAGAGGGGAGAGAAGAATTTCTGTGGGGGCCAATCTGGGTTCAGGAGAGTAGAGGAGGAAGGAGCAGCCACAGGGCCAATCATTCTGACCTTTTTTTGTCCCCACACTTCTCCACCGATCCTCATCTGTTCTCGTCCTCTGCAGAGCTGCTCCCGTTCCTGTTACTGGGCAACACCAAAACCTAAGTTAGCCAGACAAGGCCGGTACTCGGCATTATCTGGCTAATTTACTTGCCTAATTTTAGGGCTGCCGAAAAGCATTCTTAAAGTTAGCTGGATAAGAGAATCCCACAATAAAACAAAACAAGCAGTTGAGCAGCTGTTCCCTCCGCTCACCCCCCACCCCCCACCAATAAAACAATAGCAGAGAGCCAAGCAGCCACCTCCCCGTTCCCAATAAAGAAAATATTGTAGTGCCCGAGTGCCCCACCCCCAACCCAAATCAATAACTTGTACTGGATTTCATGAGCACATTCTACAGCAACATATTCAGTATAAATCGGCAATGATCGTGCGCAGCCTCCTTAAAAATGTCATTCTCAAGTTAAACACCCCCTTAAGAACACTGAGATCTACGCAGTCTCTACTTGACGTACCCTCAATTCATTCTGCTCAGCTCTCAGTAAACCTGGGAAAGAGCCTTTTCCATTGCAGGTCCCGCACTATGGAATAAACTCCCGCTATCTGTGCGCAGCTTAAAGAAGACTCATGCATTCAAAAAGGCGCTAAAAACACAGCTCTTTAAGACAGCATTCACAGTAGGGGAGTAAAACCTTACTCCTCCCCCTTTTCCTGATTCCCTGCTTTGTGTTGTAGAGCTCGGCTTTGGTATTTTATTACAATATGTATTGTACTTTTTATTATGTATGTTATTGCTGTAACCCGCCCAGAACTGTGGAGGGCAGAGGAAAGAAACACTTTTAAAATAAAATAAGTAGTTTGAGTGGTTCCCTTCCCAGCCCCCCCCCCCCCCAAAAAAAAAAAAACACATCTCCCACCCATGAACACCCCATCCCCACCCAGGACCTCCAAAAGCTCTGACATGCAGAGCTGGTAGGAGTACAACCTCCTCCCTCCTGCTGCTCCCTCCGTACATAAGTGTCTGGAGCTCTCCACCGATTTGCCCTTCACTGACAGCTGACAGTGACGACCCAATCCCTGAGTTCTGAATGGGGATTGGCCCTTCAGCTGTTAGTGATGTGCCAATCGGTGGAGGTTTAAAGTGACAGCTAGTGAGATATCCTTGTCCAGAGCAGCGTAGACTGGGCCTACTGGTAAAACTGAGTGGGCTGAATGATTCTTATCTGTCAACAGTTACTATTTTGCCATTTTTTTTTTTTTAAATAATTGGCTGTCTTTTCATTGCTTTTCTGAATTAGCTCTGCATTTTTCATGAATGCGGAACAAAATGTTCTTTTCTTAAGTATTATTTTAGTTTGTGGGTTGATACCAGACAGCTGTGAGTGTATTCTGCTTTCCGCTTCTGTTCCTGTTGATTCTCTAATTAAATCCATCCCATTTGTATGGTTATTCAGGTTTGGATTTCGTAAATGAACTAGTTGAAATAAGAATTCTTTTTCATTCTGAAGGCTGTCAAGCTCATCCATTTGCATGGCCAACACTTGGCTTTACATGTTGAAAAAAGGCCAAGTCATTCATTCAGCTTAGTCGATTTGGCATTCTCCAGCAAACAAAGCTCAGACATGTACTATCTACTGACCACAAAAATATTTTGAATTTGCAGCTCTTTACATTTTTTTGTTTCACCATTTATTTGTGTAACACACACACACACACACACACACATACACACATACACACACATACACATATACACACACACACACACACACACACTCACTCACTCACTCACACTCACACACTCCAAAGCTGGTCCTTTGGACCCTGGATGAGATCAAGGCTAATCAAGATGTGCACATTAGCCTGTTTTTAGACAGAATTTAATTTAATAATCAAAATTGTATTCCTGCTTCCACAACCAAAAAGATAATGCCAAGGTAGATTACAACAAAAACCCTAACATAAAATAACATTCAATACAAACTTCCCTTGTAAAATGAAAAATAACCCTCCTAACAAAAAATTCATTAAGCATAAAAATAATCAAAATATTACAAAATTAAAATAGCTATGTTTATAGCGCATGCACCTAATTAATTTAACAAAGTTCCACCCATCTTTTCAGTTAAAAATTGACTGTCAGTCTGCACCCCTACCATGCATCCCACATCATGGGGTAAGCATCTGTTCCCTACTTTATGCACCCATGAATTGAAAGAAAGTTCTCATATGCTGAAGAAGAACATATAGGTTGGGAGGTAACTAAGTGCCACTGGCAAGGAACTTCATAAGGTTGGGGCTATTCCTGAGAAAGCTTATTCCCTATTTCTAGTCCTAGTAATGGCCTGGAAGAAAGAAAAAGAGACCTACAGTCTTGCTTCCTGATTAGAGTGAGGTGCTCTCAAAGGGGTGCGGCAAGTAATCTTAGTTGCCAAATAGGTGTGAGCAATACTTGCTATAGAGCCAAAGACAGAAATGTAAATTGAATCCTGCTTGCCACTGGGAGTCAATGAAGAGCTAGCAACAGAAGTGAAGCTTGCTCCTTGTTGCAGCGTTTGTAATAGTTGCAGACATCCCAGAGCCCCTTTTGGAAGCGCATATAAATAGCCTTGCAATAATCTAAATGGAGCAACATCAGGGCCCGTGTGACAGTTCTTAAATCTCGGGGCAACAAGAATGGCCATCCCCAACTTCACCTAAAGGCACTCACATTCCTTTGGAAAACAGGCGAGAAATCTCTTCCTCAGAAGGGCAGTTTTTAAAAACTTACCCCTGCTGCTCCCACTCTTTCCTAGTCTTGGCTGAGGTAGAACATTATAAGCCCCAGAGAACAGGTGAGCAATGTGTGTGTGATATTCATTGTGGATGTGCTGAAAACCAGACCTGTCTGTGAGTGCCAGGGGATCGAATTTGGAAACCCTGCAGTAGAACCAACCTTTGTTCCATTGCGAATGTATCTGAGATTTCCATCTGTTTCAATACGCGTATACATTAACTTCCAAGATACAGATCTGAA
Organism: Rhinatrema bivittatum; assembly: GCF_901001135.1. NCBI lineage: Eukaryota > Metazoa > Chordata > Amphibia > Gymnophiona > Rhinatrematidae > Rhinatrema > Rhinatrema bivittatum. The sequence goes on from NC_042624.1 coordinate 84,821,288, forward strand.
AGAGAAAAAGAAATACGGAGGCATCCATCTCGATACACATACACATACAAATCTATCTATCTATCTATCTATCTATCTATCTATCTATCTAGCTATATAATACAATAGTCACACACAGTACATATATTTAGCTCCATGCATATTATAATTGGTCATTTTTAACCAATGCAAGTAAAGTTTGTGGGGAATAATTAGTTGTTTTTCTTGACAGTAAAATGTTTTCATTTCCTTTGCTTTATTAATCTTTTAAATTCTTCTTAAATCTGGGGGAGTCTTGCAGTCAAGACTCCCAACACGGCTTTTAAATGCTGATATCTAAAGAACCTTATGTCCAAGTCAGGCTCGTGAAACGGGTTCAGGGTGCAAGTATACTGGATACGCTTTTCTTACTTTTTACTATATATTATTCAGACAGTGGTAAGCTGTTTGGCATTCAGGTTTTCTGAAGGGTACATTATGATTAAATGCTTGTATAATGGGAGTCTTTCATAGTGTTTTGATATCAGTTGAGTGTTGAAATTCTAGCGTCCGATGAATACTGGCACGTAACCATCTTTGGCATTGATCAATACCTTTTACCCTGGAACTTATTGAAAACCCTACATTTGTGGAAAGAGCTTGTTAAAGCACATGCAGCCCACGGCAATATCGTGTAGTGCTTTTCCTGGCACGGATCTCTAGTGCCTTTCCAGATAAACTGCTCAGCCTTTAGCCACATAGTTTACTCACTTGGGAGCTGGAATACTGCCTTGTAAAACAGTGCAGTGACATTATCACTGTTTGAATTGACCATGATTTTATTGCTGTCTAAACGTAGACAATTTTTCCTTCATGGAATGTATAAAAATTACTTCCAAAGACAAACATACAGATGACTTTGCTGCTAATTCTTCTGATCTCAGACTGCTGGCCTGCTGAGCATTGGAGCATGATCTCAAATCTCAGGAGAACGAGCTGAATTTTTTTTAGCTACTGTTCTGTAATGCTTGCAATAATGGAAAAAAACAAACCAATTCTACTAAAAATGCTCTTGTCCATTTAAAGTCAAGTAATTTCATGTTTTCACTTTAGTAGGATTTCGGTAGTGCAGTGCCAACAAATTAGCTTATTTAAATTCTTCTGCTCATCTGTTCAGTGGCATTGCATGCAGATCCCAATCCCATGGCATTGTATTTCAGTTAAATCTTAGTTTATGTTATGGAATTAAAACAACTGTATAAATTCTTTGATGGTTTTCAAGTGCTCCTACCACTGAACCACCTGCCTTTACTACAGTCTATTCAAAACTAAGCTACTTCTCTTCCTCCAGCACTGCTACAGCCACAGATTGATTTCACCATCTGCTCGCTCGCTCGTACAGTTCAAGCTTCTCCTACTCACCTGCTGCACCGCACCTCCCCTCTCTGTCTCCTCCTCTCTCCTCAGAAACTCCGTTCATTGGTCAGGCTGCTGGTCTATGTGCCCTTCTCCTCTGGCAGGAACTCTGTGCTGTTCACCTTGCTGTGCTGTATGCTTGGAAGAAACTTCCTGAGATGTGTCATGCCCTGGCATGGCTAGGAGTTGATGTGCATAAGACTGTTTATCTTCATAGCTGATTATCGTTTTACCTGCACACAAAAATGTTTAAAAAAAACAAAACAAAACAAACCTCGTGTTTGATTTGGTTATTGAAAGACCTTTTTTATAAGGTGAATGATCTAACAGGCCAGGTGGGGCCGTTCGTTGAAGGGCACATCGTCTGGCTCGCTGACCCCTTACTTACGAATGGAAATCAGCTGAGTTCGAGATTGTAACATTCCCTTGCTTTTTGTTTTTTGTTTTTTTTTGTTGGGGATGTAATGGCTCTCCTTAGGTTTTTCATTTACTCAGTCTTTTGTTGCCTTGTCATGTACCATGTTCAGATGCTGCCCCCCAAAAATACTTTTTTGGAATGGTTTTAAATCTTAAATCTTGGTTCTTCCTGATCATAGCCTTGTCTGTTTTAACCATGAGTATTCTAATAAACTTCCTGAAGCCTCTTACTAGTTTTGTCTGTGTAACTATTGCACGCTCCATGAATCAGGAATTGTTTCTTATATGTATCTATACAGTCTGGTAGTGCTATAGAAATAAGTAACATTAGAAATGGATTTCAGGGAATACTTATCAAAGGACATCCCTGCCTGCTGAAAGATAGATGTACTCAATTACGGTATTCCTGGGGACAGAGGGTTCCAGTCTGATTGCAAGCCCTTGATCCTGTAATGTGGGCACAATCCCAAGATTTGGAAAGCCAGTTAAGATAATAATCCCTACATGTGTACACACTGTGTGTACCTGTGTTTACCTTTTTATCACTTGGAGCTCCATATACTTTTGAGTTACCTGGACAAACGACGTTTTCAATTCCTGCCCCCTCTAATTAGATAAACGTTATCAGAGTAAACTTTATCCAGATAAAGGGTGGGGGGTGACATTAGAGGGGTTTTCTGGACAGGCCAGATTTATCCAGCTGAATTACTTTTCAATATATTTATAAATGATCTGGAAAGAAATACGACGAGTGAGATAATCAAATTTGCAGATGACACAAAATTGTTCAGAGTAGTTAAATCACAAGCTGATTGTGATAAATTGCAGGAAGACCTTGTGAGACTGGAAAATTGGGCATCCAAATGGCAGATGAAATTTAATGTGGATAAGTGCAAGGTGATGCATATAGGGAAAAATAACCCATGCTATAATTACACAATGTTGGGTTCCATATTAGGTGCTACAACCCAAGAAAGAGATCTAGGCGTTATAGTGGATAACACATTGAAATCGTCGGTTCAGTGTGCTGCAGCAGTCAAAAAAGCAAACAGAATGCTGGGAATGATTAGAAAGGGAATGGTGAATAAAACGGAAAATGTCATAATGCCTCTGTATCGCTCCAATGTCTCTGAGACCGCACCTTGAATACTGTGTACAATTCTGGTCGCCGCATCTCAAAAAAGATATAATTGCGATGGAGAAGGTACAGAGAAGGGCTACCAAAATGATAAGGGGAATGGAACAGCTCCCCTATGAGGAAAGACTAAAGAGGTTAGGACTTTTCAGCTTGGAGAAGAGACGGCTGAGGGGGGATATGATAGAGATGTTTAAAATTATGAGAGGTCTAGAATGGGTAGATGTGAATCGGTTATTTACTCTTTCGGATAATAGAAAGACTAGGGGACACTCCATGAAGTTAGCATGGGGCACATTTAAAACTAATCGGAGAAAGTTCTTTTTTACTCAACGCACAATTAAACTCTGGAATTTGTTGCCAGAGGATGTGGTTAGTGCAGTTAGTATAGCTGTGTTTAAAAAAGGATTGGATAAGTTCTTGGAGGAGAGGTCCATTACCTGCTATTAAGTTCACTTAGAGAATAGCCACTGCTATTAGCAATGGTAACATGGAATAGACTTAGTTTTTGGGTACTTGCCAGGTTCTTATGGCCTGGATTGGCCACTGTTGGAAACAGGATGCTGGGCTTGATGGACCCTTGGCCTGACCCAGTATGGCATTTTCTTATGTTCTTATGTTCTTAATTAATCAGATAACTCTCATATTCAAAGTTATCTGGGTAAGTTATTCAAATAACTTTAGTTGTGCTGAAAGGCAATCCTGAATTTATCTGGATAACGTTTTTGTTTTTTCTGTATATGTTCAGCAGTGCAGCTGTCCCACGAATATACCGTATAAGTTACCTGCATACTTTTATCCAGCAAATTGTAGATTGGGATGAACAAATCTAAGGAGTAGCTGAATATCAACCTCTTAGTTTTTATGTTTTCATAAGCTTGAGTTTTAATGCATGAAAGACATAAACATTGTGTGTTCCATCATTACAAGGTATCCTTTTACTTCCAGAGTAGAAGCAGATCGTGCTTTCTGATCCATGTGTCATTCTGCTGTCAGTAACTAATAAACAGGCACATTACTGGAGGCTTCTAAGCATAGACACAGGTCAAGAGGTCATGACTGAACTTATCCTATTTAGTGTAGGTTTTTTGGCCCGGTAATGCCTTCTTTCTCCCTTTTCACCAGTCTGAATGGGAACCAAGGCTGGGAGCTGGCACCATGAGGCTTCATTCATAACCACCTGAGGATTTTTCCCATATTTTAATAGACCCAAGACTGTTCCTAGTCTGGTCATTGCAGCAAGAGTCCTGAGGCCAGGAGCCATTCACCGGGGTTCCTTTTGGAACCCTTCATCATGGGCTTCGAATCCAATTTGTCTATGATGAAAGGCTAAAGAGTTTAAGCCTGTTCGACTTGGAGAAGAGACAGCTGAGGGGAGATATGATAAAAGTCTATAAAATCATTAGTAGAGTCCAACAGGTAAATGCAAATCAGTTGTTTATTTTTTCAAACAATGAAAAAATTAGATAACACTATGAAGTTAGTAAGTAGCACATTTAAAACAAATCGAAGAACATCATTTTTCACTCAACTCACAGTTAAGCTCTGGAATTCATTGCCAGAGAATGTGGTAAAGGCAATTAGCATAGCTGGGTTTAAAAAAGGTTTGGAAAAGTTCTTGGAGGAAAAGTCCAAAACCATTATTAACCAGGTAAACTTGAAGGAAAACTACTGCTTATCTCTGTGCATAAGCAACATGGAATCTTATCACTATTTGGGATCCTGCCAGGTACTTGTGACCTGGATTGGCCACTGTTGGAAACAGGATGCTGGACTTGATTGGCCCTTGCTTTGATCCAGTATGGTAGTTCTTATGTTTACAATGACCACAGCTCCTGCTCACCCAGAGGCTGTGAATGCTGCCTCCACAGCATTTCCAGCCCCAGCTAGCCTGGGGTGCAGAAGGACCAGTTTGGGAATCAAACTGCCACTGAGTCACCAGATTGGCCTGAAGATGCTGCATTTTTAACATAATGATCTATGAGGATATGAAGCTTTTAGAAAAGAATTTGTTCAATCAGTCAGGTTATCCACTTATTACAAATCCTCTGTTCCAGGAGGTCCATTTTCCTTTTGGAGCTGAATTTTCAAGAGTGTTTGATGTGCAGAAATGGGGTCTTTGAAAATTGCCTAGCCTATCTGTGCATAAAGTTATGCACGAAATACCACTGCATGTGAAACTTTTTCCACAGATAGGAGAGGGTTTCCCGGGGTGGGGCTGTGGAAGAGTTGGCACTTACGTGCGTACTTTTGAAGTTTCAAACGTGTATTTTCCCCCAAAAAATGCCCCCCCCCCCCAAATAGCAGGTGCAGGTCTGTGCACGTAGTCTTTCCAAGTCAGTTTTCAAAGAGGACATTCTCCCATGGGAAAACTGGCATAAGGCATGCGGGTAAAAAGCCCCCTCAGATTATACCTTTCTTTGCACAGTTTGAAGGTTGCCCCTTGTTGAAAGGTTTCAGCTGTGGTGGTCCTATGGCTTTGATGGTTTGGGTAACTCTCTTTAAGCTGATGGGATAAGGCTCCGTTATAAATGTGATGCCAGCCGGGTCTTTTTACTGGAACGGCTTCTGCTTACACTTAACACGCGCGAAGGTTTAACCTCAGTTTGGGTTTCCCTTTCCACCGCTTCCAGCTGCCTGATCTGAATCTCCCAGTTTTATCATTCCGGTCATCAACAGACTGAAAAACATTAAAAATAAAAAGAAATCTCAACACTACGACTGGAGAGTGTAGCTTGAAATTGTTCAGAAAAATCAGCTTTACTGGTATTTGGGTCCAGTGCTATAGGAGTGGCTTTATTTTGGAAAAAGGCCATTGGGTGCTCGGATTGAAAGGGGGCATTGTTAAGTACATACAGCTGGCAGGTTCATGTGCTGCTTGAAGGAAGCAGTTTAAGTTTAGTTTTACCTTGTTTGATGTCCTTGCAGAGAGTTTCAGTATTATCCTACAGTGCATTGTTTGTTCCCTGGTTTCTGCTTTGTATGTTACAAAGAGCTACCTGTCCGTTGTCTCTGGACTGGGGCCTGTAGAGAATGGCGCAGTACAGCAGCTGCTCTCCCGAGTTAACGGAAAAAGATCTGTTTACAAATGTCTAGGGCGCCTTCTGGCCCACTGATTAGGGTTTCCACTGCAGAGACTTGAAGTTGGGTTTCGGCTCATGCACCTTCCCACTTGGGTAGCACTGATGTTCTTACCAGCGAGGGTGAAGTCAAATGCTGCTCTCATGGTGACACCTACTGGTCAGTTAAAAAGTATTGATTTATACCGAAGGACACTACTAGTATGGGAGGAGAACAGGGGAACAGACTCCTAAGGATTATGAATCGCCTTTTTTTTAGGTGGACGGTTGTTGCGACTCTGGCGCTGGTCGTGCATTCGTAGTTTGTGTTCCCTTCGTTCTAGTTAGTTGTCAGTGTTTAGATTTGGACCTAAGACACCGGGCTTTTGAGATGTGAAGAAATAACTAGGAGATCCTGGTAGGAAAGCATAAAACAAATACACGTGATGGAGACACAAAAGGTAGTGTCCTATCATGCAGGGCTCCAAACCGACAGCCAAACCAACAGAGAGCAAACGCAAATTCATTTTTGTCTGGCTTGACAGTATTTAGTTTTAACGTGAAGCATAATTATTGTTTTTTTCTAGATGGGATTGTATTTTGTAAGTGCAAATTTGTAGAGTTGGACAATTTAATAGCATTTCTAGACTAAGAGCTAAAACTCCAACCAAAATTGTGGGTTTGGGTAGGATAGATGGTGGCTCTTTCTTTTTCCTACAGGCCACTCCTGGCCTGGTTTTACCCCACTGCTTGCAGGGAGATGCAGTTCTGAGACCCCCCCCCCTAAGAACAAAAGGACTACATCTCCCTGCATGCAGTGGTGGAAGAATTAGGAATGGGGCATCTTTTTCAGGGAGCCAATCAAAAGCTGTAATCTGAAGTTACTTAGAAATGATCCAAGAGAATTTCAAGAAAATTAACAAACTCCCAGGTCATATTAGAAACTTTTATTGTTTTCTTGCAGTTTTTCTGATTCGTTTCTACATAAGGTTGCCAATTGGCTCCTGATTTTCAGGACTGGACCAATCCAGTCCTGGTTTTACCCCACCGCCTCCATGGACTTGTAGTCCTGCTTTTTTTTGTGGAATGCAGCAGGGAAGTGATGTTCACGTCCGCTCCTCCAGGGCTGCAAAACAGGTTGGGTTTTTTGAAGATATCCCTAACAAATATGCATGAGATAGGTATATGTCTTGGGTTGTACTTTTATATATTTTATGAACATGTAATTATGTAATCCGCCCTGGTCTCTATTTTAGATGGAAGTGGCAGAATAGAAGTTTGTTGAAATAAATTTGGATGCATATTGCCTAAACAGCATGCAGATTTATCTCATGCATATTCATTAGGGATATCCTGAAAACCTGACCTGTCTGTAGCCCTTGAGGACCAGAACTGGATAACCATGGCACTATGGAACTACAAGTCCCTGCATGCAGTGGGGTAGAAGCCAGGACTGGATCAACCTGCCCTGGAGATCTGGAGCCGGCTGGCAATCCTATTTCTAAGCAATCTGTAATCATGATTAGGAAAGCCCCACTCATCCGGTGAAACCTGGATTGTGGGTGGTACGTTACCCATGATCGGGAATCACAATTCGGTGCCTCTCTCTTAAGGCAGCGTGTGCCAAACACCTCACTGGAGCTGGAACCACGGGTACTGCCTTTGGAGAGATTTGCATTTAGGAATGAATGAATGAATGAACGAACGCCACTTCACTCTCCATCCTGGGATGGCTTCACCTCCATGCCAGTCGCTTTTCATTCATTGAAACAAGTGCGGGAGAAGTTGATCCGAGTCTTTCAGCACCACAGATTTGGATGAATCTCAAACATGCTTTTCTGTCATGCCAGAGCAGCAAAACCTCCTCCCTGCAAGCCAAAAGAAACAAGGGTTTTGTGCCAGAGATATTTGATGTCATTTATTTTTTTCAGCGTTTGTTTTAGAATTCTTAAGAAAATCAGAGGAGCAGCGCTGCTATCCCGCTGTATTGAAGAAAAGATTTGTACAGTAGGATGTAAATTTCATGAGGACCATGGCCTGCGGCTAAACTATTTTTATTAGCACCATTAACAGGCCAAAATAAACATGGGGGAGGAGGGTGTTACAGACATTCAGATACCCCCAATAATGCAAACGTGGCAAATATTTGTGGTGGAAAAGAGGTTCTAGAACAAGGACTGGCAACCCCTGTCACATGTGTCACTCGGGGGTGTACAAAGCCCTCCTAGCCAGCATGCCGCTTGCCACAAAATGCAAGCACCAGGAGCAATTTTCAAAACTCACTGGCCAGCTTTGCTGCCAGCCAGAGACTGCAAGTTTTGATAACGCTCGTGGTGGTGGGTGGGGTCCGATATGATCGTTAGCTAATGAATAGAAAATGAATAGAAAAATGTATCTTTTTTTTTATATATTAATTTCTGGAACTAAACTATATGCAACAGATGAAGAAGAACCCTGTCTGTACTTCCTTCATTCTTTTGAGAAAGCGCCACCATACAGGCAATTTATTCCATCTTACCTCAGCTCCTCTTTCCACATGTACCATGACAGCTGGCTCCTCCCCAGCACTGTCTAAAATCCCATCTAGGTAATGCATGAGGTCTGCCACCTTCACACAGGCAAGCAAGTTACCAGGTGGTCCTCACGACCTGCAGCCACCCAGCTATCTACATGTCTGATAATCAAATCACCAACTTTGATGGCCAACCTATGTCTTCCTTCCTGGGCAGTAGCCCTGGAAGACTGTGCGAGAGGACAATGCATCACCTGGGGAGCAGGTCCTTGCTAACGGATCATTTCCTGCTACACCAGCGTGATGCTGTCTGACTAGGAGACCTTTCTGATCCAAGGCAGCACCAAGGCTGCCAGATTGGAGTTGGGATTTGGCTACTATGTCCCTGAAAGCCTCATCTATATACCTCTGTGTCCGCCCCAGCTCCTCCATGTCTGCCACTCTAGTCTCCAGTCCTCGGACTTGTTCTCTGAGAGTCAGAAGCTCTTTGCACCAGATGCACACATACAGCCTGCTACCAGCAGGTAAGAAATCATACATGTGACACTCGATGCAAAAGACCAGAAGGCCCCCCCTTGTTGCTGGACTGCTGCCTTCATCCTAATTTTGTTGAGTTCTTAGTTAAATTTAGGTTACTATAGGTGCAGGAATGCATACAATTGGAATCCTTTAAATTTATTGGTGTATTTCACTATTAATCTGGTAGTGACCTACAAGGGGATGATTAAATTCTCAGTAAGGGCTGGTGCAGTAGCGTGATTTAGATAAGAGCCTGGTTGATTTTTAATGAGAAGTGTCTCATGCCTATAAATCAAAGAATGGGGTGGGTGGGAGGGAGGGAAAGACAGACACTAGAATTAACTCTTTTTGGCTTGCTTATTATCTCAGACGCACACAAACTCTGAAGAATATACCCCACTATTTCACCTTTCCCAGACTTTTTTTTAAGTCCTAAGATTTCCCAAAGCAATACTTACCGATAATGTTCAGCCCACCCGCAAGATAATCTTCTCCTCTCAATGCTTCCACTGGATTGAAAGGTTTGAGTTTTATGCGCCGTTAGGTGCGCGCTTCCGGTCCTCTTCTGCCGCAAGCATTTGGGGCTTCTGGAAGCTGGGGCTGCGGAGTGAAGCCTGGATCGCTCGCTGTGACTTTTGCAGTCTTCTCTCGGGGGCTGCTGGGACCGGTATGCAGATGAGCCTTCCGGCCTTCTTCTGCTGCTTCCTGTGCAGATTCAGCCATTTGTGATGGAGGGGAGGCTCAAATTACATTTCTCTGTTTGGTGGCATAAAGTGTTTAGAGCACATGGGGAGGGGAGAAATACTTAATTAGGCATCCATGTTGATTGCTCACTACCATGGCCCCTCCTACCCCCGCTGTTCACAACATCTTTAAGTTTAGCTTCATTTTAATGCAAATCAAAGATATTTCACAAAGTTATTCAATTGTAAATAATATAAATTCAGGAGTAAGGTCATGACATCATTCCCTGCAGATAGACGATGTATTTTATACAGCTGTAGAAAACCTAAATGATTCTCTACGAGAAAGACTGTTCCAGTTCTTTAGAGTTGAGCAGAGTGATGTTGTTAGCAGTAACTCTGGATTTTGGCTTCCCCATGTGGGAAGCTCAGATGTGTGCTCCAACAGTTAATAAACCCCTGCCACCATCTCAGGGCATGGATTTTGTTTGCATTTCCTTGGTTGACCTGGGGCTTCAGACATAATTAGGGGTCCTTTGCTATTCCCAGCTTTGATTATTTTTGCTAGGAAAAGGAATCTGGGTGTCCCTTGGACTGAGACCTGGGTAAAGTGATAGAGAAAGAGTACCTTCTCCCCAGTTTTTTTTGTCCATGGTTTTGGAAACCTTTTGTTAAGTGAGGAGAAGTTTTCCCACACGTCCGGCCACTTGTTTGGTTTCCCCTTTGAGTAAGATTTTCTCTCTTAGGTTTTGCTGAGAAGCCTAGGGCCCAGGGACTCAGATTTGTTAACATTTGGAGAAAGTGGTGTCTTTCACCTGGAAAGAACCTGAAGAGCATTTCTATCATCAGGGAGGAATGGATCCACATCCATTATCGGGGACAAGGAGTATGAGAGTATCATTCAAGACCGTATCACTACTGACTACTGAGAAACACCTGGGAGGAGAGGAGTAACACAGGGCCAGCCTCGTGAAATTGTGGACCTGCTATTGGAAATTTGCAAACTATCAGTAACTTGTATGGTACCTGAAGACCGGAGGGTTGCCAATGTAATGCCAATTTTTAAAAAGGGATCAAGGGGTGATTCAGGAAATTACAGACCAGTGAGTCTGATGTCTGTGCCTGGCAAAATGGTAGAAACTATCAAAGAACAAAATTGATGAACATATAGATAGCATAGTTTTAATGGGACAACGCCAACATGGATTTAGCCAAGGGAAGGTCTTGCCTCACCAATCTGCCACATTTTTTTTTGAGGGTGTAAATAAACATGTGGATAAAGGTGAGCCAGTTAATATAGTGTATCTGGATTTCCAGAAAGCATTTGACAAAGTCCCTCATGAGAGACTTCTTAGGAAATTAGAAAGTCATGGGATAGGTAGCAGTGTCCTATTGTGGATTGCCAACTGGTTAAACGATAGAAAACAGAGAGTAGGGCTAAATGGTAAATTTTCCCAATGGAAAAATATGAATAGTGGAGTGCCCCAGGGACCACTGCTTTTTAATGTATTTATAAATGACCTGGAAATGGGAACAGCAAGTGAGGTGATCAAATTTGCAGCTGACACAAAATTATTCAAAGTTGGTTAAATCACAAGAGGATTGTGAGAAATTGTAAGAGGACATTGCAAAACTGGGAGACTGGGCATGCAGTTGGCAAATAAAATTTAATATGTACAAGTGCAAAATGATGTACTTAGGAAAAAGTAACCCAAATTATAGCTACATAATGCAAGGTTCCACATTAGGAGTCATCACTCATGAAAAGGATCTAGTTGTCAACGTTGAAAGTAAGTTGAAATGTTCTGCTCGGTGTGTAGCAGCAGCCAAGAAAGCAAATAGAATGCTAGGAATTATTAGGAAAGGAATGGAGAATAAAACAGAGAATATCATAATGCCTCTGTATTACTCCATGGTGCAACCTCATCTTGAGTATTGTGCGCATTTCTGGTCACCGCATCTCAAAAAAGATATAGCAGAATTAGAAAAGGTACAGAGAAGGGCGACCAAGATGATAAAGGGGATGGAACAATTCTCCTATGAAGAAAGGCTAAAGAGGTTAGGACTCTTCAGCTTGGAGAAGAGTTGGCTGAGGGGAGATATGGTAGAGATCTATAAAATGTGTGGAATGGACGAGTAAATCTTAATCTGTTTACTCTTTCAAAAAGTACAAAGACTAGGGGACACACAATGAAGTTTTACTAGGTAATACATTTAAAACTAATAACAGAAAGTATTTTTTCACTCAGTGCATAATTAAGCTCTGGAATTTGTTGCCCGAGGATGTGGTGAAAGCTCTTAGGGCCAGATCTTAAAATCTACACACAGGCGTAGATTTGTTCGCGCAAGCCGACGCGAACAAATCTATGCCAGATTTTATAACATGCGAGCGCTGCCACGCGCATGTTATAAAATCCGGGCTCGGCACGCGCAAGGGGGTGCCCACATGTGCACCTTGTGCGCGCCGAGCCCGAGGGGAGCCCCGATGGCATTCCCTGTTTCCTCCAAGGCCGCTCCGAAATTGGAGGGAACCTTTTTTCCGGGCCCCCCACCTTTCCCCTCCCTTTCCCTATCTAACCCACACCCCATCCCTAACTAAATCTCTCCCTCCTATCTTTGCTCCAAAAATTACGCCTGCCGTCTGCCGGTGCACTATGCCCCGGCATAGGCTGCTGTGCCAGAGCACTCGACCTCACCCCCGAACTGCTGCCACGCCCCCGGCCATGCCCCCGGCCTGCCCCTTTTTGCAAGCCCCGGGACATATGCGCGTCCCGGGGCTTGTGCGTGCTGCCGAGCCTATGCAAAATAGATTCGGCCCGCGCAGGGGCAGATTTTCTCGGGTTACGCGTGTAGCCTTTGAAAATCTGCCCTTAGTGTAGCTGCGTTTTAAAAAATGGCTTGAACAAATTCCTGGAGAAAAATTCCATTAACCATTATTAAGGTAGAGTTGCAGAAATCTACTGCTTGTCCCTGGGAATGTATTACCAGCTTGTCCCTGGGATAAGCAGCTTGAAGTCTATCTACCCCTTGGGATCCTGCCAGGTACTTGTGGCCTGGCTTGGCCACTGTTGGAAACAGGTTACAGGCTTGATGAACCTTTAGTCTGACCCAGTATGGCAAGCCTTATGTTCTTATTTACTTATATGTACTTATGGTACTTCTAGGAGAAGAAAAGGAGAATAGGGAGAGGTATGAGAACTGAGACTTGAGATTCGTTTAAGTATCTGGGACTAAATTTCAACAATGGGAAGAGCTGAACTTTAGCTTTGCTGATTGGGAAGGATAAGGAGTTAAATTGTTAAAGAAATTGGCTTTAACATTTGAAGACTCGTGCTGGAAGTTTAAGGTCACAGATTTACTGAGAAATGCCTATGAAGATCAATCGGACTATAAAGAACTTTGCATCCAGTTCTACAAAATTATCAGTAAAATTGAGTTGGAAACTAGGCCAGCTTCCAGCATGGCTATTGCTGCTGTTACCTACGTGAGATCTTCAGTACTGCTTACAAGGGACTTAAAGGGTGACTTGGTGTAAAACAATGCCTTAGGGCCGAGAAGTTAATCTTCTCTCCACAGGGAATATTAGACTCTCAGAGTCAACTCTGCCCTTAATATAAGAACTGAGATATGTGCCCTGGGCCCTTATCAGGACTACCTGGCCTGGGGGTAACACAACCATATATTTTTATGAAGAAAATAACACTATAAGTTAATGCGTCCATGTTTTGGGGTAGTTGAAAAGCTTGTTCTTCCTAAACTGCTCCTTGATCCTTTGGTGGATCACAGGACATCCAGGAGTACAGCACTGGGCAGTAGGCCATGAATCCGGAGGAACATTGTTTATTTTTGGACAGAGCATCTGAAATTATTCCTTTGGGAGTAATTCCAAGGAAGGAGACTTTCAAGTTGACTGTGTTGGATTGCTGCTTTACTACTGACCTCGTTGTGACGGTGTTTTATCATCCTGGTGCAATCCTTTTACCAGTGTCCTACGCCCTAGTTTCACCTGGTATAAAGAGTTCACTGTACAAGATTGTGGGAGGTCCTTTACTGTGGTGAAATATGACTTTAATGAAGGCGCTCGTGAACATTGAAAGCTCTGTTGTGTGGAACTTTCCAGTCCCTGCTAGGCTTGTAGAAATATGTGTCCCATGATGAATGAATGTGCAGTTATGTAATATGATCTCATTATGTTTATAATTAAAATCCTTTGGATGTTGTGTTTATCTCATGAAAACTGTACGAAGGAACCCACTTTACTGCCTCTGAAAGCAGCAGCAGAGCATTTCAGTGTGGCCAAAAAAATCTGGTGGGTGACTTGATATAATGAATGAGCAAGTTTGTTTAGATGACATTTGAGTCTCCTTTGAATGAATGCAGTTCACTACGGTTTGAGTTATCCACGCCTCGGCTGTCTATGACCTGGTTTCATTTCAACTGAACCAGAACTGTTCAACTCAGCTCAGTGAAATCTTGAGCCAGCCCTGGCGTACCTCCATCTCCTAGTTTTGCCTGAGCTCGTCAAACCAGGACAAGGGCTCTGAATTGAGAAAACTCACTTGTTACTTAACTGCTGTAATATTGCTGTCAAAGGGCTTACTGTACATAGTGACGGTAACTTTAAAACAAGCGGATGGGCACCCATGCACACACAAATGGGCGCGCAAGCGGGCATACAATGGAATTTTAAATCATGCAAGCTGTTGCACGCGATTGATTTAAAATACACTTACCGCACGTATGTGTGCTCCTAGTTTTAGGCAGTTAGTCAAGCAAACGTACTTCATGTATCTTCCTTAGGACGTTGTCAGCTTTAACATGCACAGGTAAGCAGATTTGAAGACATGCTTGCGAGAAGGCTATTCCCAGTTTTACTACTTAGTCCACCAGTTTACCCAGTCTATCTCAAGGTCATCCAAACCCCTCTGGTTCTTCAGCCTGCACTCCCCCCCCCCCAGTTCACCCAGACCCCTCAACCTATCATGTTAGGCCTAAAAAGGAATTTCTGCAAATTTACACTTTATCAGGAGAAGCAGTAAATATCTGCAGCTAACAAGCTGCTGCACGCTGCAGCTCCCATATTTAAAATATGGATTTACGCGCGTAACTATTGGCCCCGACATGCCCTAGCTTCTTGTCCCCCCCCCCTTTATTTTTTACTGCACCAGCATATATACGTGCATAATTTATGGCTTTTAAAATATGCATTGCTTGCATGCGGCTCAGACGCTTGTGTATATGGGCCTTTTAGCGCGAGCAACGCTTTTAAAATTCATCCCCAAGTGAGCGAGTTGCTCCTATTGCAGGAAATCCATCCCCACAGACAGCCACAGCAAGATAGCGCTATCAGAGAAACAATAGGATCATGACCCTGACAGAATCGCAAAGAATGAAAACGTTGGAGAACTTATGGGCATTTCCAAAACAAATTTTAAAACTTGATAGGGAAAAGCAGACATAGGGGTTTCTACACCTGAAGACCATATAGCGTAGACGCTAGCATGCGCTAAAATAAGTGCAGATATACACGTAAATGAAATGCATCGTATACAATAGCATGGTAAATAGCATGGTGTGCTCTTCTCCATGCACTATTCAGCGTATGCCCATTAATGCCTAAAGTGTATCACCTTATTCAGACTAGGTGCTATGAGTTTTATCTCACATGCTGTTTCAAGGACTCGAGCTAGTCAGCCTTGAGGCTGAGTGGCAGTGCTACGTGGTGCAATGTGGCAAGTCCCCAGTTCGATGGCCGAGGCTGCGGAGGTTGTCCCAGGGGGCCACAGGCTCAGCCTGGAAAGGCATCCGAGCTTCGGTGGAAGAGGCTGTTTCCCAACCATGCCTCCTAGTTTCCCTTCACTGTCTTCTGAGAAGGACGTAGCGCTCAGCTGCTGCTGCTCTGCCTCCCCTGCAGCAGCTTTCCTGCAGAACGCATGCAGTGCAGTGTTTCTGCATAGTCTTGACAGTTGGCTGGAACTCCTGGAATGGGCCTTTTGTACGAGATAATTTCAACATTATGGCCCTATGCATTGACATGTGCATAGCGATGTTTTAAAAACAGCACCTGTTAACCTTTAATTGGAAAATAGATTTGCATTGTCTAAATAAAAGTGGATTTATCAAGTGTGTGTTTGTGTGTCTCATCTCTAGCCTCTCCCCCTCTCTCTCTTGCTGTCTCCCTGTACTCCCTCCTCCCCCATCCTCTCAAACCTTCCTCTGTTACAGCAGCCTCATCTCCTCCATCTGTAAACCCACAATGCATCCTTATAAATGAGTCCTTTATTTTATTTATTTATTTACTTACTTACTTTCAGGTCAATACAGTAAAGTGCGGCCACGGTTACCCCACTCCTAACCCGCTTTCTACTCACTTTCTGGCCGCGTTAGCCCTTCCTGCGATACACAATCCCCTTTAACCGATTCTTACCGCCTCTTTAAATCACCGGGTAACCCCTTCCGCCCACGGCATGTATATTAGATGTAAACGATCGAATTAGCTATTCCCTCCCATACAGTAACGCGCGCCCCGACTATCGCTTTTTTACCCTGCTGTTTTGCCGCGCGTTTAACCTGCTAACTTACCGCCTACCCTTACCCCTGCGTTAGAGGCAGGGGTAAGGGTAGGCGGCAAACTTACCCCCAGCCCCCGCTCACCTGCCCTGGCCGCGTCAATGGGTGCTGGACTCCGGGGCAGCCCCAGTCTTCTCCCCCCTCCTCCCGAAGCAACGTGACGTCACGTCTTGATCGGCCCAATTGCACGCACAGGGGCCGCTTTCGCCCGTGCAGGCATCCATCTTCGCCGGGAGGCAGGGGAGCTGATGTCCGTCTCCGGAGGAGGGCTGCGAAAAAAGTAAGTTGTTGCTTTACACTGCAGGTCCTCTCTCCCCTCCTCCCGAAGCAAGGCTGCTTTACGCGCCTTGCTTCGGGAGGAGAGGAGAGAGGACTGGCAATCTCGAGTGTAGGAGAACTGTCCACTTCCTGGTACCTGTCATTTCAAATGTCATTTGAAATTACATTTGAAATGACAGATACCAGCGTATCCGTGAAGCGTTAGGCCAGCGCACCCAGGATACTGTATAGCGCTCTATACAGTAAAATGGGTTGCGCGGGCCTAACACGTCACGGACGCTTCTTGGTTGCGGCTTGCATTTGCAAGCAATTTAAATACAGTATCGAGCGGTAGGTGAGCCGGACTGTGCGTGCGGCAACCGCGGGTGCGCCCGGCACTAACGTAGCTCTTCCTACCGCTCCTTACTCTATCGGCCTGTTTGCTTGATATTTCCTCCTTCCTCCTTTTTCTTCCAGTCATCATGAGCATTCATTTCACCCCATTTTAATAGATCCTACCTCCCACTGTTCCTAGTCTGGTAATTGCAGCTGTAGTTTGAGACTGGGAGTCATGCACCAGGGCTCCTTCTGGAACCCTGTATCGTGGACTCTAAATCTGGCCACCAGGTATCGCCCTTAGTGATGGCCATGATTCCCTTTCCTTTCAGTAATGCTCCCTGGAAAGTTTTCTCATCTATATGGATGTCATAGTCAGACAGGCTGGATTCTGGTATTCTCCCAGCAGGAGCAGTACAGGATTTCAGGACAGAGCAGGACAAGGTCTTCTGCCTGGCCAGGCCCCCTTCCCTTTAGGTTGACCCCACAGATTCTGGGGACCAGCAGGACTTTTCTGGCATGGTACATGAGGGCGCAGTCGGACAGGAATCGGAGACAAGGCTAGAATTGAAGGCAGGGCTGTAAGTGAAGACAAGGACTGGAGCTGGAGCTGGTGACAGGCATGAGCTGGGGATGAGAGCTGGAACCAGAGGCAAGCCAGAGTCAGGCAGGACCAGGAGACTCAGGGCCTAAGGCAAGGCTGGGAACCGGAGACAGGGGCAGGAACTAAAGGCCCACAGACAGCTGGAGCCTGAGTGAGGACCGGGCAGAACAGGACAAGGACTGGACAGGATCATGAGAACAGAGCAAGGAATGTACAAACACAGGCAAACAGGAAAAGAATGCAAAACAGAGTACATATAAGACAAAGCAAGGGAGAAACAGACAAGGAGGTCTAAGCAGGCCACAAGGCAAGGCAGAGCGAGACGAGACAGCCCATAGGCCACAAGGCAGAGCAAGAAGGCCAAGGAGGACATAGGAGAAGGCAGGTGAGGCACGATGGCTACAGGGGCCATTCAGTAGAAGGGCAAGGTAGGCAATGCAAGGAGCCAAAAAAGAGGCACAGAGTTGTGAGAGAGGCAGGGTTTGCCGAGTCATGCACACATCAAGGTGATTGCTAGAGCAGAGCAGAGTGTGGCTACATGGGGGCCTCCAATGGGTGGAGGGGCCTGTCTAGCAGTCAGGATCATGGCAATGGATTTGTTTGCAAGAGATCACTGTGAGATTATGCCTTCCTCGCACGGCCCTCATTCACCTGCTACAGGAGATGTGCCTGCAAAACAACAGCAGCTAGGTAGTAGAAGAAATTGAATGTATAAAGAAAACATCCATGGAAAGGCCCATGGTGATAATTTTTCTATATCATTGTTTACGATACATATAAGTCATTTTTTTTAAGTAATGCAGTTTAAATAAAGTTAAGGGGCAGATGAGTGAAAACAAAAAGGCACCACAGAATGAGGAACTGGTTTCTGTATGCTCCTCTCTCCCTTAGGCAAAAATCTATAGAAATGAGATTTGGAACATATAGATTTTATTGGTTTCTCAGTGTAGGGATATAAAATACATGACTTGTGGCTGATACATAACCAGCATGCACCATTAGAGTTCACGTTGCTTTACATTTTTGAAATATTTAAGCAGCTCTTGAGATTAGCAATTTATTATATTTAGGTGACGTTGTATAATCAGAAGGCCAAATAAGCAAATGG
The DNA here is from genome assembly GCF_901001135.1 of Rhinatrema bivittatum. Classification (NCBI taxonomy): domain Eukaryota; kingdom Metazoa; phylum Chordata; class Amphibia; order Gymnophiona; family Rhinatrematidae; genus Rhinatrema; species Rhinatrema bivittatum. Next base: position 84,839,863 of record NC_042624.1, read on the forward strand.
AAACCAAACCTCCTAAATTCTGCCTCATTGGTTAAATAGTGAAGCAAGATTTTTTTTTTTTTAGTACTTCCATCTTTCTAAGATGTGAGCTAGTCACTAACATCAGACTTGTAATGGGTGTGGACCCTCACCGACAGCTGGCGGAGCTCTGCTGGAGTGAGATTGGATTAGGGCTTCACCTATGCCAGCCTCTTTCCCTGCACTTTGAGCCCTTGGGTTCCGGGGGCCAGCAGGACCTAAGCGACAGTCTCTACGGGAATAGGGCCAGGCAGGCGGGATAGCAAGGAGGGTCAAAATCCAGGTAAGGGGGTCAGAGGCGCAGGCAGCAATCAAGGTAAAGGGCAAATCCAAGAGTCAGCCCACAGGGAAGGCGAGGAGGATGGACTCACACAGCAGGACGGGGCAGGGAGGCAGCCGGAGCTGGATATGACTGGAGAGATGAGACAGGAACCACAAACGCAGGAGAAGTAATTATATCAGGGCACCCTTTCAAGTTTGCTTGATCCTCGTGGTGCACCAAACATATCTGCTGGTCACTGGTCATGTGACTGTGAAAATGCCAGGAAATGTGCTTTTAATTAAATTTGACAGCACTAACTTCCCTCCCCAAGGGCCAACTCCAGCAGCACTCTATGTCTCTGTAAACCCAACCCCTCTCAAGATCCAATCTCAATCTTCTCCTTCCAGTGCCAAGTGTTCCCTTTAAGGATTGGTTTGCTGTGTGCAAAAAACGATTGCACGTGAGCAAATATTTCTGGTTACATTACCCTGTGAACACCACTTTCTTTGATGTAAAAAGCCTTTCACTTTTATGCTGACAGCAACCCAGTCCTTAAAGGGAACATTGGCCAAGTCCATTCCTTGCTTAAAATAATCACCTAATATCTACTAACAGCAGTGAAAATAAAATGCATATGAAAAAACATTTTCAGCAATGACATTCAAAACTGCTTTCTGCATGCACGTGAAATTAATAAAAAGAAATCCTTTCTTAAAATAGAAATGAAGAAGAGAGAACCATAATGCCGTAAAAGCCAGTGATGAGAAGTACCATTATTTTCACAGCAAGACTTAATGTTACATAAGACGGACCCTCACCAAAACAAAATAGAACGGTCATAAAGTATAATTAAAAATGTGCCAACAAAAACTGAATTGGAAACCACAAGCCTGACTGTATTATGCAGTGTAAGAATGGAAAAACAGAAACATCATCATTTCTGAAAAAATATCAAGCAATAAAATCAAGACGTAAAACATTCATAATATTAGAATCATATAATAAAAAGAATAAATGTTAAAACAGCCAATAAACTTCCACTAATTTAAAAAAATTGTTATAAATTTCCCAAAAAAACCCAACATATTTTTAAAGAGCAAAAACATAAAATACCACATAATAATTAAATAAGAAGGATTTTTAAAACTCCTGCTCTCTATCCCAGGGTTCGTTTGATTTCCACTCTCACTGAGATTGTCATGGATTGAGGGAGGGCCACACAAACTTTCTTCTCTCTTTCACACATACACACAATAGCACATATATTTTCTTGCACACTCCCTCCCTCCCTCACATACTTGCCTATGCTCTCACATACACTCCCTCTCTCTCTCCCTCAGCCTGTATGTGACACATAGGCTTTAACAGCTATGCACGCGCACACAGGCACACAATCTCTCGCATACAGGCACACTCAAGGAGGCTCCCAATCTCTCTCTCAAGGTACACACACAAGCAGACTGACACTCACACAGATATGCTCACACACAAGCTTCCTCTCATGCTTTCTCTCCCTTATATGTTCTTCCATGTTTGCTCTCTCTCTCTGATGTTCAGGCAGAGCAACTGCCTCCTTGGAAACATGCAGCGACACTCACATGCACACACATACAAGCGCTTACACATGCTATTGCTCACACACACATTGCTCCCACTCACTCATACAAGCTCTCATACTCTCTTTTCCCCCTGAGTGTGCATTTTGGCGGCAGCAGCAGTCTCTTCTCTTTGGCCCTTCCACCGATGCCATAGTTACCTCTTTTCCACCGGCAATGACTCGGCAATGTTCTCTCCTTGGCCGCACGGCCCAGGCCTGACGTAGCAACGTTCTCTCTTTGGCCACGGAGCCAGGCCCGATGTAACAACATTTTTTCTTTGGCCATGCAGCCGGGCCCAATATGGCAACGTTCTCTCTTTAGCTGCCCGGCCCAGACGCGACTGGGAACCTTCTTTCTTCAGCTACGCGGCCCAGACTTGTTCAACGACCTTCTTTCTTCGGCCCTGGCCTAGTCGGGATTGAAAAAAAATAGCAGGGCCTCTGAGACTCGGGGCACTGAGCTTCAGACTTTGGCCATGGGCCCTGTGTGCCTGGTGCTAACGGCGCCCCTACTGCAGTGCAAAACTACTGTGGGAGAAAGAAGGGGGTGGGGGGAGATGACTGCTGCACAGCAAGGATCTTGTTATGGCAAACCCGTGTACCACAGCACAGTGGTTGAGAAGCTCTGCTCTATAGCATTATTCTACATTTTATCATTGGTTCATATTTTCTGTGTTTTAAGTTGTGAATAGTTAACACTATCTCAGACGAAGGATCCATTGTTATCCCAACAAAAGAATAAATATGTTTTAGACTATAACAGAAGCATGCACAATATTTGTCTATAAAACATTAGTGTATAAGTATAGGCACGATAATATATGTAAATGAGGTGAGATTATACAGCCTTCTACCTGGGAAAGAACAAGGTAGAAAGAGATGTATTTAAGGTGATCTTTGACTTTATTTCAAGCTTTCTTAATAAGCATACAAGGAAAAGGCACGTCTCTCCTCTGACAAGGCCCCAAAACGGCTCATTAATTCATCCCTAATATCAAATTACAGTTTTAGACAGATGTCACGTGTTCCTGCAATCATTCATTTCTCTTTGGCACAGTTTGCATACACATCGCTGCCTCTCCTTCATATGAGAGGGGTTTGTTGAGTTCCCCGGATGGCTATGGAGTGCCTCGCCCTTCCTTTCCTGGGTCAGAACTGAGGGATCCCCTATATATGTTATGATGGCATTAATTCTGACGTTTTCCGAATGACGGTATATAAAACTCTTTAAATAAATAAATAAATAAATATACAGGCTGCCCATATTCTATACCTGCAAGCTGCATTAAGTACTAAAAACAGGTGGGATTCGCCAAAGAAACCGAACCTTTTACAATAAGTGCATTCCTCTTCGTTCTCAATTACAGCATTTCCTCAAATCCAAATAGATATAAAATTATAACTGTACTTGTTTGTGCATTTGGCCTGATACTGTAGTTGCCCATGGATTGGATAACCTTGTTCCCTATGCTGGAGAAAGTCATAAATGCTGCATTTACAGCAAAGTGTTTTGCTTACTATACTAAACATCTGTATCACAATAGTTTGTGTTTATGTAGGCCTCAAGTCTGTGAAAACTGGAAGAGTGCAGCAAACAGAAAACACACACAGTAAATCTTTATGGGGTAGCATCCTGTATCCCGCCAGCGAACCCAAATATCACATTTTTTTCTCATGCTGCAAAAAAAAAATTGAATGGATCAAACATTTGTTTACATGTTTTCAGAATTTCAGAGGTCGTAATGACCAGTTGTTCCTGGCTCTTGTGTTTGCTAAAGCTTTGTACTGGGGTGATAAGAGTCAGGGTTCATCTAAATTGGGTGTGGATATGGAATTCAAACATTGCATTCTGAGAAAAGCAGAAACCTGAAGAATATCTGTGAAAATAGTTGTAAAAGACTGTTCATAACTGTACGGGTCGGCTAAAAATAGGAAAACTGGAAGAAGTGATACTTCCAGGTCCCTCACAGTGTGCTGATATCTTTGCCTGTAAAAAAATAGTGTTTTTCTGTAGGTACTCATTAAATTTTTGTTTGGGATTCTTTGATGCATCTGGTCAGAAATCATTAACAAATACCTGGCAGACACTGGCCAAGCCTGGATTGATTGTAGGTCTCCAAGATAAGAGCTCACCGAGAAACGTTTCTTGCCAATTTCTGGTCAAAGGAAAACGGCCCCAGTGTTAAACCATTGCAGAGCTGGCATAATGTGGACATTGAGAAGGAAACCATGGGGATTGTAGAATGCATAGGGAATGAATAAAGCATTCAGGTCGGGATGTTCTGCCATTTTCTTAAAAGGAACTTGTGCTGTTGTTTATTTCTTAGAAAGGTGCTCTAACCAACTCTGCTCCATTCAGCAGGACACCCTGCTTTCATAAAATTATTTAAGGGGGTTCCCTCTCTGTCACATCCCTAAATTCAGGGTCACGTAATTACAGCTCAAAGAAGCACGTTCATTGCAGATTTTTCCCTGCGGCACAACACAACTAGAAAAGCTGCGTGATTGGCCGGCCCTGTGTGCGAGTCCATTGTCCATAGAGGCCAGCAGAACCTGGACGGGCTGTGGAGGCAGCCCAGAGAAGGGGAGGGGGGAGGAATAAGTCTGCTGTTACATTTCTGGACCCTGGCAGCATTAGCGCAGTTCTGAGATTTCCTCGGGCTGTGCGGAATGAGCTCCATAATGGGCTTCCTCTTCTCTGCACTGGGCAATGCTAATTGGATGGGCCTGAGCACAAAGTGGGTGTGTCATGGCTCACCATGGCTATGCCACTGCTCTGATGTCAATTTGAATGAACTGGGAGGTGCCCATAAAGCTCCCATGCTATAGATTTTGGACTTGGACAAGTTCAAAGCCAACTTGTGTTATGTCAGCCATTTCCTAATAGCCAAAACACAACCAGATACCACTGAGTAAGCATTGTCCCATGAGGAATCCACCTGATCATAACAACTGGTATGCCATACAGAGCTCAACCAGTAGTCTGCAAATTGGAGCTATGTAGATGTTAAATAGTAATACAAACAAAGCTGAGCCCTATGGGACATCAGTATTCATTGAGTGCCAGCTGGAACAATTCAAACCAATCCTAGCTTATAGTCTTCAACCAGATAAATAAGAACTAAACCAGTCCAAATCAGTTTTCGACATTCCACACATTCTCAGTTGATAGAATCTGGTGATCAATAGTATCAAATGCCAAAGGGATAGCTAACATAACTAGTACATATTTGTTTCCTGTATCAAGACCTCTTCTGAAAGAATTGACCAGAAAAAGTAATAGAAATTCAATACTGAGGGATTTTCTAAAGCCAAATTGCAAATAATCTGTTACTAGATAATCATCAAGAAAGTTGGAAAATTGCTTCAGCACAGTAGCTTCCATAATTTTGGAAACAAAGGAAAGTGATAAAATAGGCCTGTAGGTAGTGAGGTCAGAGGGATCAAGATGTGGTTTCTTTAACAAGGATCTCACAAAGGCTTACTTGAGAGAACATGGAACACAACCCTCACCCAAGGAGAGGTTAATCAAAGTTGTCAAGGAAGGAACAATGGTATCCTTGATCTCCTTTAAAAAAGCTACATTGCATGGGTTGAAAGGGCAATAAGCTGAGTTCACAGATGATACCATGGTAGAGACTTCAGTTTCGGAAACCACATTAAAAGATGATCATCTGACCTCAGTAGTTTCAGAAAGAACAATAAATCAGCTCGGTACAGTGGGAAAAGTTACAGAAATTTTAGTAACTTTGGATGATAAAGAAGGCATGAATTGTTCACAGTTAGTAGTAGTTGTCTGCCAAATTTTCTGTATGCCTGTGACATGTCTATCACGAATTTCCATCGTGGCTGGCTTCATAATGGGGCCTACCCACCAACCAGCATTAAAACCGGCATGCTAACGTGGGTTAACTACTGACTTTAACATTGGTGGTACATTGGATATAAACACTCTGGGTGAATTTTCAAAGCTATTTACATGTATAAAACACAGTTTCATGCATATTAATGGCTGTGATAAAACAGCCCAGGGCGGAGAGCAGGTGTAACTTTGTATGGGTCATTTTGCACATGTGAAGAGCATGTTCAATGCAAATGTATACACATACCCACACAGTTATAAAATTACCCTCCCTATCGACAAAACTAATTGGAACTGCCAGAAAAAAATGGCAAAGTGGTTAATATGAAATGTTGGAAGTCCTAATGGAATAAATAAGACATACATGTGTCTGGGTTTCTCTTGCAAGCTTGCAGCAGTAGCATGGACTAGCAGCTGGGTCTGTTGGCAGGCTGCAAGTTATAGATGTCAGAATGGGGTGGGCGGGGTCATGGCCTGACTAACAGCTGGCCCTTCCTGCAGAACGGCTGCATTACATCCAGGGATAGGCTGGGCAACCAGCAGCTGTTTGATGGTAGCAGGAGGAAAGCAATGGTGCGTCAACTGGCTCCCCACCTCTGCAGCTCTGGGACTGCCTGCTGCTTTGAAGAGCACTTTGCTGAGCGGGATTGTATATGGGTTTATACAAGTAATTGTGTTGTGTAATTAAATCTGCGATTGTTCATGATAAAAGTAATGTTTGTGAGATTTTTTGCAATATTCGGGTATGATATTGTAATAGCACAATTGCTGAGTAGGAAGGGCTATTGATACTGCTGACTGTATTGCATTAGGTGTTTGTCGTTTACATTTGGGGGGTGTAATTTGTGCAGGATATATTTTTGTAAATTGAATGCATTTTATACTGATTAAAAAATGGCGCTGATTTTATAAAAGCTGAGATTGGGTCTTTTCATGTTATACAGCTTTGTGACACATTAGGCCTTGGTATTTATACCTCTACATATGGTCATTTTACCTAGCGGTTCTGTGGAAGGCTGTGGCCTATTCTGGAAAGGTTGAGGTTCCCATTGGCTGCCTTCTCCCTGGAAGGGCTGTCTTAGCTGTCAGGAGCTCTTTCTCCTGGTGTATTCATTCTTCGGAAAGTGAAGCTGTGTAGGCAGGGGAGGGGTATGCAGCAGATCTTACACGTAGTCTGCATAATTGAATGAAAGTGTTAGCTCATTAATAAAATCCAACTACTTTCTAAATCAAGTTGGAACTGAGGATGTTTTTGTGTGTGCAGCTACTTATCTACTCTTTCTAGTGCTCTGATTACTTAGCTCTTGAGAGATGCCTGAATAGTTTCCATTGCTCTGGGCACAATTAGCAAGTACAGATGTTCCTTTCTCAGTTGCTTTGCTTCACTCTAATTATGGTTTTGTTTTTCTTTGTCTGCAGATGTAACAGACTGGATTTTAGTCCTGCTGGGTGCTTGTAGGGTTTTTACAGTAATGACTTGAGAATGCTTTATATGCTTTTGCATGTGCCATGTAAAACCCAAAATCATAGTGATAATGATGCTGTGCTTTCCCATTTCATTCCTGTAGAGTTGGGATACATAAGTAATTCTTAAGCATATTTTAAATGAGGCATTGCAGTGAATCAAGTGTGGACAAGCAGTTGGGGCTTTTTGCCTTTCATTCAAGCTGACGTCACGGTATGAACATGCTTAATGTGCATTTTAAACTCATTTGGAAATGTTGATGCCATGAGAGCATATCTGGTAAAAGGAAAGGGATGATGATGAGGGTCATGCATGCAGAGTTACCATGTTATCCAGATCCAGTCCTGGATTTATAATTGCCCTATCCTGATGTATTATGGGACTTGCATCATTGGTTTCAATGGGTAGAATTAGAGACTGTGGCTACCACACTGCATGGAGATGCAAGTTCATGACCAGGAGTAGCCAACAAGTCTTCTTCCTGGATTGGGTAACTTGGCAGCTCTGTGCACTTTCCCATGAACCTAACAGTCAGGCCGATACAGTACAGTGCGCTCCAGTGGACGAAACTAATAGCGCCCGCAACATGCAAATGCATGTTGATGGCCCTATTAGTTATGCCTGCGTGATTCAGAAAGTAAAATGTGCAGTCAAGCCGCACATTTTACTTTCAGAAATTAGTGCCTACCCAATGGTAGGCGCTAATTTCTCTCGGCACCGGGAAAGTGCACAGAAAAGCAGTAAAAACTGCTTTTCTGTACACCCTCCGACTTAATATCATGGTGATATTAAGTCAGAGGTCCCAAAAGTTACAAATAGTTAAAAATTTAAAAAAAAATTTTTAAATGGGCCCGCGGCGCACGGGTTGAAAACCGGATGCTCAATTTTGCCTGCGTCTGGTTTCCGAACCTGTGGCTGTCAGCGGATTTGAGAGCCAGCGTCGGCTGTCAAACTCGCTGACAGCTGCCGCAGGCCCTCATTTAAATAAATTAATTTACTGAATCGTGTGCACAGGAGAGTGGCCTGTGCGCGCGCTGGAAGAGCGCTCTCCTGCGATTTTTACTGTATCGGCCTGAATGTGTTCTGCAATTCTGAGCAAGGATCAGCTAATATCCCATGTAAAGGAGGTTCATTTGGCTTTGTAAGATAGGTAGGGCCTCTGAGCTGTGAGGTTTTATTTGTTTTACGTACGATGTGATTCTTTTTATTTGCCAAAGTTAATGAACAGCCGTTTTCCAGAAAGGAAGCCTAATTTGGATGTGATTTCTATTTTGTCTGTAATGTGAGTATGTGCGTGTGAGCTTGTGGGCTTGCTTATGTACAACTGATTATCCAGGTTTATGGGACTTTGTCTCTTTTTAGCCTGCTCTGCCTCCTACTTGCTACAGAATATCAGTTTACAGCTTGTTGGTGATTCCTGTAAGCACATGGAGCAAATTGTCTCTTTTTTGTAAGGTGAGTTTTGCTAGAGCGAGGGTGCATGTGTCTGGCTGTCCGTCCAAACACATATTGGTGGGGCCTTCTCCGAGGCCGAATTTTGCTGAAATTTGGTAGCAGGGTGTCGTCCAACATGTCACTGCTAATGCCAAAGTTAAGTGAAATACATCAGTCGGAAGGGCCCCTGAACTGTCTGGAGAATGAGGCTGGCGGTCATTTCTGATCATCATGGAAACCGGAGCCACAAAGAACGGAAGGATGCTGAAATGTATCTTCTGCGTGTTATGCTGTCGGCGTATACATTTATTAATTGTTTACTGTGTTGGGAAATTTGAAAAGTATTTGTGTTATGGAATGACGTAGGCTTTGAGAAAACACCTGCGGTTCCTCCCGCTCCCTCCTACTCCTCTTTCGGAAGTCCTCATGCACTACTAACTTGGTGCTTTGGTGGGAAGATCCAGGTTATGATTCTATTGGTTTGCTTACAGTCACATACAGGCCGATACAGTACAGTTCGCTCCGGTGGAGCGCACTGTTAACCCGGGTTTGGCTGCGCGTTTTCAACGCGCTAGCTTTACCCCTTATAACAACCCCCCCCGAAACTAATAGTGCCCGCAACATGCAAATGCATGTTGATGGCCCTATTAGTTATTCCCGCGCGATCCAGAAAGCAAAATGTGCAGCAAAGCCACACATTTTACTTTCAAAAATTAACGCCTGCCCAAAGGCTGGCGTTAATTTCTGCCGGCGCCGGGGAAGTGTACAGAAAAGCAGAAAAAAACTGCTTTTCTGTACACCCTCCGACTTAAAATCATGGCGATATTAAGTCAGAGGCCCCAAAATTTTCAAAAAATTAAAAATAAAAAAATAAATAAAAATTTAAAATTGGCTTGCGGCCTGTGGGTCGGAAAAGACGGACGCTCAATTATGCCAGCGTCCGTTTTCTGAACCCGTGGCTGTCAGCAGGTTTGAGAACTGACGCCGGCAAAATTGAGCGTTGGCTGTCAAACCTGCTGACAGCCACCGCTCCTGTCAAAAAGGAGGCGCTAGGGATGCACTAGTGTCCCTAGCGCCTCTTTTTACCGCGGGCCCTCATTTTAAATACTGGATCGCGCGCCCAGAAGAGTGGCCTGGGCACGCGTTGGGAGAGCGGGCACTCGCCTCGGAGCGCCGGCTCTCCCGCCGATTTTACTGTATCGGCCTGATAGTAATTTTCAGCAAAGACAATGCTTAGACCATTTTATTTTGTTAAATATACGTCTTGAGTGCTTTTATTATTTGAAAAATTAATTTCTTGGCTTTGTAAAGACAAACTGAAACATCTAATGCTTAAGAGGGCAATATTCAGGAAGCCGGTGAGCAGATAAGTTATTCGATAACATGCCCTGGATATTCAGCAGGACAAAGGTCCTACTGAATATACTTACCTAAAGTGATCCGTTATCAGTTATGTTTGAATATATCCAGTTAAGTTCGAAAGTTATCTGGATGCGTATAACCGGATAATTTGCTGTGTTAACTGGCTAGCGAGTTAGGTGGCTGCAGAAGTAAATCTAAAACAAAGCTTTGGGTCTTTCAGGCCTGATCTCTCAGCCACCTACCTCCAAAAACAGTTTAAAATACATGAGGGCCTAATGCCCAATTTCCTCCCCCCCTCACCACTACTAAATTAGAAAAAAAAAGAAAAAAAGACAGGGATGTTCGCACTTATATGAGCATCCATCTATGCAATTAGCAAATGTATCCAATGTATACCTCAGTAATCTTAGGTTATGTCACTCTGGCTCTAGCACTGGTTTCAGAGCCTGGATTTCTGTGCATTCAAAAGGAAGAGTTACATTTTTGTGTACACTTATCTTGTTTTCCTCGAGAGCCGCTGGATGCCTTTTACCATCCCTCCCGATACAGTACGTTTATTCCATTTACGCCGGCTTATACAGTGTGGGTGTTATGATAAGGTTTTGGAACAGGGAAACTTCCTGGACTGGCTCCAGTTTTGCAGTGCAGTAATGACAAGCAGATTGTTGCTGTAGGCATTATGTCTGTGTGTTGTGTGAGCTAACATGATTCCGCAGCTAACCAGCAGAAGTTGACACAAGCAGCTCAAAATCCACACAAAAAAAAAAAAAAGAGAGAGAGATTTTTTAGTTGGTTGTATATTTTTGCTTCTGCCATTAAATCCAGGTCAAGTTAGGAAAATAAGTACAATTCCCAAAATAGAAGAATAAAAAAATAATAAAAATTGAAAAACTTTTTACAAGGAGAGAGTATTTTTGGAGATCTGAATTTGTCCATTCATTCTTCTTACCTGTAGGGTCCCAAAGGATATCCAGGGCCACTGGGTCTACCAGGAGAGAAGGTAAGTGATTTGCTCAATGCCTTTGATGCTGACCTATAAAACATGCAACAGACAAAAGGACAGGGAACAATCTGAGTATTGTATCCTTGAGATATTGGGGGTTAGTGGCTGGTTTGATGGATTGTTGGCAGACAGTCTTCTTTCATAGTTCTTGATCAGCAATGTGCATGCAGTATTCAGCAGTTGGCTTAGTGGCATGAAGAAGTCTGGTTTTGTTTCAGCGGTTCTCAACCTGGTCCTCGTGTACTCCCTAACCAACCCCTAGACAGAAATATTTGGGGAGAGGAGCATCAAGGGAGCATGCTAAGTGGCAAGACAAAGCGATATTTCCACACATCACCCCACTCCCACAGCAGAGACCTCTGCCTTTAAATTGCCTGTAAAAGAGACTGCAAGACATGTTTCAAGGGTCTTCTGTGTACAGGGCCTCGCTTTAAACCGATTTTTGCCCAAATTTTTAGACTGATTAAAGGGCAGCTCCAGAGCTGCAGATGCCGTGTCTCGAGGCCTCCAGCAACCGCTGAAAGCCAGTGCGGGGCCCAAGCGCCTGCAGCCTTTCAAGTCCCACCCCCACCAGCGAAAGCACTCGCTCACTAGGGTTGCCGATGTGATACCGGAGAGCGAGCACCCGCCTTCCCCCTTCCCCCAAGGGTGCTGCCAATGCAGCATTTGGCCAGGCCTACCGGAAGCTCTTCCCGACAGGATCTCTGGCCCTGCACAAAAGCAGACGTGCAGTGCTGCAGAGGTAAGGATTCTGCCGAAGGGGAGGGACGTTTGGAGCCACCACTAGTAAGGAGGAGGGTGGGGGGAGAGTCTCAGGGGTATCGGGAGAGAAAGGGACATGTTAAGGGCTGGGAGCAGAGTTAGGGATGCTGCTGAGCGAGTGAATGGGAGCATCTGGTTAATATTGTTTTATTGTACTGGCTTCTGTCTACCAAATAAACTCCAATATTTACCCAGAAAACATTTGTCCTATTTTCCCAATGATTTTCTCCTGTTTTTGCTCGTCATAATAAAACCTGATAAACTCCCGGGTAAAATTTAAAATGTAAAAACCGTAAATGAAGGTCCCTGTCTATGCAATAAAGAAAGCCCTACCATTAAAATTATTGATAGTATTATTCAAACCAATTCTTCTGTATGGGAGTGAGGAGTCTATACAGGATGAGACAGAATTTCAAAATTAAACCTTGCATCGTCAGTTCTCTGATGTACAATCTGCAGGTACCTCTGTTTCCCCCAACAATTGACGCAGAGCAGAACTAGAATGTTTCACCTTACAGCTTGAAAATGAACAGAAAATCTAATGCTCTTTCTGTTTATGTGGGGTTTTTAATATTTTGTTTTTGGGCCTTTTATTTTTTTGTTTATTTGTTTTGGACAAAGTATTGTAAACAGCGTGCGCTATTTGTAATTCTTTGCCAAAAACAAATAAAAACTAAAATTTGGGGGTTTTGGCAGCCAAATTCATTTTATTTGATGCAAAACTAAAACGGGCTCATGCATCCCATTTTTGTTTCAAATGAATGCACATCCCTAATAAATAGTTAAATGATCACACTGTGGATTCAAAGAAATACAAAAGTGACAGGAACACACAAACCCTGTTAGGTAACTTATGTTTAAAAATGGGAGTGGGCATTAATAAATAGCAGTAAAATTTCCTTTGGGATAGAATTACCCTTTCATAAGAAAGCACTGCATTTTAATCAAACCCTAGAGAAACAACACTCCTAACCTATATAGCAGAGCTGCTATATTGTAACAGCACTAACTCTCAGAACTCAAATAGCAACAGTCCTCCTTATCAAAAGGCAACAGTACAGATATTACATCGGTCCCTAGAGAACACCAATATGCCTCCTCCTGAAAAAAGAAAACCAGCCAGACTGCTATAGATCCCTACACAGAAACTACTAGCTAGCAGAATCTCTCACCTCAATCATATATGCAGAACACAGACCGCCCCTCAACTTATAAAGAATAAGAGACTTTAAATTACAAACATACAGACAAAAACTAAACTGAAAAACCCAAGAACATAAGAACATGCCATACTGGGTCAGACCAAGGGTCCATCAAGCCCTGCATCCTGTTTCCAACAGTGGCCAATCCAGGCCATAAAAACCTGGCAAGTGCCCAAAAACAAAGTCTATTCCATGTTACTGTTGCTAGTAATAGCAGTGGCTATTTTCTATCAGGCTGATACAGTACAGTGCGCTCCGATGGAGCGCAGTTCGCCTGCTATTGGACGCGCGTTTTCCCTTACCCCTTATTCAGTAAGGGTAGGAAAATGCACGTCCAACCCGCGGCACCTAATAGCGCCCTCAACATGCAAATGCATATTGATGGCCCTATTAGGTATGCACGCGGGATACAGAAAGTAAAATGTGCAGCCAAGCCGCACATTTTACTTTCAGAAAATAGTGCCTACCGGCGCCGGGAAAGTGCACAGAAAAGCAGTAAAAACTGCTTTTCTGTGCACCCTCCGACTTAATATCATGGCGATATTAAGTCGGAGGTCCCGAAGAGTAAAAAAAAAGTAAAAAAAAATTAAAAAATTGAATTCGGCCTGCGGCTGTCGGGTCGAAAACCGGACGCTCAATTTTGCCGATGTCCAGTTTCCGAGCCCGTGGCTGTCAGCGGGCTCGAGAACCGACGCCGGCAAAATTGAGCGTTGGCTGTCAAACCTGCTGACAGCCGCCGCTCCGGGCTAAAAGGAGGCGCTAGGGATGCGCTAGTGCGCGCGCCGGGAGAGCGGGCGTTCATCCACTCTCCCGCGGACTTTACTGAATCGGCGACTAAGTCAACTCAATTAATAGCAGGTAATGGACTTCTCCAAGAACTTATCCAATTCTTTTTTAAACACAGCTATACTAACTGCACTAACCACATCCTCTGGCAACAAATTCCAGAGTTTAATTGTGCGTTGAGTGAAGAAGAACTTTCTCCAATTAGTTTTAAATGTGCCCCACGCTAACTTCATGGAGTGCCCCCCTAGTCTTTCTATTATCCGAAAGAGTAAATAACCGATTCACATCTACCCGTTCTAGACCTCTATCATATCCCCCCTCAGCCGTCTCTTCTCCAAGCTGAAAAGTCCTAACCTCTTTAGTCTTTCCTCATAGGGGAGCTGTTCCATTTCCCTTATCATTTTGGTAGCCCTTCTCTGTACCTTCTCCAACTCTGCATGCAGTGCAGCACTGGAGAAAGAGGAGAAACAGTAATGCATTTCCTTCTGTACTGATCAAAATACAGAGAGATAAGAAATATATGTGCCCAATGTTCACATATTCTAGTCACTAATGTGACGGGTTCCCCAAAACGTTGCAGCCCTGCCCCCTGCAGCTTATGCTCTGCCTGGATTATAAATTGGACTAGCAGTCCAACTGGTTTCCACTGAACCCAGGGGTGTTCTGCCTCTATCTGCCCTGGCTGGAATGAGAAACAGACCTAAAACACTTCTGTGTGTTAAAGCAGTTTGGTTTATAGTCAGGCTGTTATTTATTTTATTTATTTTAAGTTTTTCTAGACTGACATTCATTGGGAACATCATATCAGTTTACACAGAACATAACTACAGTGAATAGGCTTTACAATGAACAAAGTTGAAACAAGAAACAACGAGGGGAGAGTTGACTAAAATAAGGGAGGAACTGCGTACAAAATTGAATAAATATGGTAAATGAATAACATGGCATATAGGAGAAAAAGTATTTACATATTAGCAAGGCGCGGGAAAATTGCTCGGAGATATGACGTGGTTAAAGGAGGAAACTGAGGAGGCCTTGCGGGAGAGGGGAGGCGGAAAGGGGGAGAGGCTGGAGTGGTGCAGACAAGGGACGATAAGTAGCAGGGTAATGCAGGGCGTGCGTGAGAGTGGGTCAAGAGAATGCCTGTGTGAAGAGCCAAGTTTTTAGCTTTCGTTTGAATTTTTGCAGTGTTGCCCTGCTGAGCTAGCAGCTGAAGGGGTTAAGAAGTAATACTGGATTCTGTGCTGGTAAGGTAGTTTTGGAGTGAACTAGGAAGTCGCCTGACCCCCAGTAGCCAAAAGGCTACTGGGGGTTCATAGAACCAATCATGGATGAGTTAAAAATAAGCATGGTTTTGGCTTTTGAATTCTCTGGGATTTGTGGTGATCAAGTAGTGCCTGCAGAGGGAAGGACAGGAGAGACACAGCTACTTCCCATCCTGGGGAAGCAGAGAGGAACAGGGCAGAACGCTGATCCCGGGGATCCAGACACCGGAACAGGAGCGGGCTGAAGCTGCAGGCCCATCTGCCTGGGAAAGAAGCTGAATTCTGGGGATCCAGACACCGGAACAGGAGCGGGCTGAAGCTGCAGGCCCATCTGCCTGGGAAAGAAGCTGAATTCTGGGGATCCAGACACCGGAACAGGAGCGGGCTGAAGCTGCAGGCCCATCTGCCTGGGAAAGAAGCTGAATTCTGGGGATCCAGACACCGCAACAGGAGCGGGCTGAAGCTGCAGGCCCATCTGCCTGGGAAAGAAGCTGAATTCTGGGGATCCAGACACCGCAACAGGAGCGGGCTGAAGCTGCAGGCCCATCTGCCTGGGAAACAAGCTGAATTCTGGGGATCCAGACACCGGAACAAGAGCGGGCT
Source organism: Rhinatrema bivittatum (assembly GCF_901001135.1). Lineage (NCBI taxonomy): Eukaryota > Metazoa > Chordata > Amphibia > Gymnophiona > Rhinatrematidae > Rhinatrema > Rhinatrema bivittatum. The sequence goes on from NC_042624.1 coordinate 84,855,484, forward strand.
GAAGCTGCAGGCCCATCTGCCTGGGAAAGAAGCTGAATTCTGGGGATCCAGACACCGGAACAGGAGCGGGCTGAAGCTGCAGGCCCATCTGCCTGGGAAAGAAGCTGAATTCTGGGGATCCAGACACCGGAACAGGAGCGGGCTGAAGCTGCAGGCCCATCTGCCTGGGAAAGAAGCTGAATTCTGAACTGAGGTTTTGGAGGGGCTACCTGGAAAAGAGAGTTTTCATGGCTCATCTCCGACCCTACTGGAGTTAGAAGTCAGCTTGGGAAAGGTAAATATATTCATTAGCATCTGCAAATGCAGGCCAACCAACTGTGCATGTAGATGCTAATGAATTTATTTACCTTTTCCCAAGCTGACTTCTAATTCCAGAAGGGTCAGAGATGAGCCATGAAAACTCTCTTTTCCAGGTAGCCCCTCCAAAACCTCAGTTCAGAATTCAGCTTCTTTCCCAGGCAGATGGGCCTGCAGCTTCAGCCTGCTCCTGTTCCAGGATTTCTTCCGGTGAGTTGCAAGAGGGAGCTTGGCCCAGTAACTAGTGGGTCCCAGAGGGTATTGAACAGAGGAAAGAAGTGGAGTCGAGGATTTTTGTAAAAAAAAAAAAAAAAAAAAGACAGAAAGAAGCTCAGATTGCTCATTGCCCATTCAGGTTTTGAACTACTGCTTATGTAGCATTCACCATGGGCCCCAAAGGTGTTTATTTTTGTGCACATTATTGACCTCACACTTTTTTGGGGGGTACCCAGCATTGGTATATTCATATTTCCTGTTTTACATGTTTAACCAGTTAGTAAGGTAAATGAGACTGTGTCACAGTTCAGATTGTTGACAGATTGTGTTCCCTAGAATTGCCAACTTCATGGGTTTTTTTTAATTTGCTTTCTGCTGCTTTCTCTTCACTCCTTCTCACTCCCCCACCACCTACCCTACTGTCTTATTTGATTGCTTACCAGTAAAATCTTCCCAGTTCTAGTTCTGGATGCCCGTGCTTACTGGGAGGGAAATATTACTACTGGAGAAAACAACATGGGAGGTAATGGGGTTGTGAGGCTCTGTCAGGCGGGTGAACCTGCAAGAGTTTCTAGGATTATTTCTTCTAGGGTAACGGCACCAGCTGAAGTAAACTGTCTTAAAGGGAGATTACACTAAAAATTGAAAATAAAATACTTTTCTTCTACCTTTGGGCATTTTATTTTTCTAATCATGGTGGTCCAAGTCTCTCTTTTTTTCACTCCCCTTTTCTTGGTCTTCTAAGGCCTTTTCCAGGGTCTCCTTTCAATTTTTTTATTTTTCCTCGCTTTCCCTGTTTCTGTCTCTGATGTTGCTCTTCCCTTTCATTTTCTTTCTCCATTTCTCCTCTATCCACTCAGAGCTAGATTTTTGTCTTTCTCCCCATCTTACCCTTCAGTGCTCAAGTCTCCCTCTTTTCTCTTGTCACCTTCCTACCAGCTTTCCATCTCCAACTTTCACCTCGAGTCCCAGCCCTCCAATTCTCCTTCTCTCCCTCCTGTCCCAGCCTTCTATTTGCCCTTTCACCCAGTCCCTAGTCCCCTATTTCCTCCCTCTGTAATCATTCCCTCCCTACCCTTCATCTACTTTCTTCTGTCTCTCGTCCCATCACCAGCTCCCAGCTCCTTTTGTTACCCACCCTGTCTCTTACCCTTTTCATCTCCTTCACAGGCCTGTCTCTTTCCTTTGTCTCTTGCTCCCCTCCATAGGCCCCTGTCCTTTTCCATTGCCTCTCAAACCCTCCTGGTCCTTCATACCATCTTTCCACCCCTTCCCACCTTTCTGCACCCTGTCCTCACCCCAACCCAATTGCCTAGTGTCATATCCCTGAGTCCCTTCCTATTCCCTGAGTCCCTTCCCATATCCCTGAGTCCCTTCCTGTTCCCTATCCCTGAGTCCCTTCCTATTCCCTGAGTTCCCTATCCCTGAGGCCCTTCCTATTCCCTGAGTCCCATATCCCTTCCTATTCCCGGAGTCCCATATCCTTTCCTATTTCCTATCCCTGAAGCCCTTCCTATTCCCTGACTCCATCTTTTCCACCCAATTCCTGCTCTCCCACCAAATCCCTTCTCATCTCTCCCTACTTCCTGTCATCTCCCCATCTCACACCCCTGTTTCGTTCCTCATCTCTTTCCTCGCCCTTACTACCAAGCCCCTCTTCACATCTGTCTCCTCCTTTCCCCCTCCCTCCCAACACTCACTCTTCCCGTCCCTCCTATTACTTTCCTCACCCATTTATTCTCTCGCTTCCCATCCCATCCCTTTCCTTAACCCTTCTTACCAGCCACACCTCTCACTACTTCACATCTCCTCCTTTCTCTCCTTGTCAGAACTCTTCTGTCCTTCCCTTCTCTCTCCTTCCCCTTCCCTCTTCACATCACTCTCCTTTCCCATCTTTTCCCCTTCTCCCCCTCGTCTCTCTTCTCTTCCTCTGTCTCCCTCTTTCCATTACCCTTTTCCTGTGTCCCCCTTCTCTCTGTCCAAGTCCTTCTGTTACAGCCACACCAGTCTCCCTGCTCTCAGCTGGCCCCGTAGGCAGACGTATCAGTGCCTGGTGTTGCCTGCTCTCTGGGTCTGTTTCAGCACTGAAAATTGAGCAATCATTGCAGTGGGAGTTGCAGGCACTTGGAGCATGCCCAGTGCCGGTGGCCTTCCTATCCTTCTACTCATGTGCTTCTACTTTAAAACAGGAAATTCAAAAAGAGAAAGGAGCTGCAGGGGCAGGCAGCACTGCACATGCTCTGAATCCCAATGGTTGCTCCATTGTCCCTGCTGTGTTGCTCATCCTGCCTGTTGGAACAACCAGGAGGTGGGAAACTGGGATTGGAAGCCATTTTGTTCTGTAGGTGGGGGTGGTTATTTGCCACTCCTTGCCCTCTTGTAGTGATACCACTATCTAGCCAATCTGGTTTATAGGCTATCCGCAGTAAATGTGCATGGGATAGATTTGCATACAATGGAGCCAGTGCATGCAAATGTGCCTTGTGCATATTTATTGTGGATAGTCTGAAAACCTGACTGGCTTCAGGGATACTTGAGGACTGGGCTGAGAATCACTGTAGTATTATCCTAATGGCAAGGGTTGATGATGAGAGGAGGCAGATGAGACTTCAGGGAAGGGCAGTGCATTTTACGGATTTTATTATTAGTGTCATCTTGGGGAGGAAGCTGGTTGGACTACAGTGTGTTTCTTCTTCCCCCCTCTGCTGGATATTCATACAAGCTTCAAAAGGTTGGTCAGTCTTTTGCTTAGTCACACTGGCTTCCCATCCTGTGCCTCCAATAAGGCAGTCAACTGAAGTAGAAGCAAGTATAGGAATTAAAAATATATTTAGTAAATTTGTGGAGAAACGTTAGGCGCTTTTATCTCAAGAACTTGAGTTCAACCCTAAGTAAAGGTCATTGGCAAAGAGAATTTAGTCAGCTTGACTCGAGTCCCTCTGGAATATTTTTTAGGATTGTCAGTTATCCAAACCAAGAACAATGGGCTTGATTCACACAATCATTTTGGCATCCAGAGGACAAATATTGAGAGATATTTAGTTTTTTTCCTGAATAGCTATTATTGCCAAAAAAGATACTCCCTCTGTGAAAAAAACATCCCCAACAATGCTCTTTAAGAAAATATCCATGCTGCATAGGATGAGGGACTACTAGAGATGCTCCACTACCTCTCTCAACTTCGCTGACAGACTTGCCTTCCAAAATGGACTTTATGAGCTGAATATAAATTCTGCTCAAATGGCAACCACTGATATGCTGTTTTTTTGGGGTTGTTTTGCTTTCTTTAGCCGCTCTTTCAGTTTTAATATCCTTAACATGTCATAAATGCTTTTGTTTGCTCTACCTGCACCTCATCTTTTACTATGAATAGCCACAAATATTTTTTACACACTTCTTGCACTTGTTAAAGTTTTCCTTTACAATCTGCTCAAAAGGCTTTTAAAGGCCCAGTGCTGAATTTTTTCATCCATTGTAAGGATGATTACCTTCAACAAGCATTTTTACTTTTCCTACGAGGCCTTAGCGTGTGTCATAACCTAGACATGCTCTATCTATGCTGTTTGTTTTATGCCTCTGACTTCCCACTTGTCCTTCTTTCATGGAAATTATCCCCATTTTCATTGACGGTTATCTTCCAGCTATACCTACCTGGGGTTTTTTTTCCCCGGATCTTTTACTGTTCTTTCCCTGAGTTTCTACATTATCTCCAGTCATTCGTGTTGCACGATATCTATCAAATCTGCCTTAGTCAGATACAGCACTGGGTTCTGAGTAACATCTTGTCTTAGCCCATGGGTTCAAAGGCTCATGTGCTAGGACATCTTTATTATTCTTGCACTGGTTGATGCTAAAGTTCCTTGAGTTCTTCATCAGTTGCCTAGGATAGACTGAGATCCAACCATTTTTACCTGAATCTGTGTAGTTTTCAGTTGTTTGCTGTAATCAAAGTGTGTTTATGATACTTGATTAAATTACCTTAACTAGGAACTTGGTTGGGGATTTACAAAATATGCATAGTGATCACCACCTTTGCCGTAAGCAAGTCTGGTTTCCAGCTAGCAGTTGCAAATTAGTTTTCAATGTTATATCTGCATAGGATTTCTAATTTAAATGTCTCATTTATTGTGGATCCGCTGAGACCCAAGCCTGTTTTCAGACCTCAAGCTCCAGCGCTGGTCATCCCTGTTCTATATCTTGGGTTCTTCCAGTTTGATAATCTGTTTCTCAAAACCTCTTCTGTTGAGTACGCCTTACTCCTTATTCAGATCAAGTAAAAAGGTACCTGTTGTTGCTTCCCGTTCAGACCTACTTATGTATTTGTCTGAAGCTGAAAAATATCTACTACCTGGGAGGGCAATGTCCAAATCCTTGTGCCCAGATAAAAGGATTGTCTGAACATCGCCCACTCTGTACATGGATAAAAGTAGGCGTAGGGATCGACAACCTACCCGCTTTAACTTGTGAGAAAAGTAGGTGAGATTGGAAGTAGGGTTAGTTCGGGCAACCCTGCATGTATCGCTGCATTTTTCAGGGGAAACATATCCACAGGAAAAGCAGGTGCAAAGCTTTGTGGGTACTTTCCCCTGGGTGATTTTAAAAGGAAAGATATGCGCCCAAGTTCCCTTTGAGAATTGTTGCAAAATCTGCAGGAATAAGTTGCCCGCGGAGTTTGCACCTACCCGCATAGTTTTGGTAATTGGCTCCACTAAATCTCAGGGGCTGTTCCTTCCCACATGATGCACCACTGCAGGCATTCGCTACCAATCGAGATGCATTTGTGACTGCTGCTGATAACTGGTTGCCTCCTAGGAGTCTGCTGGCAGCTCGAACGGAAAAGACTGCAACAAGGCGACAGCAGTCCCGAAAGACTCAGCAGCAGCACGTTTTTGTCAATGTGACTACCATGGTTGTCTCGGCAAGTTGGTGAGTGAGAAGGGTGGATAGGCTTCCGTTTGCAGATGAGGGCAGTACATCTAGCAGCAGAAAGGAGGAAACAGGTTCCATCAACGTTTATGAAAACAGAGATTTAGGAGATGTGGCCTAGATTATCAAACACACTGTCTGAAAAAGGGCCTCCATTTTGGGATATTGAATTTCCCACACTGGTCTTTTTGTACTCATCTGATGAAGATATTTTAACTCTTGAAAGCTAGTCACAGATGTATCACTTAGTTACCAATACCATCATCTGTGTTAGCTAACCTGTAGTTCTACCTACAAAACACAGAAATCAGATGAATGCCTGAATTTAAATAAGTCAGCTATCCAGAGATTTTTCGAGAGGCGATGTCATCACAGGACTAACTCAGGTACAATAAGGGGATTACCAAAGTTAGGGAAATTCCTAGGAGCAGCCCGGAGAGGGATATGTGTGTGTGTTGGGGGGGGGGGGGGGGGAAGGGAGGGGTTGGAGTCAAAAAAGACTTTATTTATGGATATCACCTGGCAAAGATGTGTATTTTGATAATTTGTTAAATTCGTCAGATTTCTTAGTAAACTTCTTGGAATGGAAGTGTCATTATTTGTAAGCCACAAGAGAGTGTCCCTATCCCCAAAGGTCCTGAAGCAAGTCTTCCCCCTCCAGAGGATCCCCAAGGAGCCCTCTGGGTTGTGCGATGGCCCAGCAGCTCCCAGATGTGAACCTCTTGTCCATTCCAGGCTTGGAAGGGGGCGGAGGGGAGGGATGTTAAATGTGATTGGACTCAGAATGCTTCCCTTCCCATCTTCCAGATTTGCACAACTTCCGGGAAGGAATGATGAGGCTGATCTGCATTGTGAATGAAGCCAAAATGTATTGTGCATTTCAAAGTAGGGACTCTCCTAAAAACCTGTGTAAAGAAAAAGTCTCTTCAAAACTTCTGAGAGATGCACCCCATATAAACCACACATTTTTTTTCTTGTAACGAAAATTTGATTGTTTTTTGGTTCTGCAACCAATTTGTCTAAAAACCTGAATTTGTCTGAATCAGATCCCTTGATATGAACTTCTTGTAGACCCTCCTTCCGATATCTACTGGAAGAAGGAGGGCACTGAGGATAGTTCATATGTAAACTGAATTATGATTACAATATAGTAATCCTCCTATGCCAAAACAGCACTAACTGCCAGCACTCAAACAGTAACAACCCTATTTATTTAAAGGTAATACTACAAATATTTCACCTGGCTCTAGAATATCAATACACTTCCTACTGGGAAAAGAGAACAAGCCAGGCTGCTATAGATCCTAAAAAGGCACTAAATGCTAGCAGAATACTGCACTTCAATTGCATGCAGAACACAGGCAGAGCTTCCCCAAATACAGAATAAAGAGACCATAAAATATAAATAGAAATATGCAAACAAAAACTGAATTGGAAACCACAATAAGCCACACTCTGTGCAGTACAACAATGGAAATATAGAAACATCACCATTTCTCAAAAAAACAAATCAAGAAATATAAAACAATCCTAATAGTAAAACCATACTAATAAAAAGAACAAATATTTCAAAACAGCTGATGAATATCTAATAATTAAAAACTTATAACATTTTTTAAAAGTTCGCAAACACCAATAAAATATTTTGAAACAGCAGACACATTGAATATTTGTTAAAACTAATAAGGATGAAAAAAATTCCATGCTCTCCATGGTGAGACCACACTTAGGGGCGGATTTTAAGAGCCCTGCTCGCGTAAATCCGCCCAGATTTACGCGAGCAGGGCCCTGCGCGCCAGTGCGCCTATTTTACATAGGCCTACCGGCGCGCGCAGAGCCCCGGGACTCGCTTAAGTCCCAGGGTTTTCCGAGGGGGGCGTGTCGGGGGGCGGGCCCGATCCGTGTGGCGTTTTCGGGGCGGGATGTAGCGTTTCGGGGGCGGGTCCGAGGGCGTGGTTACGGCCCGGGGCGGTCCGGGGGCGTGGCCGCACCCTCCGGACCTGCCCCCAGGTCGCGTCCCGGCGCGCTAGCGGCCCGCTGGCACGCGGGGATTTACGTCTCCCTCCGGGAGGTGTAAATCCCCCGACAAAGGTAAAGGGGGGGTTTAGGCAGGGCCGGGGGGGTGGGTTAGGTAGGGGAAGGGAGGGGAAGGTGAGGGGAGGGCAAAAGAAAGTTCCCTCTGAGGCCGCTTCGATTTCGGAGCGGCCTCGGAGGGAATGGAGGTAGGCTGTGCGGCTCGGCGCGCGCCGGCTATACGGAATCGGTAGCCTTGCGCGCGTCGATCCAGGATTTTAGCGGATACGCGCGGCTACGCGTGTATCTACTAAAATCCAGCTTACTTTTGTTGGCGCCTGATGCGCCAACAAAAGTACGCCAAATCTCGCTTTTTGAAAATCTACCCCTTAGATTACTGTGTGCAGTTCTGGTCACTGCATCTCAAAAAAAGATATAATTGAACTGTAAAAAGTACAGAAAAAGGTGACCATAATGATAAAGGGGATGGAAAGGCTCCCCTATGAAGAAAGGCTAAAGAGATTAGGGTGTTCAGCTTGGAGAAGAGACAGCTGAGGGGGGATATGATAGAGGTCTATAAAATCACGAGTGGAATAGAACGAGTAAATGTGAATCAGTTATTTACTCTTTCAAATAATACAAAACTAGGAAACACCATGAAGTTAGTAAGTAGAACATATAAAACAAATCAGAAAATATTATTTTCACTCATTTAAGCTCTGGAATTCATTGCCAGAGGATGTGGTAAAGGCAGTTACCATAGTTCTTGGAGGAGAAGGCCATAAACTATTATAAAGCAGATGGATTTGAGAAAAGCTCCTACTTATCACTGGGATAGTATGGGATCTATCTACTGTAAGGTATTCTGCCAGGTACTTATGACCTGGATTGACCACTGTTGGAAGCAAAATACTGGGCTTGATGGACTCTTGGTCTAACTAAGTATGGCAAGTCTTATATTCTTACCTTGGAACATTGGATTCCAGTCACTTTGTGAGTCTTGTGGATATGTTAGGATGGGGAATACACTCAGACTTGCTCTCTTATATACACATACATTCTCTCTTACATGCATTCCTTGACACATGCTTGTTCACAAGCACACTCCCTGACACACGTTCGCTCGCAAATACGCTTCCTGACACGGATGCTGCCTGACACATGCTCGCTCGCAAATATGCTTTCTGACACACGCTCACTCACTGACTCGAACATACAGCTCATGGACATAAGTAAAACCAAAAATGCTTTTACTTCTATTGGTGATCAGAGAGCATCCTGGCAGGGCCTCTGGAGAACAGTTTCTGGGTGGGCTGTTGGTTAAAGCTCCGGGAGATGTTCTTTGACCTAGGAAGGTGCAGGCTGCAAAGCCATAAAACTGTTTTTTTTATTCTTTTTTGCCATGGCCCGAGGATGAGGAGTGTATTAGAGGACTCCAGGTAATGGCAGGTGGTCTATTAGATCAGTGGTTCTCACCAGGTGTGTCAGGACATGGTGGTGTGTTGTGAGGTCCTGGGAGGTGTGTCGCAGAGGAGAGAAGGAGCACAGGGAAGAGGATGTGGGGGGTCAGGAATGCTGGGCAGGGATATGAGTGTGAGTGGATGACTGAAAGGGAGTAATTGAGAAAAGTGAAGGATGATGGAGGCATGGAAGGGAAGTGATGGGGTGCAAGAGCAGTTTTGGGAAATTGCATTTCTTCTCACTTTGTACTTTGCTTAGTGTAGGAGGATATGTATTTCTGTTTCTAGCTCTCCAGTTTTGCACTGCATGCAGAGTAGCTTTTTAAAGTTTCCATTCCAGTTTTTGTCTCCACATTTGTAATTTGTGGTCTTTTATTCTGTATTTGGTGAAGGTCAGATCTGTACATGGGACCGAGGTGAGGTATTTTACTAGTAGGTCGGGATTTGTCTCAATCTTCTTTGTTGCATTTTCTCTTTCTCAGTAGGACATGCATTGGTGCTGCACTGCTGCCTTTTCATAGGAAGGGCTATTGCTGTTTGAGTTCTTGGAATTAGTTTTGCAATGGTATGGAAGGTCTGCTACACATGTGCTGAGTGTTGTTTTTTTTTTTCTTCCAAGTTTTGCATTTTACAATGCGCCTGGTAATAAGGGAGTTTGTGTTTCTGTTATTGAGATAGCACCAGAATCAGAATATCTTTTTTATATAGCGAGTTGCATCTGAAATATCCTAGTTCTGCTCCTCATCCATTGTTTGGGGACGGGTGTGGGTTCCTGTGGATGCAGAGTCTATGTTTACATTTAGCCCTGTGATGGGTAAGTGTCACACCTGTAAGCATTATCTGCCAGGTGTGTCCCAATAGAAAAAAGGTTGAGAACCGCTGTTTTAGATACCTCCTGCCAGGAGAGGCAGAGCAGATGGGGAGACTCTTTCCTGCTACCACCGTACTTTCCCCAACTTTTAATTATTACATTGTTTTGTCAGCTTTTTATGACCAAATCTTTTTTTTATTCACAGGATTTTGGATCTGATTAGTTTTATTTATGTATTTATTTATTTGTTTATTTGATTTATGGATAATATTTTCTCTAAAATGACCTAGAATGATGTACAACATAACATCATATAATCAAACATAAAAATCATGCTGTCACACTAAAAGCATAATAGACAATCGCAGTTTAAATAATTCAGTCAAAACCAAAATTTCTTCCCTCCCCACCCTAAGAATAATCTCCTTCCCTTCCATAACTACAATCCATCAGATGCTCCTTATCCATCTTCACTGAAAGCATCACAGAGCAACCACGCTTTTACTTTTTCCTGAAATTGTAAGAAATCTTTGACCAACCTTAACTCCAAGGGGAGACTATTCTAAACTTTTGGTGCTATCACCAAAAACATTCATTGCCTCAACCATTCCCAACTTGCCTCTCCCATACAACAAGCAACTCCAGTTGTGAGGACTGCAGTGCGCAAGGTGGGACATATTTCAACAGTCTTATCTGAGAGAGAACTGAGAGCCATATTGTACAGGCATTTAATCACCAAACAAAGAATCCTAAATGAAATATGATATTCTGCTCACAGCCAATATAATTTCTGCAGCAGCAGACACACTGGCCCCCTAGCTTTTAAAAACTCTCACTTGCTGGGCTGCTCTATGCTGGATCAACTTAAATTGTTTCAAACAATTTCTTAGGTAGACCAGTAAATTCCATACTACAAGAGTCCAACTTACTAATAACCAGTGCCTGTACAACCATTGCCAAATCCTGAGACACAAAAGAAGGCCTAATCTGCCTCACCATATGCAGATGATAAAAAGCAGAATTCGTTACTAAGGCCACCTGCAACTGCAGAGTCAACCCTGAATCCATTTGAATTCTTGGATTTTGTGCCGAATGCCTAATGGGCAACCTTTGACTATCCAGCAAGTCACAAAATTCTTGGTCAGGAACCCAATCCACAGATCTCAGACTTTTTCTTATTTAACTTCAGTTTATTAGACCAATACCACTGTGTGACTTCTAGCCAACACTCATTGATCTTCTGCTCTTCAATGCCACCATAACCTATGGAAAATATAATCTGTCATTGGCAAACAAATGGTATCAAGCAGCCCCCAAAATTGATCAAAAATTTCCATAATGATCCCATAAAAATGTTGAATGGAATGGCGAAAGAACAGACCCCTGAGACCCGCCAGAGAGGAGCGTCCAAGCTGATAACTGAAATTTGCCCCATACCACTTTCTTTAAGGTAGTGTGCAAACTGCTGCAATTCCGTCCCTCCTATCCTGCTGCCATCAATTGCTCAACCAGCAAATCGTGATCAAGGAAGATCACAATGGCACCACTCCCTTTGTTGATATTCTGATGCAAATCATTGAGCAATGCAATCAGAACTGTCTCTGTACTACAGCATTCATAGAAGTTGAATTGATAAGCTTCCAGAACCAGTGGCATCTTCCAAATAGTCTAGAAGTTAGATAGTTTTCCTCAAGAACTCAAGGTTTGAGACCTGGCGATAATTGTCTTTCATTTGAGGATCTATGAATTTCAACAAAGGATGAACTAGAGATAGTTTCAATGAATCAGGAAAAATATCTTCCCACAGAGAACTGTTAATAACTATCACTAGTCTCTCTAGCCCTTTTCAACAACCCAGAAGGACAACTGTCCAGCTCTCAGGTTGTTGGTCTAAGAGTATGCAAAATCCTCTGGAAAGTTGGAACAAAGGACTCCCAATCCCCACCGTTTCCCTACCATCATCAAAATACTGCCAACCCCCACTAGAACAGCCCCTAAAATCTCCCCTTCTTCCTCCCCGTTATGTATAACTTTGCCTACAATCCCCCCACTTCCCATTCCATCTGCCTTAGCCCTTCACCCCTGATCTCAAATCTTACTCCCACCTGTCTTGAATATCTAGAATCTTATTCTGCAAACGATACAGAAGAATTATACAAATGCACAGAATAATCAAACCCATTATCGTTCCTAATCTCAGCCAACAGCTGCTTCACAGCATGAAACAATTCCTTAGGTGTATTCCCAGACTGAGATATTTTATTGGACAAAAGCAATATCTTCACCTCCTTCACTACCTCAGAGTAACCAGCAACGTGTTTTTTATACAGAGCCCTAATTACCTCAATCCTACTCCTCTGCTGCTTGCTCTCCAACTTGCTCCCTGTTATCTTCAGCTGCCTCAACTCCTTAATATACCACAGGACAGGATTTTTGTCACTCGGGCGAAGTTCATTGGCCCGACCTTATCCAGCACAGTGGAAATCTCTTCTTTCCCCCATAGAGATGAAGCCTGTAGTGCTCTTTGCTCCTGGAACCCTACTGTTACTGGGCCTAACATCTCCATCACCTGTTGTCAGCAAAGGGGCAATGTCTAATAACCTTCCCCCTAAAACTAGTATCCTACAGATAGTACCAACTTCCACCTCGAACTTTATTAAACTATGGTCTGTCAATGGCATAGCTAACACCAGTGCGTACATGGAGGTTTAGTTTCTGATTTCCTGTACGAAATCAGTATTACCTATGGCTTCCCACTGCTGAAGACATGGGGGAGGGTGATTAGAATAGCAGTAATGCATCTGTTGAAAAACAGAACATTTTAAATCAGAAATTAGATATACTTAGTTTCCATTCAGTTCTGATCATAAACCCTAAATTTGCCATAAGACACGTGAAGGTAAATGATTTCAGACAGGGAGGACTGGAGTCGCCCTGTTCAGTGTGACACAGATGTGATTAATGTGCTTTGTATTAGGGCTTCCTTGTATGTAGCTGGAAGTTAAAAGTTGCCAAATTCACTATGGCCATGATAGCTCGTTTCCGCAGTAAGTAGTTTACGTTTTAATATCTCGAACTGTTATAAACAGGCCATTGGAGAATGGTAAAAACAGCAGCTTGTGTTTCCAAGGTCAATAATACATTTCTGCAAATCCCTTTAAAAGAAATATGTGATCAATTTTGTTGAACACATGTAAAGATCCGTTGGTTTGTCAAATTGGTTCACAATTTTTTTTTTTAAGGTGTGGGACAGCTGTTGACAAAATCCACAGGAGATCTGTGGAAATCTATTGCTGTGGATTATTAATACAAACCTGCACCAGATTTCTAGGGATAGATGGATTTCTACAGATCTGTCATGATTTTCCCAATCTGTGGAAAAAAAAAAAAAGATAAATTTTCCTCCATGGATTTCAGATAAATCTGCAGATTTTTCTGAGGGAGTTTTCAACCTGGTTTAGGTTTGAATTGAACTCTTTTACTGACCAGTAATACCAAAAATGCTCCTTCATTGCTAAATGACATTTAAATTGATTTGATATAAGATGGGGATTAGGGATACTGTAGTACCAAAATTGGTTCCAGAAATTATAGATAGCAAGTGCTGAATATTTTGCAGATGCAAATCCCATGTGAGGCATTTTTACTACTGGAAAAGGGAACCCTTCCCAGTCCTTGTACTTCACAAGGTAATTCTGTGCCTTGCCAGCAAAGATTAATTCAATCATACTGAGCGGCATGCTTATTCTATCAAAGAAAACAAATGCGACATGAAATAAAATTGCCTTCTATGTAGGAGCACCATGTTTTGAGGGGGACAAATAGATCTAGTCCTGGATTTTACCCTATTGCATGCATGGAGATGTAGTTTTAATTTCCCTAGGAAAAGCAGGACTATATCTCCCTCCATGCAGTGGGGTAAAGCCAGGCATGGCTAAGCCTGTCCTACTTGATGTGGAGCTATAGAGTTATGCTTCTTTTTGGGGTAAATTTCCAGTAAGTCACTCAGTGCCCAGATATATCTATATGTATCCATTGCTTATGTACTCAGTCTTGATATTTTATGTAACCCGACTTAGGCCTACTGTTAGGAGAAGGCGAAATATCAAATGATTATCAATAAATATAAATCTGACTAGATTGTAGCAAGCTAAGTTTAGGAAATTTGCAGTCACAAGCCTACCCAGCTAGTCTGTGGCTCAAAATTTGTCTGATTACCTTAGCTGGCTATAATCCGAGTAGTTTTCTGAAAATCTGCTTTATACATCTACATCCCTCCCAAACCCTGGCAGCCATGAAGTTCTGACAGCCACGCCCCCCTTCCCTTCAGACTCGTGATCCATACCCTCCCTCAAACGTAGAAACATAGAAGTGACGGCAGCAAGCTCTCATAGTTATCAGTTTCCCATACTTAGCAGTTACTCAGACCGCCAAGATCAGGGCTCTTGTTGGTTTCTGAGTTCAATTTCCTTTCACCCCCTGCTGTTGAAGCAGAGAGTAATGTTGGAGTTGCATCAGAAGTGTAGTATCAGGCTTTCTGGTTAAGGGTAGTAACCGCCGCATCAAGTAAGTTACCCCCATGCTTATTTGTTTTCCCAGACTGTATAGTTCAATGTTCTTGTTGGTTGTTGTCTGAATCCAATTCCTCTTATCCTCTTTTTCCCCTGCCGCTGAAGCAGCGAGCAATGATGGAGTTGCATCAACAGTATGAAGGCCTATTTGTTGAGGGCAGTATCCGCCACACCAGCAAGTTACCCCCATGCACTCTTTCCCTCATTTCCATCCTTTAGCCTTTAGGGATCCACAGTGTTTATCTCATGCCCTTTTGAAATCTTTCACTGTTTTTGTCTTCACCACCTCCTCTGGAAGGGCATTCCAGGCATCCACCAGCCTCTCCATGAAGAAATATTTTCTGACATTAGTTCTGAGTCGTCCTTCCTGGAGTTTCATTTCGTAACCCCTAGTTCTATTGATTTCTATCCAGCGGAAAAGTTTTGTTGTTGATCGTTCATCATTAAAACCTTTCAAGCTGAAGGTCTGTATCATATCTCCTTACCATTCCGATACAAAGTAATCCTTGATTAGCCAAAATCGGCACTGGATGTCACTTGCAAAACCTATGTGTCACAAAGAACTCTGAGGTGTGTCTCTGTCCTTTGCCAGGCACAGCAGGTTGATGCACTCTTCTGCTACTCTGAGGCCTAGCAGGACACTGTCAACTCCTCCTCCCCCTTCTCCTCCCTCACTAGTGCTGGGACTATGGGGAGAAGGGATGGGAGTTGAACTATGCTTGCAGAAAGGCCGCAGTGCTGAGAAGAAACACAAAATAAAATAGAAAGTAAGCACGGGGCCTATCCGCAGCTGACAGCGCTCAGTCCATGAAGCAACCCTGCCCCTCACATGGGTTTCCTAAATAACAGGAAGCAGTTAATGGTAATGTTAGGGCCTAATTACCATGCGATATTGCGTGATATCGCTGCAGTGGGGCTTTGTTGTGTGATAAATGCTGTTTAACTTGCGTTATCGCCTTATCGTGGCTTAGCAAATCTAAGCCTCTAATTGACAAAGTAATACAGTCTAAATTGTCTTTTACTAATTAATTTAAACTTCAAAACAAAGTTCTTTCTCAAAGATGCAGAATTTTTAAGTTTTTGGTGCAAAATTTCCGAAGTAATACAGTAAAATAGTGCACCAGAACGAACCCAAGGGGGAACTCCAAGCTGCAGGCAGTGCTGATGTCTTGCATCTGTTAATACTTGTGGCACCACTGTGGTGTCCGTGGTTGTGGCTACGAATGTTAGCAGGTGAAAGAAGTTAGTGTTGCCTGCAGCTCCTCTTGGGCTCTGCAGATTGCCAAATTAATATCCCTGAAACGAGAAGCCTTAACCATAAGGCAGTAGCCCATTCTTCCTCTATACGTTCTTACTCCTCCTCCCCCAGCTCACCCCTCCGACACGCTCTCACCCCACTGCCCCCATGGCTTGGCTCCTCAATACCTGCCAGGTTCTAATGGCCTGGATTGGCCACTGTTGGAAACAGGATGCTGGGCTTGATGGACCCTTGGTCTGACCCAGTATGGCATGTTCTTATGTTCTTCTTATACTCTTCTCTCCCAGCCCATTCTCACAACGTGCACTCTCTCTCCTCCCCCAGTTTGTCTCCTCCAATGTGACCTGCAGCACAAAAAGTATATGCTGAAGCAAGACTTTCTAAGCTTTGCTAATTGCAGGGAGCATTTTTAGAACATTTTAAGGTTTTGTTCTGAATCAATAATAGCCTTAAAGTACTACTAACAAAAGCATGTTTTGGACAGTGGAATTAAAGCAAGAAGAATCTGTACAGTACCCCTGTCCTAATGCTCATTTACAGTGAATGTCTGTTGAGGGGTTAAATCTAACTCACCTTGGGCCTGTTTTACTAAAGGCTTTCCTCACATTTTCTCTCTATGGGAAAAAGCTTAGTAAAGCGCTTTGAAAACTTTCCCCTGCTATTCATTAATACCAAAATGAATCCTTAAAAATAAAAAGCAACTTTTGGCTCAGCTATTTCCTCCTGTTCCTGCTTTTTTTCTGCTGTTTTGTAACCCTCAGCTAGCCAAACCACAGCAGTCCTTCTCCTGTGGCTCTCTCTGGAACTTGGTGCATGTCTATCTTGAATTCAGTCAGTAGGTGTCACTGTTGAGCGATGGCTGATTCTCCCTCCCCTGACGCCTGTGAATATTGCCTCCACCACTTTCCCAGACCTTGCTGAACTGAGGAGCAGAAGCTAGGCCCGGGAATCAAACCCAGGCCTTCTGAACTGCAATGCATAGCGCTGCCACTGACCCACTGGGCTGGCTCACCAGTATGAAGATAGGCAGAGCGGTGACTCAACTTATCTATCTTAATGAGATCCCCCATTGCCCATACACATAATGCAGGAATATATTGTGACTGACCAACTAGCGGAAGGAGAATTTTAAAACTTGGGGGCAAGACCATAACTAATGGTGCACACCTGTAACCCAAAAAAGTGAAATGAAACGGGCTACGAAAATAAATAAATGGGAAAACAAGACCCGGGAAGGAGACCAAAAACGAAATGCACAGAAGCCGTGAAGTAGGCCAGCTGATGATATATGTTGAATAATGAAGGATAATATAAAGAGCCATTCAGCCATGAAAATGGGCGTTGAGAAACTTTGCCTCTCTGTGTGCAGGTGCAGGAAGGTGCATTAGTGCCGCCTCACATGGAACTCCGCTCGCACTGATTGGAGCCTTCCCTTGGGGCGGGGCTGGGGAAAGCCTTACCCTTATTCTCATACGTTCAAATTTCTGAAAGCACAGGCTTATTTTATGTTTATTTTTTGGGAAAATCTATCTGCAAAAATTAACAGGCGTAAGTGAGCGCGGCTGGTTCCCTTGGAAGAATTTTCAATTGAAAAGGGATGGAAAAATCTGTGGGTGAAATGTGCCTGTGGGCTTCACGCCAAATCAGGCGGAAAACAACCTCCCCGCATTATACAGATTTTTTTTTATCCCCTGGCTGAGTTGCGCCTCTCTTGTGTGTTACTGAGCCACGAGGATGCCCCTCCTAATACCCCCTGTTGTGCGGTGCAGTCAGATGAGCTTGTTCGAGCATGGATGTCAATATTTCCAAATGTTAGGAGAAAAAGAAAAAAGCAGTTTATCTCTTTTTGACCCTATCGGGTAAGTGCATAAGTCTGAACATGGCAGCTATGTACGAATTAATCAGGAGCAAAGAGGCAGGGACTGACCAAGTGGATACTGAACTATTGAGCTGCCGCAGCAGAGGGAGCTCATTCAGATGATCTGGGTTGTGCCGTCTCTGATTCACTGGCGGATTCTGCGTTCCGACCAGCCCAGACGCGCTCTCTCTCTCTCTCTGATGCCCTTTATCTAACCTGGCTTTGCCTTAGTCGACCTTGCTGTACTTTAAGTAATATCAATCCCTCCCACCCCCTAACATGTAGTAAATGGTCTTCCTTCTCCCCACCCCCATCCAACACATTAACGCCAAATATTTGCTGCTAAGCCATCCACTCCAGCATGGGTTGCCTGCAGGTTTCTTACACGTGAATTGGGATCCTTTTTTTTTTTTTTTTTTTTATAAAAAGCACTAAAGAAATCTAAATATGTGGCAGCTAGGACTATCCCTCTTGTTCAGGGTGGTTTTACCAAAGGGGCTGTATCTTCATGACAGTTTGTTATAAAGAGAGGGCTTCTTGTAGCAGATTATGACTGTGATAAGCATGGTACATGCCTTGGAGGGACATGACTTCACTAGACAGGATTTACGATGAAGGGGAACCACCGTAGTAGTAAGCGTATTCTGTAATAGCATAATAATTGTATAAATAGTTTGTGCAGAAGCTTGCTAAATGCAGTTGGTTGCTGTAAAACACTAGAGGCTTGAAAGAAGAATCTTACTAAAAAAAAAACCAAACCAAAAACCCTTCATTAAGGAATAATATGGTGGACAAGCCCTCGGCCTGTGGCCTCAGCAGTTCAAGCTTTTTGTCTGATGGGGCTGCAGGCTGGACGGGGATGATGGCACATGTCAGAGGTGTCAAGTGGCATTGAAAGGTCGAGCCTGGGTTTCAGCCAGCTGGACATCTGAATCACCCTTGCTTTTGCCTCAGAAGGTGGGTGGGAGAGAAGCAACAGTAAAATAAAAAAAATTAAGTTACATACATTTAAAGATTGAATGGATAAATGAAAACCATTATTCCCTATTCTGTTCCTTAGAGACTAGCCAACCTCCGCGCAACATCTATTTATAGGATGTTGGAGTATGGGACAGAAACTGAGGGAGGAGGAAATGGGGAAGGGTTAGGGCCTCTTTCTTTCTCTCACAGCCTGCATCTCTCTCTTTCCACTCTCTTTCTCACCACCGAGCCCTCTGTCTCTCTTTCTCTCGGGTTGGTGTGACCTGGCAGGAGTTTCATCCCAGCCTTCCTCTCTCACCACCTCTCTCTGTCCACCATCCATCCTTCCTCCTCTGTGTGGGACATTTTAAGGAGGCGTTGGGACAGGCTGGCGCACAAGGATCTGGAAATGCACTTCCTGCCCAGGCTGACCCCAGAGCACTCCCCATACCACCTTATCGTATTCCAGTTGCTGGAAGTGTGGTCGGCCCCTGGCGCACGGGGCAGGGGCAGTGCCCTCCTTCAGGTAGTGTTCTGAGCAGAAGGCGGCAGGGTGCCCAGCCAAATGCTTTCAGGTGCCTTGGTCTGGCATCAGTGCAAGGGGCTTTGCTGATTCCCAGTCTGACCTATGGAACCCGATGGTAGTACGATGCCATCGTACTCTGTGACACTTGTGCCTCTGATGATATGAAATGCAGATGTTTCTTACCTGTACCCCTCTTCCTTCCATTCAAGGAGTGACTCTTATTTTTCTTTTTTTTTTCTTTAGGGAATCTCAGGATTGCCTGGCAGTGCTGGAGCACCTGGTTATCCTGGCAGGCAGGTGCAGTAACTATGCTATAGATTTATCTTTTTATTAGTCGTATAAAGCCGAGGCTGGCTAGTTCTCTCTTAGATTCCGAACTCTAAGAGAAAGTGTAAAATGTTCCATTGCTCGTATGCAGTTCTCTCTTTAACATTTGAAACCAATAATTGTTTACACCTTTTATGAGAAAATGTATTTGAAATGTTTTCCTCTTGTAAATCAAACGATTAACAGCTAGCGTGAGCCGTAGTAAGTGCTGGGTGGACAGAATCTCCCGTCAGTGAGTATTGAAACTGCGGGACAGATGTTTGATCTTTCCTAGGGCTTGACAGTTCTATAATTTGGGGCAGTTGTTTTCTCTAAGACCGGAAGCACACGCCTGCTATGTCGCATGCTCACGTTGGACATGCCCTAAATATTTCAAAGCACTTTTAAGCTGTCACTGGCACCCACCAGGGAGAAACACTTGGGAGGATAAAAAACAGGAGGAATAAAATTAGAGCCCTCGGAGGACTGTAAAGTCAGCCCCGCCGTTTCTGAAGGAGGGAAGGTTTGGTGCATTGGGAAAGGGGGGAAGTGTGAATTCAGGTGAGGGAAAAGGACAATGTAAACGCCTGCTTGGAGAGGCCGGCGATGCAGTCCGGATTGAAGATAAATCACTGTGAACGTCTTCAAAGAACCTGTCCTCTGTGGCAGTGCAGAGCAGTAACCCAGCGCAGCGACGGCTCACATGTTAACAGTTACTTTTCTAATCTCTCTCAAGCCTCTGTGTGTGCTCATTCAGTGACAAGTAAAAGAATGTCTTTTTGTATTAGGGTTTAGCTGGACCAGAAGGTAACCCGGGTGCTAAAGGTGTGAGGGTAAGTGATCATTCCCGAGCATGGAGATGTTGCAGATTGCCTGCTTTCGTATGTTTAAGTGTCTGAAGCGGAGTGGGTTGCCCGTTCTGGGCCCACCAGCGCTCTTTTAAGTATTAAATAACCGATTAACGCGAAAACAAAAAAAAGCCTTTTCATTGAAAACTTTGCAGAGTGGGTTGTAATGCTGCTGACCAGAGCAAGCAGTGAAATGCACTGCCCTGTTTTCCTGGTGTTCCTGTGGCTCTGTAAACGTATACGGACATGAAAAGAGGGGAAAAAAGGATTCTGGGAAAAAAAAACCCAACAAAAAAACCCAAGACATTTCCTGCCCTGGGCATTATTTGCGTAACTGAAGCTCTCAAGGATGAAGGCGTGTTTGGCATCTGTAATCTGTAACCACTAGCCGGGCTGATGGAAGGAAATAATCCTGTCGCTTCAGGAGCCTAAGAGCACGACTTCCAGATTGCGAAAAAAAGTAAACCTCTCTTGGCTCCAGCCGTGACCAGAGGGCAGAGTTCCAAGCAGATTTTAAGCTGGAAGTATTCTACTGGGTTGGTATCATATTTGATTTCCCGAATCTGGGTCAGGAAGAACTTAAGATATTAAATGATGCTGGCCATGTGATCTGTGCACGTGCGAGTGCCTGTGTGATTGGAAACTACTCGTCCCTCCCCTCCCACCAAGATTTGTTCTCATATTTTTCTATTTAGAGCTGTCTTTCTATTCTGGTGGTGTTGATTTCATACAGGGCAGTAGGGGGAATACTAAGGGGTGAGTATTCAAAAGATCTTGGTGCCTAACTTAAGGAGTTAGTCACCTAGATCTGCCTGAATGAAAATTCCCCCCCCCCCCCTGCTGGTCACCTAAAAAGTAGGGAGGGCAATGGGAGGAGCCAGATGAGGAAACCGAGCACTGGTTTCCAGCACAAGATGCCTACACTTAGGGTAAGAAATAGCAGGTCTAGATTTAGGGGTCACAGTTTTAGGCTATTAAATGTGCCAAATTTTCAGCCCAAAATATACCAGTGTTCAGCCCAAAATATACCAGTGTTCAGTTGCCTTCAAAAATCAGCCTCCAAGTAGTAGTATTAGCAGGTCTTCAGCGGAAAAGGAGACCAACTGATAGCATTCCTTGGCTGCTGTTTTCTTCCTAGATCTGTTAGGGGTATGGAAAGCGGTGAAAAATAAATAAATAAATAAATAAATAAATAAAATACACAAACTAGTTTGCAAAGAATTATCTGAAGATAGCCAAATACACCTGGACACTTGTCTGACAGTAACTCTAAATTAATTAGTAAGGGTTGTCCATTTAGTAGCAGAATAACATTTATCCAAAAGATCTACGAGCTTAGGACATGTTAAGCAAGGTTGTATTTCTATTGCACTTTAGCATAAGGTGTGATTAAGTTTGGTCACTTAGATGCGGTAACTGACCAAAGTCATCACATGGTAAAAAGGGCACATTTTCACAGCATGCATTAAGATGACATATGCCACGATAAGGTATGACTCTTGGTGGCGGCGGTGGGGGGTTTTCTTATTCATCTTTATTTTTTGTAATAACATAGAAAATGACGGCAGATAAGGACCCAAACGGTCCATCCAATCTGTCCAGCCATTTGCTTAGGGTTGTAAGTGCCGCACTGTGCAGGTTACCCCTTTGCCTTAGGGGGGGGGTAGTAACTTCCATTCTGTGCAGGTTGCCCCCATGCAGCATTGATACACCTAAACTTACCCCAGGTTACCCCATTTCTTCATTTCCATCCTCTAGCCACTAGGAATCCTCTGTGTTTATCCCACGCCCTTTTGAAATCTATTACTGTTCCTGTCGTCGCAACCTGGGAGCATACTCCACACGTCCACCACCCTTTGCCTGAAGAAATATTTCCTTACATTGTTCCTGAGGCTACCTCCTTGGAATTTCATATCACGACCCCTAGTTTTCTTCGTAGCTAACCGTCTTGCCATTCTCTTCAGAGTGGAAACAGATGCTCCAGATCCTTGGTTCGGGCCTCTGAACTGCTGTCTCCCTCTGAGGCTCCTTCCGGGCTCTCTCCTCTCCTCTACAGCCTCCTCTCTCCTTGCCCACTCATCCGTCCACTCTCGCGCTCCATTCAAACCAAAGATGGGCTTACCACAAAGACACCACTTGCAACCAGCTGTACCTCAGAAGCTATGACCTAGACAAACAAGTCCTCACACTTTCACTCTTGCAAACAAGAACCGGGTGGAAAAAAGGAAACGGGGAAGCAAACTACAAAACATCGTATTTGGAAATTGATGAACAAGTTTCTTCTACTAAGCTGCACGTACGCTCCTCATCCTCCTTGCAGCACTAACAAACCTGATCCAGGGAAAGCCTGCTTTTACGAAAGTGTGTGCTCTCCCATGATAAATGATAATTCACAGATCTTGCATGGTCCTTTTTAGTGCATGGTAAAATATTAGTATGTGGGAATTACATATCACTTCTTAGCCTGTGCAAACTGTGTTAAGTTCCAGTATGGTACAAAAATGTATATATTTATACATAATTGCAAATAAACAACAAAGCAGAAAGAATATTAAACAATGGAAAAAAAACGGGTATTAAACATTATGAAATATTCTATTAAGGAAATCCAAGTTACAAGATCAATCATACTGCTCTCACTCCCACACACACTCTCCCTCTCTCTCTCTCTCTCTTTTCCTCACATCTCACTCTTGCTTTCATACGCCGGACCTCTCCCCTCAATTCTTCAACTTCCAGGAGGATGGGCTCTGCTGATGGCACCACCAGGCCTCTCCCTTCTCTGTCTTCAGCCACAAGTGGGATGGGCTCCACCAGCGACCCCCACCGTAGCTCCCCCCTCGTTTCTTTGGCTGCCAACAGGATGGGCTTCCTTTTTTATTCTTACAGGACCAACATTTAATGCAGCTTCCCCTCCATGTGCTTTGTAGAAAGCTTTCTCAAAACTAGCAAGACTATTGTCCAAACCACCAGGCTCCTCATACTCATTGAAGCATGAGCTGTACGTTAACCTTGGTCATTTTGCTGTTAGGGTCATATTGCTCCATGCAGGTTAGCCCAGTTTGCTCCTGGAAGGCAGATGCAGGCATACTATGACTGTTAAAGTCATAACTGCTCCATGCAGGTTAATACCCAGTGCCTTCTTAGGAGCCTGATGCAGTCATACTGCTGTCTGCTGCTGTTAGTCATATCCGCTGCATCGTGAAGATTATCCCTGTTGGCTACCCCATGCTTCTGCTGTCCCTTCACTTTTTGAAAGTAAGAATCCTCGCTGTTTATCCCATGCCTTTTTGAATTGCATTACCATTTTAGCCTCCACATTGCAGGAAGGCATCCACCACCCTTTCTGTGAAAAATTGTTTCCTGACACAGTTCCAGAGGGTGCCCTCTTGGAACTGTGTCCTATGCCCCCAGATTCTGCATCTTCCTTTCCATTGAAAAGAGTTTAGTTGTTCATTATTTATATCTCTTAAGTATTTAAATGTCTGTATCGTTTCTGTCCCTTTCTTCTAGGGTGTACACATTTAGTAGGTCCGTAAGTCTTAGCTCGTATGACTTTTAATGCAGACCCCATATTGTTTTGTTTGCTTTTTTGTGGACCACCTCTAGACTATCTATATCCTTTTGGAGGTACATTGTCCAGAACTGAACTTCGTATTCTAGATGACCTGTATAGAGGCATTATCACCTCTTTTTTTTTTCCTGCTAGTTATGCCTCTTTCTCTGTACCCTTCCATCCCGCTGGCTCAGGCCACCACCTTATTACACTGTTTTGCTGCCTTGAGATCATCAATCACTGTCGCCCCAAGGTCTCTGTCTTGGACTTTGAGCTTTGAGCCATTCCTCCCCACCTTGACCATTATATCAAACCATATTGTCCGACGATCATTGCTGCTCATGTGGGTGCCTACCTGAACATTAAAGACTTTTTATCCATTCGGACGTACCAGATCCAGTATCTTTCCCTAGAAGGTTCTGCTAACATTTGTCTGATATAAGAGAGTCCTTGAAAGGAGCCCAGGATTTCTCTAATCCTGACTAAGTTCATAGTCGAGATACTCCAGTTTCCATCTGGTAGGTTAAAATCTCCCACCAACCCAGACTGCCCCCTCATTTTTCCACCTTTTTGGATGTCTGTAGCCAGATCTCCGTCCATTTCCTCTGCCAAAACCGGAGATTTGTAGCCCACATCGATACAGAGGCAAATGCAATCCCTTCTTTCCAAGACAGCCCACAGTGCCTCCTCCTTTCTCCATATACACTGCATTTCAGTTTGCTTTGTAATTAATTTTTACATAAAAAGCTACTCACCATTTCTGCTAGGGATGTGCATTCGTTCAGGACGAATTAGGCAGTTTCAACGAAATTACCTAATTCGTCCTGGTTCAGGGACCCCGAAACCTGAGCACATTTTTCCCAAACTAACGTTAGTGCGCGCTAATATAAAAATGTTAGCACACACTAACCTGAAATTTGGGTCCCTCCCGAATCTCAAAGGCCCAAACCGCAGGAAATACGATATTTCCTGCGGCAAGCCGAAAACGAAAATCCCTAATATTTGCCACCCCCATCCTCCCTAAGATTATAACCTGGTATGACCATATCCCATTTGTGGGACTCATTGAACCGTATTTCGGTGATAGCAACAAGCCTGCTTCCAACATTTGGGCTTTCAGATCTGGAATTTTATTGCATAGCTTATGAGCATTTATGCTTATAGCATTTGTATTCGTAACTTTTCAGCTATTTCTTCTTAGCGAAAGCAATGTGGTGTTGATGAGCAGTGCACCTCCTTAGCCAGATATACTGAGTAGCTGGACCTGTTGAGAAGGCTTAAAACTTTAAGAACTTTCTGTTCCTCTTACACCTATGTTTTTCTCCTATTGTCTGATCTCTTTAGCTGTTAAGGACTAATAGCAGAGTTTTTGCTGCCAGCTCCCAATGATGTCAAATTGTTTTAATTAGGTTTAATAGATGAGGAAAGATCTTAGTATGCAGTATTGTTCATACCTTTTCTTGCCCTCGCTTAATTGTGCGTTGATGTAAATATGAATTCCTGTGGGATAATGTAATTTTTCTTACCTTTATCTCAACTTCCTCTTCTCCTTTGTGTTCTGCAACAGAATAATGGCAGAAAGAACACAAGAGTTGCAATACTGGGTCAGACTGGGGGTCTATCAAGCCCAGCATCCTGTTTCCAACAGCAGCCAGTCCAGGTCAAAAGTACTTGGCAGGATTCCAAATAGTAGATAGATCCCATACTGCTAATGCCCAGGAATAAGCAGTGGAATTCCTCAAGTCTACCTGGTTAATAACTGGTTATGGACTTTTTCTCCAAGAACTTGCCCAAACCTTTTTTTAAACCCAGCTCTTCTAACTGCTTTTACTACATCCTCTGGCAATGAATTCCAGATCTTAATTGTGCATTGAGTAAAAATATTTTTTCCCAGATTTGTTTTGAATGTGCGACTTACTTCATAGTGTTCCCTAGTTTTGTATTTTTTGAAAGCATAACACCTTATTTGCATTTATTCATTGTACTCCACTCATGATTTCATAGACTTATATTATACTTCCCTTCAGCCATCTCTTCTCCAAGCTGAAAAAGCCCTAACTTCTTTAGCCTTTTTTTCATAGGGGTGCTGTTCCATCCCCTTTATCATTTTGGTTGCTCTTCTCTGTATCTTTTCCATTTCAGCTATATCCTTTTTGAGATGTGGTGGCCAGAATTACACACAATATTCTAGGTGTGGTCTCACCAAGGAGTGATACAGAGGCATTATGACATTCTCCAGTTCTTTCTTGAGAATTGCTAACATTCTGTAGGCTTTTTTTTTTTTTGACTGCCGCCACCACACACTGAGCTGAAGATTTCAAAGTAGTGTTACAATGACGCCCAGATCCTTTTCCTGAGTGGTAACTCCTAATATGGAACATAACATTGTGTAACTGCAGTTTGGATTACTTTCCCCATGTGCATCGCTTTGCACTTGTCCACTGCCATTCGAATGTCCAGTCTCACAAAGTCCTCCTGCAGCTTCTCACAATCCACTTGCAATTTAACGACTTGGAATAATTTTGTGGCCTTTGCACATTTGATCACCTCACTTTTGCTGTTCCTTTTCTAGATCATTTATAAATATATTAACAAGCACTGGGTCCAGTACATATCCCTGGGGCACTCCACTGTTTTACCTTTCTCCGTTGAGAAAACTGACCATTTATTCCTACTCTCTTTTTCCTATCTTTTAACCAGTTTGCAAGCCATAGTAGGATATTGTCTCCTATCCCATGACTTTTTAATTTTCCCAGGATTCTCCCATGAGGGACTTTGTCAAACGACTTCTGAGAGAAGGTGCATGTGTGGGGGTCAGGGGAGGGGGTTTGCCTTCTAATTGAATGAAATGTTTTCCTAGTTATAGACCATAAGGAAAACATCAGACAATCAGATGCAGCTTTGCAGTGTTGTACATAAGCCTTCTCTGCAACAATACGCTCCAAAAAGAAAAACTCGGCAGTCTTGCCAGAAAATTTCTGCTTAATAGCAAAGTTCTAGCTTTTCATGTAGCAAGAAAGCTTTGTTTTTTGTTTTTTTTTTAACTTTATATTTATTGAATTTTAGTGATATACAAAGCAAATGCATTGCATACAGGAAAAAGATACATAGAATATGTACTACATTAACAATAAAAAGAAACATTTTCAAAAGGCAGAAAAAAAAAGAAGAAAAATATATCATATTCAGACATCTCCATAAAGAAAAACAGTTGGAGAAGGAACCTAAAGTTTATGGGAGAATACAAAAAATAATTATCAACAAAGCAATAGATTTAATGTGTTACACAGCACTCAAAATTAATGGACCTATATAAATGCCGCCTACTGAGGGCCATCCTTGTAGGTATACTGTTAAGGATCGAGATGATTGCTTTGCTTTTTTTTTCTTCCTGAACAATTAAAGTCTTTCTTAGAACCCAGAAATGTGCCAATATCATTGGCACATTTCTGGGTTCTAAGAAAGACTTTAATTGTTCAGGAAGAAAAAAAAAGCAAAGCAATCATCTCGATCCTTAACAGTATACCTACAAGGATAGTGTAAAAGAAAGGAATAACCCATAGAGGTAGCTTTGGAGCATAAGGCAATAAAGCTTTTCTGCTGCTCCTACAAAGACCGAGCAAAATCAGGAAATATGCAAATCATCTGACCCCCACCTGTCTAAAAAATCTTCTCATTACATCATTAACATCTTGCTGGTAAATAAAGGAAACTAACAAAGTAGAGCGCTTAGCCACCTCGGACCCAGTGCTTTCTAGAAATTTTGACAAATTATCAGCAATATTAAAGGAAACATGATGGAGGTTCTGAGCACTCCCTCCGTGATTAGGAGAAAGAAAGACAGCTTTATTGATAGAGGGGATTTTTCCAGAATCAAACTGCAATATGTCTACGAGCTATTTGTTAAGTGTGGTAAGTGGTGACTCTCCAAATACTTTGGAGAAAATTAAGAAATCGTAAATTTGGATATCTGGCTTGATTTTCCAGATATTACACACGTCGAGACAATATATTTGAGTCCTTGACTACAGGCGCATTAAAGACTTGATCTTTTTTCAGTATTAGCCAACTTCCCCTCAATATCCACAAATTTGGAATCACATTCAATCTTCGAAGACTCAAATTTAGAAGTTAGAAGGTCAATTTTGTTAATAGAACTTTTAAGAGATCTGCCAAAGCCTTCTAAGAGATCCAAAATATCATCCAAAGTTACCATTTTGCTTGTTAGGCAAAAAGGAGGATTCACCAGAGAAGGGCTGCAAAATCAGCCTTGGACTCCTATTGACACTGGCAAACTTGATGGCAAAGACTCTCCCTGAGCCAACATCGGTAAAGAAGATGATTGAACCTCAAAACTCTTCCCATTGGCTTCACCAGACAACATCGATGGGATGAACTGCTCTGATGCCACTCCACCTACGGCCCCCGCCAACAGAAGAATTGCCAAGACATCATCATTGTGCGCCTCCAAAGGAGGTGGAATGGCTGATCTCTCTGCTGGAGGAAGTCGAAGATCCTTGGGACTGAACGATACCTCTCCTGGCAGGTCAAGTGCTACCTCACCCATACTCGCATAGGAGCCGTCAGTCCCAACAAGTGCTGGTCCAACGGGCATGTAGGATGGAATAAGCTGCTACCCAGGAAGGGGGTATTGGGGGGGGGGGAGAAATACCCAAACCTTCCCTTTGCATTTGGAAGGAATTTTTAGGTAAGTAGAAGGAAAATCCAGAGAAGCTAAACACAACCAGATCACACCACCATTTTGGTTCCTCCCTGTGGAGAGACTGATTTGAGAAAAGAGTTTTCTGATTTAAACCAACAAAGAAGGACATCATGATCTGAAGCAAATAACCCACTTGGCAAGGTTGAATTCCAGTTCTACATTGATTTTAAAGGCCATTGTTTTCAGTGTGAGGCTTGGGAGACGCATGTGGCTCTTTGGAGATTATAGTGCTTTGTACAACAGTAAAGAAAATGAACTTAGGCCTGGATTTTCTAAGGTCGCAGACCTTAGAAAATCCGGCGGTAATGGGGGGCGGGGGACCGAAGCGGGGGGCGGGCCTGCGAAAGCCGGCAGCCAGCGCACCACTGCGGTGCGCTGGCTGCCGGCTTTCGCACCGAATAACTACACCATAAAAGGTGTAGTTATTGGGCGCGAAACTGACGGCGATAAGGGTCCTTACCTTTCGCCGCCAGCGATGTCTCCGCAGATCCGGCCCCGGTGACGCCCCGACTCCTCCTCTTCCGGGGCCGACTCTGCCCCCATTTAGTGATCACACGCGAAAAGTCCCTTTTCGTGTGCGATCATTTTTGAAAATGACCTCCTTAGACTGAACATTTGAATCTCTCTCTTTAAGACCTGCCTTTCTGCTGAAGCAGCCTATTGCATACCAGTATTAAAGGCAAATATCAGTTCCTGCAGTTCTACAGAAAAATGGTTATAAATTTAAATATGTACTTTAAAACAACGAAAAATTATATCTGTTTGATTACGTTTGTACACAAGCAATAATTTTATTTTATTTTTATTTATTTAAGGTTTCTTTTATACCGATGACCGTTTACACATCGCATCGGTTTACAGTTAAAAAGGAACAAATGGGCAGAACCCTTACATATAACATTGAAAAAACAGGTTAACTTTTGGGCAGGGCCCTTACATGTAACTGAGAACAAGGTGGTTAAAAGTGGGATAGGGTATAGAGCTGACTATGCCGCGAGCGTCCGTGATATCAATAAATAGATACAGCAAAATCAGTAAAATCACAACTATTTACAAAAGCTAATTACATAATTAGCCGAGTCAAAGTACAAAATCGATGGGCATGAGACATATTCCGAGAAATAGATTCCTAGTCATGTAGCAAATTCTTAGTTACTCAATTTTTAGTTAAACAGTGGGGGTTTATGTAATGGCAGGTGATGTGTGGTAAGCCAATTTATCAAGGGTTAGCGTGGCTGAACATGCCATTGGAAAATATATATGGCGCACGCCATCGGGATGTTTTGCCATCACCAGCTGTGCTAGAAGTCATGATAATGATCCAAAATCTGTGTTCTGTAGCAGAGAAGTGAGATGCTACCACAGCTAAAGATCAGTGGTGAAAAGGAAGCCACCAATGTTGAGCCATTTCTTTCAATTTTAGGTTTAAGGGTATTTACAGTGCTGAATAAGTAATGAAAAGGACTTGGGTTTGATCAGTGACTTGAATGAGGGAGTGAGAGAAACCATTTACTTATTTATTTATTTTTATTTAGTTGGGGGTTTTTTTATATACAGCTTTTTGCACTTTTTCAGCATTTCAAAGCAGATTACATTCAGGTGTTGTAGTTATTTATCTCAGTTGTATTCCCATTTTACTGTCATTTATAAGGAAAGGTGTTTGGCGGGAGAGGTGGTTGCCTTCTAATTGAATGACATGTTTTCCATGTTGTAGACCATAAGGAAAACATCAGGCAATCAGATGTAGTCTTGCAGTTTGTCATTATATCAAGAACCATAGTCTCTGTAGTATTTGCCATGGAACATGATTGTGTGTGGACTGTGAAAATATGTTTTCGTTCTCCTAATAAGAGCTTTCTAAGACAACAATTGACTTTTATTTCCTGATGTCACTAAAGCGACCAAACTGAGACGGAGGTTATTTCTGGCTAAAAAGCAACGAGTGTTAGATCTTGGTGCATCTTTTCTTTTAGAATTTCCCTATAAGTGCATTATAAAACTTGCTTCAAATAGTTTTATTTTCTTTGACCCAGATCAGTTAGAAGGTTTTCTTATGAATCGAGAGAGACCATCTCCTGTTCACCCTTAATGTTAATATTCCATTAGCATGATTGCGAGTTATCATTGTTGATTCTTGGTGCTCTCTTCGTGTCTTTTCTTATATCATAGGTCCCCATAGGTGGTCATATAGGATAATAATTTCCAACCGTATTTGTTTTATTTTTTTCTGATATTGTATATTTCCTTTGTGATATCCGACTTCTGGATGTCTTTTTTGACTTGTTAATTGTGAAAAATTCTGAAAATAAAATATTTAAAAAAAAAGACCCATAGTCTATATTCGGCAGCATTTTATCTAGTCTTCTCTGCAACATGCTCCAGAAAAATCAGTAGTCTTGCCAGAACATTTCAGTTTAATAGCACATTTCTAGTGTTTTTTATGTAGCAAGAAAAGAGCTCTCTGAGACTTTATACCCACGCAGAAGGGCATCATGATATGAAGGAAATAACTGGCCTCTCTTACACCATATTTTGCTGATATTTATTTACAGAGACAAAAGTGCGCTTTCCCTAAAGAAGGGAGAAAGCTTCGGGATCACTTGTGAATATGCAAGTGATGTTGAAAGAAGGTCACAGGCCCATCCAGTTCAGCTTACGATGAGAACCAGTGGTTTGCGTTGTACCTCACTGGCCATATTTGGCAAGTTAGAATTGGCTCTGCGTTTCTGTCATGGCATGAATTAACTGTAATGCAGGTCACTGCCCTGTTTAACATCTACGGTATATGACCCTGATCTGTAGGCTTCTCTAAGGATTGGGAGTGGAGTTTAGAATTTTTGCGGACTATATCCTGGGTTTTTTTTGTACTCATTAAATCCACCTGATCCAAAACATTAGCTTTAATATTCCATTCAGTGGCTTTCACATAACAAAGCTGCCCCTTAATGTGGAAACGAGCATCCTTAGTGGTGTTCTGCTAACGACACCTGGTCTTCCAGTTCAGTGGTTGCAATATTCCCATTGTAGCACAGGTAAAGAATTTAGGGGCCTGGTTGGAATCTGACCTGTATCTGTGTGTACACCTAGAAAATGAGGCGAAGCGAACCCTTTTCAAACTGCGATGTAACGCAGGCATATAAACTACTGTTGAATCCTGAGGATTTTCGGACAGTGCAACAAGCACTAGTCCTCACAATGTGCCATCTACATCAGGGTAGTGGCACATATCCTCAGGGCCTTACAGATAGTACAGAACTCAGCCATGCAAGTCCTGACCAGTATGAGACTCTGGGTACACATCACCTTTGTTCTCCGTTCACTGCAATGGTTGCCCGTGTACTGGATAATTAAATATAAATTGGTAGTGCTAATTCATAAGTTATCAAATAATGCTTTACCCTGGATATGTGCTATTTAGCGAATTTATAATCCATTCTGCGCATTGAGATCTGCACACCATGGTTTGCTGGCAGTATCCTTGCCACGGCTGGCCCATCTCACGGAAGCCCATGACAGAAGCCTTTACAGTGGCCAAGCCCATCTTCTGGAGCCTTCACTCTAGGACATGTACACAGACATTCAGGAAACAGCTAAAAGCTTTTTTGTTTAAAAAGGCCTTCAAGCTTGAAGACTAAATCATCACTGTATCCCTCAGGCTGACTTCATCGTAGAATGATTTTGCAGGTAGTGCTTAAGTGGATCGTTTCATCTTCCTGTCTTCTTTTATGTTTTGTTTGCATTTGTATTGTAATTATTTTTATGATCTTACCTGTGTGCCCTGCTTTGAATTTTGGATAAGCACAGGAAAAAAATCTTTTGAAATAATATAAAATAAACTTTATTCTGCTTGTTTTATAGCTATTGCTACATGGTAATCCAGAAGAATCCTTGAAAAAAACGGAATAACTGGAAACATTTGACTTAATTGGATTAGTTGTTTGATGATAGGAGATACATAGATTATATTACAATAAAAATACTTGACATTACTAATTTGAATTTTATTAGCACAGTCTCAAAGGCGTCATTGTCTTATCCTAATGATTGGAGCTTTAGAATCCATCTTTTTTTTTTTCCAGAATGATTAGTTTGATTACAGATGATGCATGACAAGACGTAGTGCGGACAGTAGAGGTCAGAATCATAGTCACCTCTGGCATTCCCCCACTAAGATGTATTGGGAGGTTTTTGAAAATGTGCCTGTGCCTTTAAATCAAATAATCAAGATAATTGTTTTTGTTTTCAAGGGTTTTATTGGACCTCCTGGGGTGGCAGGCCTTCCTGGACCAGAAGGAGACAGAGTAGGTGTATTTTTTAGAATGTCATTTTAACAAATCCTTCACTTAAATCCACACCATAGCATATGCCCCAAGATAGTGGACCTGCCAAGACTGAATGATAGTTTTTTTCCATGCTGTCCATTTGCCAGCAGACAATTCATCTTGACAAAACATAGCTGGCAACCATGATGCTTCCAAAGCCCATTAATGTGTTTTATTTTTCATAGGTTTGATAGGTTTGACTTTTGGCCTTGTCTGATCCTCAGGGGCCTCACCGAGCTAATATGTTTGTTAATATTTTCTTTCAAATAGAAAATAAAAAAAAAAAATCAGTTTTTGAGATGTGGCATCTTGCACCTGTAGCACAGCGCTATCTCAGCGTGATAGAGTGGGTTTCGGAAAAGCAGGCCAGGGTGGCGGCGTTTCCCAAGCAAAGCCCATGGGACTGGAAAAACTTTGTGTGGTGGCTTGGAGGAAGTTTTCTAACAATGGAGTGGACCTGCAAGATGCAGCCATGCCCTGTTTTGGCATTCGCGTATGTGAGAAGCCAGCCAGATCGAGTTGGGGGCGAGGTAGGAGATTGGGTTGGTGAGGGGCTGGAAGGAGGGGAAGGCCTCTGCACTTTTAGAAACACTGCAGTGCACCCTCTTTGGAAATTCATGTTTTACTATAATCCAAGCACTGTGAAGGACAGCTGTTTTATGTATGGTGCGTATTATATTTAGGAGCGGATTACCTGTACTGTATAATTGTAATCCAGGGAGAACCAGCAGCGTGAAAATAAAGAGCAAGTGATTCTGAGCAGTGTATCAGGGCGCATTCTCTGCAGGACGCTTACAGAGTGCTCTCAAAATAAGGAGTTTTCACAGCAATCTAGAGAGCGCGGTGTTAAAGGTGACAAAATGTCTCCAAGTTACATAAATATTTACCTAATCAATAACATGCAGGGTGCTCATTTGTACATTTGGAGAAAAAAAAATCCCTCATTTTGCTTAAAATCTTGAACAATTTTTTGCTTTGCCCTTTTAAGAGGATAATTTTGTAACTGCCCGCATAGGGTTGAAGCCTAACTACTACCTTAAGACTTTCTCCCAAATTTTCAAAGTGGATTTCTGTGCATTAAATGCATTTTTTTAAAAATGTGCATGTGTCCCCGGTTTGTGCATCGATATACGCGCACAGCGTTAAACCCTAGCTCGAGCAGCCGATCACTCTGTGATGTCCTGAAAGATTGTTAAATCTGCTTTGCCACTCGTTAAGAGTTTCATGATGTATTGACTGTGCAGGAATTGGTTTTTTGATGGCAGGATCTTACGGTGTTGCCCAACAAATCTGAATGCTAGCATGTTTTAACCCATTTTATAAATATCAGTTAATCCGTTTCTGTGAACACATTCCATATGTGATGTTGTCTTCTGTTACAGGGTATTCCAGGGCCTCCTGGAAGAAGGGGTTTCAAGGGAAGACAGGTAGGCCACATTAATAATAATTATAGTCCTGTGAGCTTCTTTATTGATATTTAAATCATTTGATATTTTATTACATGAACTACAGATGGACTGAAAATCTGTAAATGTGCCCAGAACGCCGGGTATTCATCTGCAGGAAGGGTTTATTGGATCACAGTCACAGACTGCGATAATGAGAACCCAAGAGATTGGGGATTAAATGGCAAAACCCCCACTGGATCAAGAACTCTGTCATTTATTCCACATTTTAAAGGGTTTTTATCATCATGATGCTCTGTGATTGCAAGCTCATAAATCCCTCCTCCCGAGTCCATGTGTAGATTTTGGGCAGAGTCCACCAGTATTTGGATTATTTCTTCTTACTGCTACTTAAATGTTTTAAGGGCCTAATTCAGACCATTTTAACCAGTGACAATCTACCTAACAGACGTTTTACATACGGGTACTAAATGTTGAATCAGCTAATTCAATTAGCCTGATTCAGCACTTTCTGGCATGGAAATTCCATCTGAACTGAGCCTGGGAGAGGTTCAAATTCAAATGAAAGAGTAAGCAGCAAAATTATCTAGATAAGCTTCCCGTTCAGACCTCGCTGACAGGGAAGGAACCAATCTCGGTTCAGTTCCATTCACCCCCAGTTCTGTTCACCCTCAGTGAATAAATGAATATTAAGGGCGGGGGCATTTCAGCTGGGCCAGCACTTAAAATCCGCCTCCTGCAGGGTGTCGTACACACTTCTGGGAGTTCAGGGGTGGGGGTGGGGATTTGACCCACAACCTTTTTTTTTAGGTTGGGAATGGCGGGGATCACTGCTGGCCATTACTTATCAGGTTGAGGGGAAGGAGGCATAGGGGATCAGGTACCACTGTGCCTCCTGTTTATTTCTGTCTTGTGGGTGAGAGGAAGGGGGGGTTATCTGAGGAGGTAAATCACAAGTGGATTGTGAAAAATTGCAGGAGGATCTTGTAACATTGGAACACTGGGCATTTAAGTGTCAGATGAAGTTTAATGTGGACAAGTGCAAAGTGATGCTCATGGAGAAAAGTAACCCACACTGTAGTTACAGGATGTTAGGTTCAATATTAGGAGGTATGTGTTTTTTTATTTATATTTTGCTTTTTCAGGCGCGTCAAAGCACATTAGATTCAAATACTGCATATATTTTTGTGTCCTCCCAGGAAAAGGATCTGGATATCATTGTGGACAAAATTTTAAAGACCCTTGGCTCAGTGTGCTGTGGTAGTCAGAAAAAGCAAATAGAATGTTAGGAATTATTAGGAAGCGAATTGAGAAAAAAAATCAGATAATGTCATAATGCCTTTGTATCTATCGCTCCGTGGTGAGGCCACACCTGGAGTACTGTGTGTGGTTCTGGTTGCCACATCTCAAGGAAGATCTAGCTGAATTGGAAAAGGTACAGAGGTACCAAAATGATGGAGGTTGGAACGGCTCTCCTATGAGGAAAGGCTAAAGAGGTTGGGACTGTTCAGCCTGGACAAGAGTCCTTACATGGGGGTAATAGCAAAATTACATATTACATTTTACACCAAATTATAAATACATTCATCCATTCATATAATTAAATTGTATTATATTTATTACAAATTAGAATAGTCTTAAAGTATACATACACATACATAAATGATCTCCATATATCATAAAATCACTATTTTCAACAACCCCATATTAAAACCACATAAGTATTCCCCATAACACAATACTATATCCCCATACCTAAATCCTACCAATTATCCATACCCCCACTGTATGCCAAAACCCCAACAAGGTCCCTTGTTTCACCCTCCACGGGCTTCCTTTGGGGGGTGTCTAATGGCATTGTCTGATATTCACAATGACACCTGCTTGTTCCAGATTATGCTTCGTGTAAGGATTTATGAGTTATTACTCGTGGTGGGGGTTGTAATATAGATCTCTGTTGTATGTACCTTAGAGAGCTTGGACAAGAGACAGCTGAGGGGAGATATGATAGAGGTTATAAAATAATGAGTGGAACAGAATAGGTAAATGTAAATCAGTTATTTACTCTTTCAAAAAGTATAAAGACTGGGGACAGTCCATGAAGTTAGTAAATAGCACATTCAGAACAATCGGAGAAAATTCTTTTTCACTCAGTGTAATTCATTGCTGGAAGAAGTGGTTAAAGCAGTTAACATAGCTGGGTTTAAAAATGGTTTGAACATGTTCCTGGAGAAGAAGCTCATAAACTTTTATTAACCAAGTAGATGTAGGCATTAGTCACTAATTATCACTGCACGATAGCAGCTTGGGATCCATCTACCGTTTGGGATCCTGCCAGGTACTTGTGAACTGGATTGGCCACTGTTGGAAACAGGGTGCTGGGCATGATGGACCCTCAGTCTCACCCAGTATGGCACTTCTTTTGCTTTTATGTTTTTATGTATCAGGGTGCTGCTTTTTGTTTTCTCTGTCTTGTCCAGTTATCTTTAGGACAGCTGTTTGGCTGACCAGAGTTGCCCTGACAACTTTGTTCAGGTAGCACTGCCGGGACCAAAGGAAATTGCACGTGCCATCTCTTTGTATTAGCTACATTTTGTGCAGGTGACAAACTGCCCAGACAAAATTTAACTAGAAGCAGGGGGGAAATATTCAATATCACGGGTTTTGTCAGTTATCAATGAGGTTAGTCAATGTGAAACAACTGAAGAGTTTTGAGTTAAAGTTCTGAACCTGGAACTGGTGCTAGGTTTCTAACATCCATCCCTGTGATTCCCCCAATCCAGGCCAACAGTACAGCATTTGCAGCCTCACGTGAACTCTGCCACCTCTAATGACGCACTCATACCTACTTAGCTGCTTGAATAAACGCTGGGTGGGTGTTCATGCCCGTGAATTTGAGGACATTGGGCCACCATACAATCCCGTTTTCTGCAACTCACCTTCTCGTCTTCCTTTGGAAGCACACCCAAGAGGCAGGTTGCGGCACTGCAGGGACCATGAGCACATAGTGGCTGCCTCCTCACATTCACACAGCCTGATGCACAGACAACTGGCACAGCCATGAGAAGGTGCCAAGTTGTGGGGCTGCAGTGAGGGGTTTGAGTGAGAAGGCTGCAGAGGAGACCAATGCTGCTGAGGGTCAGCAGTGGACTTCCATGGGTGCATTTTTGCTGCCCTCTGCAGTTTGCCCACTTAGGCATCTGCCTACGCTGTTGTATGGGTTACACCGGCCCCGTCTAAACTTCATTTTAGGACCCACATGCAGCTGCAACCACTGAGTGGATAATTGCTCCCAGTAAAACACATAAATATGTTTTTAGCTCTATGAATGTTAACACGGCACAGATTTATATTTATGGGATTTGTAAGACTTCTGTTTCAGGTGCTGGCTTAAAAATAAGGCTGCTGCAGATTCTAATAATGTCTGACGTTTGTAAAAATAAGTTAATGGAAAGTAATGATTGCCAAGCTAAAGTTCTTCACGACTTACTGTATAAATATTCCTGCAAGTTGGCACACTTTATCTGCTCCCCATAACTCACTGGGATTTACAGCGTGACCGAAACTGCAGAAGTCTTTGCTGTGCTCTCGGGTAGCTGCAGCACCGGTTCTTTTCGTTTCGTGGGATGTGCCCTGTCTGCATTCTGCAGGGGAGCGATTGTGTGATCAGTTCAGGCTGCACAGCTATTCTGAAATCCCGTGGAGCTTAACTCGGATTGTATTCAAGAACTTCAGATTTTTATTTAAGCTTGTAATTTCATTTTTGAATGAGTGTGCATGGGTGAAGTATGCTCGTCAGCCTCTTCCAGGCTATGTCATTGATTTTTTTTTTTTTTTAGCCAGAACATCACTTAACTTTGACTGAGCTTAAAAAATGAGACATATTTATAACCTATTGACCCGTGTGCTTTATTGAATTTTTAGGAATTAGAGCCTTCAACTTTCCCTCAAGCTGTAGGTGAATTTTTGCTATTTTGGCCTTAAAGAAGGTTGCAACTTTCTCACAGTCTGGCATTAACTATGAATGATTTGAAAGCTCTGAGCATTGGCTGAGCAATCCTTCAACTACCCTTTTTTGGCTAAGATCAGATTGATCTGAGTCATGACCTGAGGATGGTTTCTTCTTGGCCTTTTGGCTGAGACTGGAAACCTATACAATATGGGGAGTTAACACTCTGGCACCCGATCCCACTGAACACAAAACTGTTTGGACCCTGACCAAACGGGAGGATTTAACTTCCATTAAAAAGAAAAAAAATGTTGGCTAAGTACACCTAGAGTATAATGATTTATCGCCACATGTTTTTTTTATTTATTTCATGTTGGTGCTGTGAAAGTCTGTTATAAGTGCATTGATGATGCAAATTGTGTCGTGGCAAAGGAGGTCTTTTCCACAAACCCCCTTCCTTTATCGACCCCTAAATGTCAATCTGAATAGTAGGTAGGGGCGCTGGGAAGCTTTGAAGATGGTTTTTGCAGGAGGAGAAAATTCAGGGCTGGGGGATCGTGATGTGAGGTTGCAGACAGGGGAGGGTGGAGAAAATGTGAAGAGATGCTTCTTTGCAGGAGGGTGACTTGGAGTGGCGTAGCGGTGGCTCCAGCCAGAGCCAATGATAGAATTTGGAAATGTTTGGGACAGACACCAGGCTATGGGGGTGGTTGTTATTAGTATCATTCTTCCTTCCATGATCTCCCCCCCTCTCACCCAAATCATTGGCCTTACCGCTCTCTCTCTCGTTCTCCTCAATGCCCAGTCCCTAAACAAAAAAACCCCTTTGCTTAGTGACCTTCTCATAGACCAAAACCCAGATATCTGTGCCATAACAGAGTCCTGGCTAAAGGACTCTGATACGGTTCTCTTAAACCAGCTTCCATCCGATACATATGACATCTTTACCATCCCCAGGCCAAAAAAGAAAGGAGGTGGTTTACTTTTAACCATAAAGAAAAAATTCAACATGATTCTCCACCCCATCCCTCCCCCCCAAAAAATTGAAATAGGACTTTTCAAATCTCCATCCTTACAAATCTGCCTTGTCTATGCCCCTCCAGGAACCTTACATAGTAATCCATCAACCCTCGTAGAATACATCGCAAAGAACATCGCTATCGACACCCCAGCAATCATACTAGGTGATTTCAGTTTGCATGTCGATAGCTCCCCTCGGACCCCATCATGTGATGCCATACTCGATTCACTAAATGCCCTAGGCTACAAGCAATCCATCAATTTCCCTACTCATAAGGCGGGCCATACCCTCGATCTCCTCTTCACTAATGCCCTCATTCAAACTGATTCGCCTTCCTACACTCCCATCCCCTGGTCAGATCATCACCTCATCAATGCATCTCTCTCAATCAAGATACCCACTCACCATGTTAATACTAATAAAACCATTCATTACAGAAAAAATTGTACCAGAGATGACCTTATCTCAGCAGTCTCAAATAAACTTGATCACTTAAACCTCTCAAATGCAGACACAGCACTTGCCTCTTGGTATGACATTACTAATAATATAGCCAACTCTACGTGCCCCCTACAAGCCAAACTCATCTGCTCACATAACAACAACAAAAAGAAACCTTGGTACTCCCAAGAACTAAAAAATCTCAAACAACTCCTTCGAAAATCTGAAAAGATCTGGCGCAATGATCCATCATATAAACACCAAGCACAATTTAAATCTTCTTTACATCTGTATAGAGAAAAACTTAACTCAACGAAACGAGACTTCTTCGCTAACAAAATACACCAATTCCAATTCAACCCTAAAGTGTTATATGATTACGTTAGTTCCCTTACCAAGGCAGCTTCCTCAGACATCCCAGATGATGTAGCTAAATCTAAATGTGAAGAACTTGCCACGTTTTTCCAAACCAAAATAGACAAATTGTTATCCAAGTTCACTAATGTCCCCTCCATTCCTGTCAAACAATTAAGGACTAGTGATAATACTAAAACTCTCTCCTCTCTAGACTGCACATCCACACTAGAAATTGAAATTCTTATTAAAAAAGCCAAACCCTCCACCCATCCCTCTGATACTATTCCCACTAAACATCTTCTCTCAATACCTAATCTCATTGCTAAACCCTTAACTAATATCATCAACTTATCCATTAACTCTGGACAGGTACCTGCCACCCTCAAACAGGCAATCGTCAAACCTATACTAAAAAAACCCAAACTTGACCCCTCTGATCTAGCCAATTACCGCCCCATTTCCAATCTCCCATTTATTTCTAAACTCCTTGAAAAAACCGTTAACAAACAACTCACAGAATACCTCGAGGATAACCACATTCTTGCCCCTGCTCAGTACGGTTTTCGGAAATACCACAGTACTGAGACTCTTCTACTTTCCTTGTCAGATCATATACTCAAAGGATTCGAGAAAGGTCAATCTTATATTCTTGCCTTTCTTGATATTTCTTCTGCATTCGATACCATCAGTCACTCCATTCTTATACAGCGGCTATCTGAAATTGGCATCACAGGGGTTGCCCTCAATTGGTTCAACTCCTATCTCAGTAATAGAAATTTCAAAATTCAGCTAGGAAACCATGTATCTAAAACTATCCCCCTCAAACAAGGTGTTCCACAAGGCTCATCACTCTCTTCAACACTTTTCAATATCTACATTTTACCCCTCTCTTACCTCCTTTCCAGCCTCAACCTCCCTCATTATATCTACGCCGACGACGTTCAGTTGCTCATCCCCATCACTGACTCTCTTTCAAAAACCATGGATATCTGGAAGGATACTCTCCTATCCATAAACAATCTCCTATCTTCCATCTACCTGGCCCTTAATACAACTAAAACTGAAATTATGCTTATCTCACCACAAAACCAACTGAACCCCTATGCTTTCTCACATCCCCCATTTGCCCAACAAGTCCGTGATCTGGGAATCATACTTGATGGTCATTTCACGATGAAGAAATTCATCAGTAACATACTAAAGGATGGTTTCTTTAAACTTCACACCCTAAAGAAACTTAAACCTCTACTTCATCCACCCGACTTCCGCACTGTTCTACAAACCATCATCTTTGCCAAAACTGACTACTGTAATTCCCTTCTCCTCGGCTTACCAAACAATGCCATCCACCCCATTCAAATACTGCAAAACACAACAGCCCGGATTCTGACCAACACACACAGACATGACCATATCACACCGGTACTAAAAGATTTGCATTGGCTCCCTATAGCTTCCCGCATACAATATAAGGCTCTCTCTCTTGTTCATAAGGCCTTATATAATCCTGAATTGAATTGGTTTAATGACATCCTCCGATTTCACCAATCTAATAAACCTACCAGACAGATTCACCTTGCTACCATGCCTACCACCTCGCCCAAATTCTACAAACTTACTTCCACTAGAACACGTGCCATATCAATCGCCGGGCCAACCCTCTGGAACACAATGCCAGTCGAATTACGACAAGAAGAATGCCTAAAAACCTTCAAGCGAAAGCTTAAGACCTGGCTCTTCTCTAAAGCATATACGTAAATTCTCCTCTCTCTCATTCATGTTCTCTCTCTCATTCTCATTCATGTTCCCTGCTAGTCCTGGCTTTCATCTAATTTATTCCCTAAACTTCCTCTCATTCACCACTGTGTTACCCTTACCCATTTCCTTTCCCTCTTCCCCCCGCCCTCCCTCCCTCCCTTTTCTACACTTATGATACATTATATGTTATTCCCTTTTCCTGTATATATTGTATATAATTGCAATCCTAGCCTACAATAATTTAAGGATTAACTTAATTCTTTTCGCCATCTCAT
Source organism: Rhinatrema bivittatum (assembly GCF_901001135.1). NCBI lineage: Eukaryota > Metazoa > Chordata > Amphibia > Gymnophiona > Rhinatrematidae > Rhinatrema > Rhinatrema bivittatum. The sequence goes on from NC_042624.1 coordinate 84,897,342, forward strand.
TTCCCCCCCCCCCGTCATTTATTCCTTTGTTAATATATTTTATTTTTGTTCACCTTTACATTTCCCCCTCCTCCCAATTCTCCTCTTGTTTAATATGTTTTATTATATTTTACTTTTATGTTTTACTTTTATGTTAAACCTGTTCGATGTAAAATGTTCGATATAAAGTGTTCGATGTAAAGTGCTTTCTAAGCACTAGTTTTATGTTTCGCTGTGAACCGATGTGATATCATTGATGAATGTCGGTATATAAAACCTTTTAAATAAATAAATAAATAAAATAAATAAATAAATTATTAAGACATTATTGCCTGCTCACTCCAAAGTTTGCATCTAAACATTCATAATTAAAACCAAAACATAAAATTCATTAAAACAAAGGTCATGTCATCATCAAGCCATCTAACATAATAAATCAGTGCTTGCTTGAAAAAATCAGCCTTTAGTTGTTCCTTAAACAGCTTATGGCATTCTGTGGATCACAGCTCCACAGCGAGTAAATTCCAAAGTATAGGAGCTATGTGAAGGAATATACAGGAGAAAACCCCAAAACAAGGACCAAATCCAGTGATCTGGCCCAGTCCACCTTAAGCCATGGACTGCAGCGTATCCTGGTCCAGACGGAAGTCCCTGGGAAGGTGTATAACTAGCCAGACCCAAGAGGGAACAGGGGGCCCCAGGGGAGAGAAGGAAGCCTAGAGAAAGAGAGAACACTGCTGAACTGTAAGTTGTATACTACATTTATGTTGTTGGAACTGTGAAGAATAGCAGAGCTGTTTTTGTTTGTTTTCTTATCACTAATAAAGAAGTGTATGCAAGATTTCTGCCAGAATCCAGCCTGAATCTGGCTCATGGTACACAGCTGCAACTGAAAAAGCTCTGTTGCAAGCTTCAGCCAAATGGACCAGTTTAGATGAAAGTACCTCTAAAAGACCTTGGCTACTAGAGTTCAAAAAACAAGGAGGTTTGATAGATTTTCAGTGCAGTACTAATACAAATTGGGGCTTCAGCTTTCAATGCTTTGTGAACAATTGTGGCAAGTTTGAATTTAACTCTCCAAATGATGGGAAGCCGGTATAATGACTGCAGAATAGGAATAATAAGATTCCACAAACAAGAGCCAGTGCGAACTAAAGCGGTTGTATTTTGTGCAACCTGTAATGCTCCGGTTGTAGCTGCTGGAAGCCCAGCATAGATAAGAGTTGCAGTAATCTAATCCAGATAATACAAGTAACTACAACACAGTACAGACATTTGGTGGAACCAGAAATGTGTAAAAGGTGCAGTTTATAAAAAGATAGTCTTACAACATTTATTAATGTGTGATGAAAGGATGTCTGACTCAAAGATGACACCAGAATGTCTTAAGTAGTGAACAATTGGATTCACAAGGCCATTGTGATGAATAGTAGTGGGAAGCTCCAAAGAAGGATACCTACTCAGCACAATGGTTTCAGTTTTATTAACATTTATTGCTAATCAATTCAGATTAGAGGCTGGTGGGAGTAAAGGTGGAAGAAATGACAGAGGGACTGTGAGGGAGTATATAAGAAACTCCCTCAGAACACCTTAAAGGACTGGCCACAGCTATCTGGCCTGGTCCTCCTTAAGACCCAAGCCAGCAAGGGATTCTGGGCCCAGGGAGGATCCATGCAGCCTAGCTTAAGAAGGCAGGGCCCAGAAGGATGGAGAGGCCCCAGGGAGCAGGCAGGAAGCCAGCCTATGCCCAAATTACATATATTTGACTGTTTGTTAACACAAGGAACTGCTGAGGTAAGCGGCCTTTGTACTGTGTTTTGTTTTTGCTTGTAAATGTCTTCTTATTTGTGTGGAACCAACCAGAGTTTGGCCTCACTTTTGTACTTCTGGCTGTTCCCTACCCATGGCTGCTCCCAAGCGACCATAGGGACATGTTTGGGGCAGTTGTGGAGGGTGGTGTTGGCAGCAGGGATGAGGGGTTGAGTGGGGGCATGGGAGGGGAAGGAAGCTGCTGTTGGTTTTGGACAAGGGGAATTTCCATGCTTATTTTTTCTAAGTTGGTAGATATCCAGAGAGAAAGTGTCTCAAATACTAGGCAGACAGATGGACCAATTTGTTTTATCTGCTGTTATTTATTTTGTTAATATGTTGTTATAAAAAATGCGAGAATATGTTTAAACCCATTTCTTGGTGCAAAACTGCTTAAGCCATCAGCCTGCTGGGGTGAGGAGCTGGAGCTTTTCCTCTATAAACCACCAGATGATCAGAGATTATTGAAGTAAAGCAGCCCAAAGGAGTTTACATGCTGTCTGGTGCTGAGACAAGCTAATCTACCCCTAAAGGCCAGGTAAAAGAGATCTCTAAGATTACTCCAGTGTTCTTTGCAATTTGGGGGCTGGAGGGCTACTTCAAGGATACAAGAGGAGACCCAAGAGGTCTCAAACCAGAAACCCTGAGTCTGAATGTGAGTAACTAAACCTGTTTTGGAGTTGAAGCCTCCAATTCCAATATGTAGGCCAGGCACTATTTCATGTGTGCTGGAATTAAGACCAGTTTTGGACTCTTGAATCTGGCTTCTCTAACCCAGGGGCAGATTGGCCTATCGGGGGATCGGGCATCCTCCGGTGGGCCGGTCGCGCTAGTCACGTGGTCTGCTGAGCGCAGCCATGACAGAGCCGCGCTTGGCAGACCACGTGGTATCTCCTGGGCCGGACTGGGCGGCAAATCCCCGGGCCGGTCTTCATCGGGAATCCGCCGCTGCTCTAACCTGACTCTTTTGCAAAGAACCCTGTACTCCGCCTTCCAGGTTGTAGACCTAGGTTGGGTTTCTTTTGAATGAGATGAGTTGTAGGAAGCAGCTGAAGAAAGTGAAAGTATGTTTGAAAGTTTTATTGTTGTTGTTTTTCCTTGGGGGCTAAACTGCTTACCTTTGCCTTGGATAGAGAGCAAAGCTTAAGTGCACTCATTGTTCTAAGAGAGTTAGGCTTTTATTTTATGATATATTGTCTATGATTCTGAAAATATATTTTATTTATTTTATTTATTTAACACTTTTCTATACCGACATTCATGAAAAAATTTCATATCAGATCGGTTTACATGTAACAAAGGGTATAACTTAAACAAGAACAATTCACTAGAAGCGGAAGTTACATATAACAAGGGTAGTTAACTTGGAGGCTAGGCTAGTCAGAGGTATAGGACAGTGTAACTGAAGAGAACTAGAAAAGGCAATGAAACAAAAGTAACGGCGGCTTAATTATAATGTCTAACCATAGCGGGGCGTTAGCCGGTAAAGCAGAGTCCTGTCTGCTTTACCGGCTAACGCCGGTAAAGCAGACAGGACTTTCTAAGCCATTAATTGTCCGGTTGACAATTAATGGCTTAGAAAGTTAGGGGAAGGCCTGGAAGAAGAGCCAGGTCTTAAGTTTTTTGCGGAAAGTTCGAAGGCAAGGTTCTAGTCTGAGGTCAGTGGGCATATTGTTCCAGATAGTTGGACCTGCCGTAGAGAATGCTCATTCTTTGGTGTATGATAGTCGCGTGGCTTTTGTTGGGGGAACTTGCAGGGTACCTTTGTACGCTTCTCTTATAGGTCTTGAGGATGAATATAATTTGAGAGGAATCTGGAGGTCTAGTTGTTGCTGATTGTATATGGTTTTATGAATTGTGGTGAGGGCCTTGTGCATGATTCTATATTTTATTGGCAGCCAGTGAAGGTTCCGTAGTATGGGAGTGATGTGCAAACCTCTGTTGGTGTTGGTTAGGATTCTGGCTGCCGAATTCTGGAGCACCTGCACTTTCCGGAACTTGCACTTTCCGGAACCTGAAACAATGTGCCATATCCTGATCTGTTAGCTTCTGAACTTTTTGGTTTTTGAATTCTGTGAGAAGCCCCACATGGAAGCCTGAACATTTTCTACTGTGGTCTTGTACTGGCACCTACAAATATTGAGATGGTATCTGCTGAGCTGGATTCTTATAGAGCAGGGTGTTTTGAGATATGGAGAGGACGCCAAACCTTCTGCTGGCCCACTGGAACAAGGTTCCCTCTTAGAGGTGAAACCAGAGCCAGCCCTAAGTCTAATCTTTGTAGAAGAGAAACCTGATCCTTGTTGAGGCCTTGGTAGCTATGCTTCAGGACCTGACCCTATCTTCTGAGGAGGAGTCAGATTGGACTCCTTACACCCTGGACCCTATGCCCAGAGAGGAGCACTCTTATCAGAAGCCATACTAGACCCCTGTGTTACATGGAGGAGTGCTCCAGCTAAAGATATGCTGGAACCTATGCTCATGGGTGGGGGAGGGGCAGAGCTGTAGCCAGGCAGTTTGGCACCTATGGCCAAGTGAAAAACTGCACCCTCACCCACTCTGTAACATATGACACCACGAGTTGAGAGACTCTGTTCAATGTTTGTACAGCAATGCCCATGGCCAGTGCAAAGGTATTAGGTGCTGTAGGAAAATTTTACAGCCTTGCACCCCCCCACCCCATCACACCCTCCTCATACACTTAAAAATTATGCATTTATAATAACAGATTTTACATTCAAAGCACAATCTTCTGAGGTAAAATTATCACTTACAATATGTACATTATATTTACATGCACTGCTGAGGTACCAACCAGAAAACCCTACAAAAAAGCAAGAGATGCTTGGAAACCTATATGGTATTAGGCCTACTGTAATGCATCTTGGGCATGGGCATGGCCCTCAAAGAGCCACGAGAAAAAAGGATTTCTATATAAAAATAGCACTAACTGCCAGCACTCAAACAGTAACAACCCTACCTATGAAAGATAATTCTACAGATATTACACCAGGCCTAAAATAGTAATATACCCCCTATTAGAAAAACAGAGCAAGTCAAGCTGCTATAGATCCCTACATAGAAACTGCACACTAATGGAATGACTCACTTCAGTCACGGATAAACACTGTGGATCCATAAAATCTAGAGGACGTGAATGAAGAGTGGGTGGCTCGCGGGAATGACGGCTACTACCTGGAGATAATACCCTTATTCAATAAACATACACACGGTTAATGCGACTCCAACATTGCTCTAAGCTTCAACGGCAAGAGGAAATGTGGAAAAAAGGATTTGCATTCACAAAAAAGCGGGGAGTAGCTTGCTTGTTATGGTGGTTACTACCCCAAACCAAATAAGCCTGATACTTCACTTTCAATGCATATTCAGCTTAGATCTTTGCTTCAACGGCAGGGGAGAAAGTCTGATACTTCACCTTCAATGCATATTCAGCATAGATCTTTGCTTCATCGGCAGGGGAGAAAGTCTGATACTTCACTTTCAATGCATATCCAGCATAGATCTTTGCTTCATCGGCAGGGGAGAAAGTCTGATACTTCACTTTCAATGCATATCCAGCAAAACTCTCTGCTTCAACAGCAGGGGGAATGAAGAAAAGTGGATCTATATACAGACAACAACCAACAAGGACTGAATTATTTAGTCTGGGTAAACAAACAAGCATGGGTGTAGCTTGCTTATTGTGGCGGTTACTACCCCTAACTAATTAAGCTAGATATTTAACTTAGATGCAGTTCCAACACTGCTCTCTCATTAATGGTGGGGGAGGAAGGGAAATAGAACCAAAAGGTTACTAAGAGCCAAGAGTAACAGATAGGTATGAGAAAAAAAAAGTGCGAAACTTGCTGGGCAGACTGGATGGGCCGTTTGGTCTTCTTCTGCCGTCATTTCTATGTTTCTATATATGCAAAACACAGAGAGATCCTCAAATATAGAATAAAAAGACCATACAGTATAAATAGAAATATACAGACAAAAACTGAACTGGAAACTGCATCAAGCCAAATTCTGTATGCACTGCAACTATGTAAAAAACAAACATTACCATTCCTGATAAAACAAAATTAGTAAAACCATACCAATAAAAAGAATAATTCAAAACAATGACTACAATAACATTCAATAATTAAAAACGAATTTAAAAATCTTCCAAACATCAATAAAATAGTTCAAAACAGACACATCAAATAACACCCAACAATTAAAATAAGGATTTAAAAACATTTCCATATTGTGGAACTTTTGATTTCCAGATGCTGTGAAATTGTCACGGATTAGCAGGCAGAGAGTAACTGAGGTAGTTGTACACACACATGCTCTCTCTCACTCTCCCACATACATGCTCTCTCTCACTCTCCTTGGCACATGTTCTCTCACTCTCCCACAAACAAGCTCTCACTCACTCTCCCACATACATGCACACATGCTTTCTCTCATTCTCCCACCACAAGCCCACATGCTCTCACTCTCCCATATACATGCTCTCTCTCACTTTCTCGCACACATGTTCTCGCGCTCACTTTCCCACACGCAAGCACATATGTTCTCTTTCACTCTCCCACACACAGGCACACATGCTGTCTCTCACTCTCCCTCATGCATACTCTTTCACTTTATCCTTGACTTAACAGGCAGCAGTAATCTCCTTCAGCCCTTGTGGCCAAGTGAATGATTTCTGGCAATGGGGCCGAGCCAGCTCTAGCATTAGACTACTTCCGGCAGAGCAGGGTGCACTCCTTCTTCTCCTCCAAAGCAGCGTGATAAGCATAGCCTTATTAAGTGGATAAGCAGCACGGCCCCGCCAGAATCAGCAGCATTGTCAGTGGGACCGCGCCAACCATGCTGTTGATTTTTGATGGGGGCACGCTGCTTTTTACCTTGTTGAGGATCTGCTGGCCTCAGTACTTTTGTTGGAACATGGCATCACTATGGCACCTTTTGATAGAGGCATCTATGGCCATGGCCATATTGGTCATAGGCACACTATGGCTCTGGAGAGGGGTGACTCCAGACCTGACCAGACTGCTCCTGATCCTGACTTCAGGTCTTGCCAGCTTGATCCTAATCAGGACTTCAAGCCAGATCCTAACTTTGTCTCTGCCCAGGAGGATCCAGACTCCAGTTCTTCCAAGCCTGCTTTGGAAATCATTCTTGCCAAGCGTTATCCTGGAGACCTGGGTGAATCTGCACCTACAGGGGTACTTTGTTTAGTGCAGGATACATATAGTAATCTTTTTCATTTCAGAATCTTCTTTTTCAGACCCTGCTTTTAGAATGTTAGACCCGGTTGTTCTGCGCCCCCCAGAGGAAATGGTGTTCCCTAGTATGGTACTCTGTGATGGCTTTGATCTGGGAGAGGAGGAGTAATGTCAAGGGGGATAAAGAAAACCCTTAAGCTGGTCTTCAACCAGTAGACTGCTGGGGCAAGGAGCTGGAACTTTCCCTGTGAGCCACCAAGTGGCCAGAGACTTAAAACAAAACAATCCTGGAGATAGGCAAACCCACCCCTGAAGCAAGTTGGTCAGCGACCGGGTAAAAAGGATTTCTGGGAATACTCCAGTATTTTTTGCAGTTCAAGTGCTGGAGGGCTACTGCAAGGACTTAAAGGGAATCTATGAAGTCTCAAGCTAGAAACCTTGCTCTGTGTTAATCTGTGAAACTCTGAACTTGAATGTGGGCAGTTAAACCTGTTTTCAGTAGAAGCCTGCAATATGTAAGCCAGGTCCTATTTTATGTAAGCATGAATAAAGGCCAGTTCTGGAATCTTGGATCCTTGTGAATTATACTTAAAAGGCCCCTCTAATCTGATGCAGAATTTGCCCTAGGGCTGGAATTGATCCATTTTGTATGGCTGAAGAGGGCAGCTCAGTCTGGCAATGTATCCACTTTTTTGCCCTTTTCCTGCCTCCCACCCCCACTGAAAGCATTCGTGGCAACCTCTGGGGACCCTTATGGAGACATTTTTACATGCTTAAAACAAAAGGCAATAAATCAAGGTACATGCATTCAAAATGTAAAAAATCAACAGAAATTAGCATACATTACACAAATATAATGCATTAAAATGCAAAGCAACTTTTAATTTTAAAACAACTGAATATCAATTACTCATAATGCAAATAAAATCATAAAGCCTAACATATAGCCTCAATGAAATGATATCCAGTATGTCTAACTGTAATGCAGTAGGGACAAACAACAGTCGCTACTATAAAGAATTCCATCTTTCACAGAAATTCTGCATGTTAAAGTAGAAAATCGGAGATTAAACGCTTGTCTAAAAAGCCACAACTTGAACAGCTTTTCAAGGAGGTCTGAATCGCTGCCCTGACTTGCTTCCATCAGCAGGGACTTCCATAGACTACTAGGGAAATAGCAAGAAAAAGCCCTAGAAGGAGTACGGGCCTAGTTTTGCTGCTTTCCAAGATGGAGCTGCCAAAAAAGCACCTTGAGGTGACCGGAGGTTGCGCAGCAGAACATATCGTTCAAGTGGGTTGCAAATATATGATGAACCATTCGGTTATTATGCTTTGAAAGCTAGCAAAAGGGTTTTCTATGGGACCTTCAATGATACTGGCAGCCAATGAAGTGAAGTTTCATCAAAATCGGTGTTATATGTTCTCTCATGTTGATCCCCAACAAGACCCTAGCTGCAGCATTTTGAGTTAATTGCAATTTTTTTATTGCATTTTCTGGCAATCCCATATAAAGACTATTACAGTAGTCTAAGGGTGACATTGTTACTGCCTGTATTGCAGAGGTTAAATCGAAATTATTCAGAGATAGGTGTACCTGGCATGTTCTTTTTAAAAGAAAGAAAATACTCTTTGTGATGTTAGAAATATGCTTGTCAAATTTAAGAGAGGCATCCACAGTGACACCAAGACTACAAACTGAGGCGCTATTTGCCAACATCGACAAAGTTTGTATTGGCGTTTCTGGCACCTTTCCTACCCATAATGTTTCTACTTTATGGAATTTAATCAAACCTTATTCTTTGCTGGCCACATTGTAGTTACCTCCAAACCTTTGTTGGTGATAGTGGTATTCTCTATCAACTCCTGACATAATGAGCTGACAATCATTGGCATAAAACCAACATTGAAACCCTTGTTTTTCAATCAAATTAACTAAAGACCTTACATGTAAATTAAACAGTAAAGGTGATAGTACCGACACCTATGGAACTCCAAAATCGAAATGATGGGGCAAATAACAATAATTGATTTCTTCTGTTCCCTTAAAAATGATGTAAGCCACTTGAGTATCTTACCCCTCACCCCTCAAAACCAAGAGACTGCAACTGTTCAGTTAATATGGAGTGATCAGTTATGTCAAAAGTGACGCTTAAGTCAAGTAGTGCCAAAATTGAAAGCAAAAGGCTTTCAGTCAGATGGATTAAGCTGTCCAAAAAAAGAGACAAGTAATATCTCAGTGCTATCCCCTATATTGAAACTCTGCCTGTCTTGGATGAAGAATATATGAAACCAGCCTAAAAGGCCTGATTATCTGGGTCAAGTCCTGGTTTCTTAATTAGTGGAAGATCAAGGCCTCCTTGAGCTTAAGTGGGAAATAACCCTCGGACAGTGAGGCATTAATAATTTGGAGTATCCCATCAGTTAAAATGTCCTTGGTCCCTTTGAGAAACTAAGAAAGGCAAGGGTTGAGTACACAGGAGGAAGAGTGAGTTTTAGTGCCGATTGCCTTTAAATTAAACACAAATACCCTTCTAAACATATTCATTACACTGGTAGTCAAAGATCTAACAGGTTCAATGATTACAGCTTCAGTAAAAGGAGTTATCTGGTTTCTAATTTGCAGAATTTTGTTTAAAAAATAGGAAGCCAGCTTATTACAATTCTCTTGATAAGGGGTTATACTAGATCTTATACTATTTGGCCACAGTAGACTGAAAGCAATTCCCTAGGGCTGGACGGGTGCCTCCCTTGAGGTGCACCCTCTGTGCCACTCTTCGGCTGCCTTCCCACCCTGGGTGTCCACTTTTGCAGCATGCCCAGGCCTGATCCTGCCCAGTGAAACCAGATCCCTTGTGGGGCGGGCCTACACCCTAGTGTTCTATTCAGCATCTGGAAGGAACGGACCAAATGAAAATACTATCGAGCTTCTAGAGAGAGAAAATTGCAGAAGCAAAGGCAAGTCTCTAGCAAAATTCCACATGGCACTAATGAATTCAACTGTCCAGAATGTGCTCTTGTATGTGGATGCCAAAAAAAAAAAAAAAGTTGGATCCCCTGCATGACCTGAAAATCTGGTGTGGATAGGACACCAACCACAAAAATGATTAGAGGGAACAGATGGGGACGCACGCTCATACACGACAATGTCATAAGCCGCCTTCCCTCTGGAAATGATGCTAAAAAGGCAATAAAATGGAGAAAAGGGAAAATTATGAAGAAACCTGAAAATTGTGTCTAACCAGTGACCCTCCAGAAGCTCTTAAAACAGAGTTCAGCTATCTACCACCAGCTAATAATCTTAGTATTAACTTGGTATCTGTACTGAGTACTTTTCTCACGATGTGTAATATGTCACTCACTAGTCACTTAACTGGGCTCTTCTTAACAGCTCCTTTCAACTTCTTATTTATTGCTAATTTAGATTACTTAGTTCATTCAATAATAGGTTTTTGTTTTTTTACATATTTTAAGTAAATTAAATCTGCAGCGCTTTCACTCAAGCTTTTTCTATCCTGCTTTCTTTTTTCCCCTCTTTCTCTTTCCCTAGATTCTCTTCCATGTCTTCCTCTTTTTGAGTTCCTTTGTACTTTCTGAATGATGATCTTTTTGCCTTTATTTTTTCAGCCACCTCTTTGGCGATCCTGATGACTTATCCTGTGAGTTTCTCGTCTAGATCCCTTTTTCCTGCCTCAGACAGATGCCGGCCAGCTTTACTGTGTAGTCTTTTGTTATTCCATACACGGCCCCAGCCCCCTTGGTTGTAGGATCCTGGAAGCAGCTCTGGCACACGGTCTTCCTGGCCCAGGACCTTCGCTGCAAAGATGACTTAATGTAAGATAAAGGCTCGTGTTGCTGGATCCCAGCTCTGGTTCCCATTGAGCTGAAGGAAACTGCTCAGTCAGGAAAAAAAAAGCTTTTCCTGGGATTTGGGGGGTGGCCAGAGAGAACATAAGAACATGCCATACTGGGTCTGACCAAGGGTCCATCAAGCCCAGCATCCTCCTGTTTCCAACAGTGGCCAATCCAGGCCATAAGAACCTGGCAAGTACCCAAAAACATAAGTCTATTCCATGTTACCATTGCTAGTAATAGCAGTGGCTATTTTCTAAGTCAACTTAATTAATAGCAGGTAATGGACTTCTCCTCCAAGAACTTATCCAATCCTTTTTTAAACACAGCTATACTAACTGCACTAACCACATCCTCTGGCAACAAATTCCAGAGTTTAATTGTGCATTGAGTGAAAAAGAACTTTCTCTGATTAGTTTTAAATGTGCCCCATGCTAACTTCATGGAGTTGCCCCCTAGTCTTTCTATTATCCGAAAAAGTAAATAACCGATTCACATTTACCCGTTCTAGACCTCTCATGATTTTAAACACCTCTATCATATCCCCCCTCAGCCGTCTCTTCTCCAAGCTGAAAAGTCCTAACCTCTTTAGTCTTTCCTCATAGGGGAGCTATTCCATTCCCCTTATCATTTTGGTAAGGATGTTTAGGTTGGAGGAATAAATATTGCACATACAATGACATTGCAAATATATGTCCGCCATTTTTTTTCTGGTCATTTGCCCACAGAAGTAGCAGGTACATATGCCATTTGCTCGCCCCCAATTTCCAGGTGATTTTGCGAGAGAGACCAGCTCGGGTAGCTTCTCTTTGAAAACGAGGTGTGAGGTGTGTCATTAGGACAGTGTGGGCGGACCTGGCAACCAGGCGGGGCTATTGAATGCCCTCCTCATCACTCGGCTGTTTTAACGGCTCGCATTCAATTTTAATTCCTTCCTGCTGGCGAACGCTGGTTTCTTACACCACTGAGACAAACAGGACAAACCATTCGCAGCTAAATCGGTAGCCTATCTGCCCTTCTTGTTAGCCGAAGCCCCCTCCCCCCACCCCACCCCCTTCGATCTGAGATCATTTTCTGTATACTGCAACAGTGCTAAAACGTTTAACTTGAAAAATGTACTTCTAATGCAGTCTAACGTCTGAGTCCAGCACCATCTAACAATGTAAAGTGCCGATAATCCTTATGCATAATCCAAACCAACTGGAATTTCATAGAAATATCGCCAGGTTCTTTCAAATGTAGCATTAATGCACCACTCCATAATGATAAGTAAAACTATCATTTGTTTCAAGTCTTCACGTTTAGTATAAGAGCACAGAATGCAGAGTGGATCACTTAAAAGGAAACATGATGTATTAGAAGACTATGTTTAAAAACAGAGGTCTTTTTCATATTGATTTCTGTCTATTGCCCTTTTTTAAGTAGCAACTCAATAGACTAAAACTCTGCTTTAGTTTACATGCTTTCTGCTTCCTTGTTAACATTTAGTTCAGTTGTAACGTTCATGATACTAATACCAAGGGACTTGTAGTCTGGCTGAAGTCGCAGATTTGTGCTGGGAACTCTGCCAGCTTCTCTTCACAGCCTTTTCTCCCCCCATCCGCCAGTCGCAGCCCTTCCCTTCCTTCCGTTTCTTGGTGTCCTTTGCTTATGGACAGTGAATCCTGCTTAATTTGGTGTCTACCTATTATCTCTTGCAAGGGTGGGCAAAACCTTTCGGCCTGAAGGCCCTAAGGGTCCAGTGAGAAGGGCCTCAAGTCTGAAGGGCAGGAGTTATGGGGAGGGAGAGAATCTGAGGTCCAGTCGATTGCCAGCAACTTCGCTTCTGGAGCCCGCTCACCTCTGTGGACCATAGCTTGCCCACCTCTGACCTTAGACGCAAAGACCATATTTAATTATTTGCTTGTGACATACAGCACATTCCATCTTTTCTCTCTTTCTATTTTAAACTAGTGCCACAATACTTTTTACTTGCCAGGCATAGTGTTAATGTAGGACAGTATCTCGGTAGCACCTCTTGATAAATCTTGTGATGGTGTAAAATTATAATAATTATTGTTTTAATGCTTTAAGTGAGTAAAAAGAACATATGGTATTCAAAGGCGATTTCATCCGGCACACATTCCAAACAAGAAGAAAAACAAAATGGCACAGAATTTCATAGTGTTAGATGGCCGGATGGCACAATGCCCACTAATGAGTAAATTTTCAAAGGGGTTATGCATGGAAAATTAGCACATACGTGCGTAAGTAGCCTGTATTCATGTACATGCTGCATTGTAAATGTCAAATGTGTATTTTCAGTTTTGCGCACGCGTTTACCTGTGCAAAAAAGAGGTGTTCAGAGCAGAAATTACTATTTTATAAGAGATTTATGTGAATACATTAGCCAACTTATTGGTGCACTTTTACACCTGCTGATTGATTTGGGCAAATAAAATCAGACTTGTCTGTTGTCTGCTATTTTTGGGTGGGAGTTCTGGGCGGATCGGAGGAAATTCAGAGGGTTCAGATGAACTGGGTGGAGGTATCGGCAAACCGGTGATTTTAAGTACGCGCGTATAATTGAAAATATGGCTGCCTTCATGTAAAAGTCAGGGTTTTTATGCATACATGCTATATTTGTTTTCCTGCGTAAAATATGTGCACATCCATGTATGTATGTATGTATTTATATTTATATTCTGCTTTTCCAGGCACTTCAAAGCAGATTACATTCAGGTACTGTAGGTATGTCACTAACCCCTGAGGGCTTGCAAGCTAAGGGTCTGATTTACTAAGCTATTTTCCCCATAGATAGAGAATGGGAAATAAGGCCCTGAGACAATGGATGGGGGAAGTGACGTGGCCCAAGGTCACAAGGAGCAGCAGTGGGATTTAAATCCTGGTTTGTAGCCCACTCTCTAGGCAGAGAAAATGCTCGCTTTCAGTGCATTGCGGAATTGTGATTTCCGCCATTGACTTGCTCGCACTTCACCTCACGTGTGTAGAGCACACAGAAGCTCAGAAATTTTGTCTATTGCCCAGATGTCTCCCTTCTAATCGGGGAAAAAAGTGTTGGTTTTTAATGCATTTGACTTTGAAAATCTATCATTGTCAAATAGGAGTGAAGTTCACTCTAAAAGGAAGAAAAAGCACCTTTTATTCCAGTTAATACAAAGCTTGGTGAAATAGTGACCACATCAGTACAGTATTGCGCATACCGGCCAACATTTGTTCTACCGTGGATATAAAACACTTCATGTATACACAAGTGTCAGCAAAATGCTGGTTGCACGAAGAACAAAACTAAAATCACAGTCTGATAAGGTCACACTGTAGTAATAAACAGCAGAGATCGAATTGCCTTAAAGCACAAAAGTTTTATAAATGTTCCAGCATGGATTGTATTGATGGCATCTTGATCCCATCTGTCCCAAAAGAATGAGGTTGCTGTATCAGATCAGGAAATGCATTTGTAAATCAAGACCATTACCGAGTAGATATAGTTCTATATTAATCCAAATTAGCTATGAAAAGTCGGGGGCTGGTAGTCTGTGTGTACAGTAGGCGAGGACAAGCCACGGTGTTATTCTGGTGCATGAAGGAAATGCTTTCTTATGCGCTTTCATTCAAAGAGGCAGAAATAAGGACGGGCCCCATGGCTCAGCCTCCAGTGCTGCTCCCCGCCCCGTCCATTAGGACCGGCTGATTTGGGCAGAGGGAAGGAAGAGAACAGTCACCTTTTGGGCGTTCCCTGTAGCACTTCTCCAACCTTTATTGTGTCTGGGGGGCTTCCTGAGTTGCCCAGATGTGCCGTCGTGAATGGCAGGGACCGCTGAGGGAGCAAAGTCAGGAAAAGACAAAAAAGAAAAAGAAGAAATCATTGGGATCAGCCCAAACTATGCAAGTTGCGGGGGTTTGGGTTTTTTTTTGTTTGTTTTACCTTGGACAAACATCTGTATCTGACTTTCTCATCAGATAAAGGCTTTTGGAAGTACTATACTGCGGTGAAGGGAACTAAATCTGTATAAAATCAGTCCATAGATGATGCATGTCAAAATAGATTTAGTAGCAGCACATTTTGTTTCCCCTGTATTTCAGTCACTCCAACGCCCACGTAACCTGACATACTTTTAACAGCTCAGTAGCAAAGAATGATAAGCCAAATACAGAAACCTTTCAGGTTTCGGGAATCCATGTCTCATCGAGAGATGTTTTAAGTTAGTCCAAGTAAAATGTATCATATATCATTGACCTCTATTTTCTCAGATTCAAATGGACTAACACCACAGCCACACTACTAATGTCCAGTTTGAAATCATGCAAAGAGCAGCGGTATGAGAGGGCTTGGAAGAGGTTCTGGCTTGGTTTAGATTGTTTTATCAAAATTCAGCACAATGAGGAATGTGCAAAAAATTGTGCTTTGAGGTGGTTATTTTGAAAGCCATTTCTGTGCATAAAACCCAACGTTAGGCACATAAGTGGCTAGTATAAAATAGCCCAGGGCTCATTGCTCATAACCCAATTATGTGCGTGCCTTTTACGCAAACCACAAGAGACGTATAGGAGTCAGAGCTGGAATTTATGCATTCATTTTCTGATTTTAAAAAGTAAGTGGTTAAATTAACCTGCATAAATTATGTCCTCCGAAGAGGAGTCTGTAACTTGATGCGAGTCAGTCTGTGCATGTACCAGGCCCATGACCCCAGCAATTTGCAAAACAAACTTATGTGCGTTCATTTGTTTTGAAAATATGGACTAAAGTATTCATGCACAAGTTGAAAACAGACTAGCCTCACCCACACTATTAGAAAATTAACCTTTTTTTAACGTTCAGTGTGGATGAGTCTAGAATTACTTGGTATTGATATTGTGGTTAAAAAATACTTAAAAGATATCTACTATCTACTCCTAACCAGATTTTAAAATCTAACCTTATCAGGTATTGGTGTTATCTACAAGTTATTTGTCAGTTAAAGTAAATAAATTGTACATTGGAACTCTATCCAAACTCAAGTATAATAGCTAATATCGAAGGCCTCCATTCTTCAAAACTCCTGAGCCAAATAAGTGTCAGGAGATTTTTGGGGGGTGGGGAGAGAGAGAGTCTAGCTATAAGGCTTGTATAATAGTTAGGTATTTATACCTCTCTAGGAGGCACACCTAGTAACTCAAGGTGAGGTTTAGGTAGTAGTGTAGGGGCCACTTTTACAATCAGAGTGAGACGTACGAACAGAACAGTGCACTCTTGTGAAGATTTGATGTCTTTCGGAGTGAGGAAACTCACATAACGATGAGATTTGTACAGTGTTCTCTCAACCTAGCTTGATGTTACCCAGGTAGAGAGCCCATCACTGCAACAGGCTCCAGCGGGGGCGCCGTGACAAACAGGTACGCCCCACTCCTACCTCCCTCGTACATCCTAACACGAAGGCCAGTTACTAGTGAGAGATCCCCACCATTAATGTATGTTCATGGAAATCCGTGCCGTCGCAAAGCACTGGATTGCTGGGCTGGATCGGTAGAAAATAAGCATTATCCTGGCATAAATTCAATAATAAACAAGCAAATAGTGTTACTGTGTTGGACATTGCTCTATTGTCATTACTCTTGGAGTTGGACAATCCTTTCACAAATCAACTATTGTAGTGTTCGGTGATATCTCTTTTTTTTTTTTTTTTTTATGGTACTGTAATATTAACACTGCCACAGAACCAAGAGAGGGAGCAGAATTCTCCAAACAATTAAAAGTGACAATACCACAGGACGAAATAGAAAAAAAAACCAAACAAACATTGGCTAACTCCCTGGCCCCCTGCTCCCCCTCCCACCCCCCCATCAGAGTGACACCTTAATTAGATAGCAGGGGAATGCCAAGGGTGAAAGAGGCTCGCCGGGAAATAGACGTGATCTTGACAAGAATTAGAAAGGTTCGGGCAAGGATAATAAGGGAGGAAGACCTGGAATATAATGTTAGTGAAACTGCTGCTATCCCTCACAGAATAAATCTGCCTGTTCTCTTTGTCCTCGTGATGTTGAAAGTCAGCCCGTCCCCTTTGTGCTGCTCTTTGCCAATTCCTCTCTTGCTGTTCCTGCTCATCATTCTTTTCAGCTAGTAGAGTGCTAGACATGAATAGTTTTGAGTCGTATGGCCTGGGTTTCATTTTTTCTGCTGTTGAACAATTAATCTCTAGTTTATAGAGTGGCTTGAAAATGCAGCTTTCATCAGCTTGCAAGCCCCCAGCTATCTGCTCGCCCTCTGCCCCCACCGAGAATCCGAGCCAGATGTGCAGATCCGTTGATCCCAGTGAGACAAGTCAGAGCTGCCATCACAGATAAGGTCCAGACCAGGCCATAACATAAGCCGGGGGGGGGGGGGGGGGGGGGGGGGCCGCAGGTTCACCCACCCCCCCTGGACAAGGTGAAGCTGCTGCGTGTGGATGGGACTGTGCGATGTGGTTTAAAGGATTGCAGCTATCTGCGATATCTGTCTTTTGAGCTGCGTACTTTGAGAAACCATTCTTATTACAGTTTCTCGCCTTTTACATAACCTATTACGCAATTGATTTGATTTGCTTGTTAATTCTTGTTTTCATCTAGTTTGCTTTGTCATGTGTTTCTTCTGTTGCAAAATATTGGTTTATGTATAGTTTTTATAATTCATCAAGGTCCATCTGACATATGTATAGAAAAATAAAATATTTGTAATTCTGAGCACAATTGGCAGGGAGACACTGAGAGAACAAAACTGGTTAACTTGCTTAAACTTGGTACAATTACTTTGGATATTCAGATAAAGCTCAGATCTGTCTGGTCAGCGGCCACGCTGGTATTGGTGGCCATTTAGGTGGTGGAGTGGAAAGGAGGAAGGACCCAAACGCCCGTCCTGGATCGGGAGAGATCTTGCAGGTGGTCACACTCTGAGGCAGCAGTGTGGACAGAATAACTGGGGGGGGGGCCGGATGGACTTTTTCTGCCATCATTTACTTTGTTGCTAGGAAAGTAAATCAGATGATGCAACAAAATCTGCTTTAGATTTTTCTGATTTTACTTCAAAAACGAATTGATGGACAATTCAACGAAACAACAACTTTTCAAAGTTCAGCAAGTTGTCAGAAAGAAGCTGGTGTGTTTCTGTTTATTAACCCTTGCAAAGCATGAATCAAAGTCATTGGCGCAGCCATGGGTGGGGTCTCAGGGGCCTTTGCCCCCTCACTTATGGCTCAGGCCCCCAACCTCTGTGGGCCAAAGATGGCAGCATTTTCTTGAAAATGCTGCTTCTGCCCCATGAAGACCTGTAGCAGATGGGGTAAGAAGCAGACAGGTAGGTGGATGATGTTAGGGGGGGGGGGCAGTGGTTAGCCACAGTGCCCACTCTTTTAAACTTTGAGGCTGTTCTATGCCACTGGTCAAGCTATCTGGTCAGCACGTGCTTGCTGTTGGTGCATGCCCTGAGATGTCTTAAGAACATAAGAAATTGCCATACTGGGTCAGACCAAGGGTCCATCAAGCCCAGCATCCTGTTTCCAACAGAGGCCAATCCAGGCCACAAGAACCTGGCAATTACCCAAACACTAAGAAGAACCCATGCTACTGATGCAATTAATAGCAGTGGCTATTCCCTAAGTAAAATTGATTAACAGCCATTAATGGACTTCTCCTCCAAGAACTTATCCAAACCTTTTTTGAACCCAGCTACACTAACTGCACTAACCACATCCTCTGGCAACAAATTCCAGAGCTTTATTGTGCGTTGAGTGAAAAAGAATTTTCTCCGATTAGTCTTAAATGTGCTACTTGCTAACTTCATGGAATGCCCCTAGTCCTTCTATTATTCGAAAGTGTAAATAACCAAATCACATCTACCCGTTCAAGACCTCTCATGATCTTAAAGACCTCTATCTTATCCCCCCTCAGCCGTCTCTTCTCCAAGCTGAACAGCCCTAACCTCTTCAGCCTTTCCTCATAGGGGAGCTGTTCCATCCCCTTTATCATTTTGGTTGCCCTTCTCTGTACCTTCTCCATCGCAACTATATCTTTTTTGAGATGCGGCGACCAGAATTGTACACAGTATTCAAGGTGCGGTCTCACCATGGAGCGATATAGAGGCACTATGACATTTTCAGTTTTATTAACCATTCCCTTCCTAATAATTCCTAACATTCTATTTGCTTTTTTGACTGCTGCAGCACACTGAGCCGACGATTTTAAAGTATTATCCACTATGATGCCTAGATCTTTTTCCTGGGTGGTAGAACCTAATATGGAACTTAACATCGTGTAACTAGAGCAAGGGTTATTTTTCCCTATATGCAACACCTTGCACTTGTCCACATTAAATTTCACCTGCCATTTGGATGCCCAATCTTCCAGTCTTGCAAGGTCCTCCTGTAATGTATCACAGTCTGCTTGTGATTTAACTACTCTGAATAATTTTGTATCCGCATGACACTGAAGTCAGTACTGAGTCCAGAAGCAGGCAAGAATATGCTGGAGTAACAGAGCCATATACTCCTGTCTCCTGTGCAGAGTGGGGCAGATAATAGATTAACTATTTTATTTAGATGCAAACAGACCGGAATGTTTTATTTTAGATTTGTAACATGAAATGCAATTTTATAGATTGCAGGGTTGGATTTGATTGGGGATTAGGGGGCAGGGGGAGGTTGTTAACCCTTCAGTTTCTTCCTGCTCCTTTTGGCTTCAAGCTGTATTGGAACCAGCTTCTTTCATGAACCTTTACAGGCAAGTACCCAGGGATTTTCTTGTCCCACCAATACAGCAACTCTACTCAACCAGGGGCCACCGGTTGCAGTTGTTTACAGTACGCAGAGCTTGTGCACCCTGAGCCACTCGGTGTCACCACTGCTCTTGACTGGGGCTGGCTTTCTCCTCCTCGGCAGCATATACGGTCTTGATAGGCCCGAGGAACAGAAACAAAGTTTGGAAATCAAGCCTAGATCTTCCGCAAGACAGCGTGTGCAGCGCTGCTACCGAACCATCAGACTAGCTCAAATAATGTTATTTTAAGAATCCTTTGTGTTCAGGATGTTTGGTTAGAACAGTTTTTCTCCTATGAAACCTGCTATGCATCTTTTAGGGATCTAACATGTGACTGACTACTGGGTGGTTTAGTCGTTTTCAAAATGTTGTACTTTTCTCTTGCACTAGGGATTTCCAGGGGATTTTGGCGACAGAGGGCCTCCTGGGCCTGACGGAAGTCCTGTAAGTATCTCTCTATGTATCTTTCTGCTTCAGAGCAGTTTGAGAAATGGGTTAGGCCAGTATCTTTTGCAGTCAAATGATTTTCTATGTTCTTGCTGAAGGTGGATGCCTAGGTTTTACATTTGAATTACAACTGAATGTCAGCCGTCTGACTTCCAGAGGGGAGAAATGTCAAAAGGATTTAGTCAGCTAAGTAAGGTCTTTGAGACTGTACTTCCGGAGCTGCTAAATTTAGCTGCTCAAATTCTAGGTGGTCCTGGGGGCAGGTTGGGTGAAGAAAGTCAGATGGCCAGACCTAGGCACATGGATATCTAGCTGGTTATTCTTTTACCCTTAGATCTGGCACTCACCTCCCTGCCATCCCTCCATTTGAGAACTCATTGTCCCCTTCCCTCTACCAAGCACCCATCTCTCTCTCTCTCTCTCTCTCTTGAAACCCTGACTATCAATTTCAGCTGCTGCCCTCTCGCCCTTCCCGAAAGCTCTGTCTCATCCCCAGACCTGCCAATGCCCTTCCTCCCTCTCCAATGGCTGCAGCTATTTCAGGGAAGCTGAGTTTGACAGTTGTGACTTCAAGGGAGGGAGGCGAGTGCCAGGTTAAGTGGGTTAAATTTTCAGTGAACAGTTTTTTTGACCTGGTACTTCCTGTTCAGTTAAAACCAGGGCTGGGATCTGGTGCCATAAACCTTAATTTTCCGACTACTTGGGAATTTTTTTTCCTTATGTTATTTCTCCTCCCGACTTCCAGTCATTGTGGTGATGGTTATCGGTCCTCAGTCCGGCCACTAGGTGTCACCCTTAAGCAATAAGCATGATTCCCCCGACCCTGGGGAGCTATGAAAGTTTCTCTAATATCCCCAGACTCACCTAATGGAGACCCAACGTTGGGATTGAACCAGAGACTTTTTGCATTGAGGTGCACAGCACTTACCAATTGAGTCACTGGTCTGCCCTGTCAGCTACATTTTAGCCAGCTTAAGGACCTGATTCACTATGGGGGTTTTCCCATAGACCCAAAATGGGAGAAAAGCCTTAATGAATCTGAGCTCCACCTTAGCTCTACATACATTTTCAGCCAGAACCTAGTCAGACCTAGGTTCTGACTGAAAGCTCACCTGGCAACTACTTATTAATACAGTCACATGTCAAGATTAAAGTTATACACCAACAAAGGTAGAAGACCTTGATTCCAAAACTCTATTATCTTAAACATGAAGGAATCATAAAATACAATACTTATATTACAAATATCGTTAATTGATGGTCACAATAATTTAAAAATATTCCATAATCAAAAGCAATCAGAATACAATGAAATCACATACATTTGATATGTTATATGAATTGTTTGCACTATATTAGTTAGCTAGAAGTTGTTTTTGTGTGTGAGTACACATGAATACATATGAGTGTTGTTTTTATAAGTGTATATATATGATTAGCATTGATAACATATCTATTGTATGTAATTCCATTGTATTCTGATTGCTATTGATTATGGAATAGTTTAAAATTATTATCCCCATCAATTAAAGATATTTGTAATAGAATTATTGTATGTATTTTATGATTCCTTCGTGTTTAAGAGGATTAAAGTTTTGCCACAAAGATGATTTTGCATGAGCTTTCCTACAGTACTTAATGCCAGGAAGGCACGGATCCTTTATTTTTTTTATCCTGTGTTGAATGACATCCCCTGTATTTTTTACCTGGTGTTGATGCCCCCTGTATATTTTTTTTATCTTGTACTGAATGATGTCCCCTGGGTATTTTTTATTGTGTATTGAATAACACCCCCTTTGGTTTTTTTTATGTATGCAAATCTCGTATCTGAGCATCTGCTTGTCCCGCTTTTTGGTCTCTTCATTCTCAGAAACGTATCATTTGATCAGTGAGAGCAATTTACATTGGTAAAATGACAGCTGATGATAGGTCAAGTGAATGTTTGTTGCCTAAAAAGTTACCTACTTGACTGTACAGATGGATGGGCTTTAGGCTCCGTTCTTTTACCTTGAATGCAAGGCTCCGGCTGCCCATGGCATCCATTAGTGAGAGTAGCAGCAAAGCAGTCATGAGCTCACCCCCTTTCTTTGCTGGGGGGTAGCGGGCAAGATGAACTGACTTTACCACCCTGTGGCTGCCGGCACAAAATATGTGCTCTCAATATTAATGGGAACCTCATAGCCAAAGGGCCTACATGTGTACAACCTATCCAAAGTGGGAGGGGTTTTACACTATTATATAAGTGTCCAAACTCGAATTTTTTAGGCGGAGCTGTGAGGAGGAGCAATAAGACGTGAAATGGAAGGGAGAGGCAGTTTGCTTATTGACCTGCACTTTGCAAGGAGTGGGCGTGGCAAGCTTTTCTGATCACTGAGAAGGCAAAGGGTCCTGCTAATCCAGTGACCCTGGAAAAAGCATCTGTGTTTCTGTTTTCCAGTAGGACCTTAATTGCAACTAGTGGTGTGCTTCTACCACAATCAAAGGAAAGGGAGGCCATCCTGAGCTGCTGCCCCTACTGTAGATGCAAGGGGACAGTCTGTTGGAGTAACAGAAGATCCCATATCTGTTCCCAGGGAAGTTTTGTTTGCAAGGGAGAACATTGTCATCTGTGTTTTTGTAATTTTGGAACAAGAATTTTGCTATTATTTCAACTACTTTTTATGGTTTGATCAGTAAATTTGCATTTGCTTGGAATGACAATCTGGTGTGTGAAGAGTTTTATTTGCTGGACCGTTAACTGGGTCCTTAAGAACCTAGAAGCATTGACTCAGCCCCATTCCTGAAGAGCCATCAGGGCCGTGATGAGTTTTGTCAGCTTCAGCAGCACCCGAAGGTGCACCCCTTTCTTGAGGGAAGGTCTGAAAAAAAAGGAGTTATACAACTTCAAGTTGCTGGGGAATCGCTGTAGAATGTAAAACTTATTCTCTAACTAGGTAGGCACTTATGTGGTTTATCTTATGCACATTTCAGATAAGCACCTGCAGTGCCTGGGAAAATAAAGCCTTCCAACCGATTGTCAGATCAGGTTTTATTTTAAAATCATTATCATGCAAACCTCTTTCCTAACCAAATATTGTTTTAAAAGGGAACTGTAGGTGGCGGTGGTCCTGCTGGATTTCCTGGGCTAAGAGTGAGTATAGTTTTGCTGATTTCTCCTCTGCTTTCTGTCCTTCACATTCTCATTGCACCGATGGAAATGCCTTCTTGGATGCTTGATATAAATCCATACATCTGTTCCTGTAGCAAATGCAGGGAGCTTGCGTACACCCATTAAATAAATAAAACAGGATGGGCATTGCCCTGAGTGACCCCTGTACGGGAAGAGCTGTGAAATAGTAGCAGTTTAGCAGCAGAGGTGAACCAATGTAGTGCTAGAATTGCAGCAAGCTTCGGGCAGCTACAGAGGGTGAAGGTGAAGGTAAGGGAGATTAGAGGACGGCGTCTTATAAGGCAACTAGCAAGAGGCCGAGAGGTCTTTCTCTGTTCCTGTATTAATCAACAGCTCCATGGAACCTCACATTTCTTTTCCTTATGGAAAAATCATCTCCTTACAAAGGTTTTGTCTGCCCTGAAAAATGAATGTCTTTGACTGACAAGTGGTCTCCCTGACCACATGAAAAATGAATGTCTTTGACTGACATGTGGTCAGTCAAAGACATTCAGTCAATGACATGTGAAAAATGAATGTCTTTGACTGACATGTGGTCTCCCTGACCACATGTCCTAATATCAACTTCTCACCTGTCGTCAGGAATTTAGGAGCCTGGCTGGACAATAAACTAAACTTAAAAACATTTATAAACACCACGACTAAGGACTGCTTTTACAAATTGCAAGTCCTAAAAAAACTTAAACCCCTCCTTCACTTCAACGACTTCTGCCTTGTACTTCAAGCAATTGTTCTTACAAAGATTGATTATTGCAACTCTCTCTTACTCGGTCTTCCTCTCAACTCTATCAAACCCCTACAGATGGTCCAGAATGCCGCAGCCAGAATTCTCACTAACTCTAACAAAAGGGAACACATAACACCCATACTCCATAACCTACACTGGCTTCCCATCAAATACAGGATCCTTTTCAAAATACTAACCATCATTCATAAATCAATTCACAACATCTCGCCCATCAATTTAAAGATGCAACTTCGACCTCATACCTCCTCTCGACCCATCAGAAGCGCATACAAGGGTACACTGTATGCCCCAACCGCAAAAACTTCACGAAGGAAACGAGCTCTATCTACTGCTGGACCTCACCATTGGAACACTCTCCCCCCAGACTTAAGACTAGAACCAAGCCATCCTGTTTTCAAAAAAAAGCTAAAAACCTGGCTCTTTAGTCAAGCTTTCACAGACACATAAGGAACTAAACCCTCGCTGTCTTCTCTCCTCCACCTCCCATCTTCGACCCTTATCCACTTACCCCCCCCTTACATTAAGTTATGACGGCCTCATTTTACTCTATGACTTATATCATCCTAAGACACTAATGTTTATGCCTTATGTTACTTCATACCTTATGTCACTTCATCTCACCATTGTTTATGCTCTATGTTACGCTATGACTTAGGTCACCCTATGATAACTGGATCACTTGTATATTATACAATGTTATTATATTATTATTATGTGTTTCCAGACTTCACCACCCAAAAAACTACATTACACAATCTGCCTCCGCTTTTTAATCTTCTATACATGTTTATTGTATTGTGACATCATTTAAGTAGAGAAGCTACCTTTTGTTGATTCTTCGAATAGTCACTGTTTCATTATGTTACATGCAAAGCCTTTTGTTGATTCTTCGAATAGGTACTGTTTCATTATGTTACATGTAAAGCCTTGTTTAATATGTTTCTTGTAAAGCCTTGTTTAATATGTAAAGCCTTGTTTAATATGTTTCTTGTAAAGCCAAGGGCACTGTTTCCCGTCCCGAGGCATTTTTGCTGTTACCTGTAAACCGGATTGATTTGTTTCCTAACAGGAAATTCGGTATATAAAAATTCTAAATAAATAAATAAAATAAAGTGAGTCTTGATATTGTAAGAACTTACCTTAAATGCTGAATTTACCGTGAAACACATTTACCTCTTGACTTCTAGCTCACAGCCGATAGCTGTTGATGCAGATTCAAGCCTTTCTGATCCATGTATGTTCCTCACAGAGGTGAACGTTGTCACCAGAAAAGACTAAATAGATTTCAGCATTTTTAGTACGAGAATCCACGAAAAGAGGTCGTGGTATGATACTGAAAGGGGATAGACTCAGGAATGAATGTAAGGAAATCCTTTTTTCCCCAGTAAAGTGATGGATGCTTGGAACTGACACCCCCCCCACCAATGAAACAATGAAAGCGGTGACGGTATTAAGAGTATCAGAATTTAAGAGAACATGTGCTAGGCAGAGGCGAATGCTGAGTTGCAGAGGAGCCAAGGGTGAAGTCGAGCAGGGTCAGTGTTATTGCTTCAGGAAGAGAAAATGGGCAAACTATAATCTTTGACTCCCAGCATATTCCATGTCTCTATGAGCTGGGTCCAGGATTGATATTCCATTGCAGCAAATCAAATGATTGTTAAATATTAAAAAAAAAAAAAAGAGCCGTGCATTCTCCTCTTTCCACAGATGGGAAGGCCATTTTGTTGGCTGTGAAAAACAAGTTTGTTTTGGTGGGGGTTTTTTTTGTTACATGGCTTTTATCTTCTTGGCTGAATCTGTGTAAAATGAACAATTCAGCACAGGGAAGCTGGTGGGTGAGTTTCTCTGGCATGAGAATCGGAGACAGGTCTGCTGAATA
Organism: Rhinatrema bivittatum; assembly: GCF_901001135.1. Taxonomy (NCBI): domain Eukaryota; kingdom Metazoa; phylum Chordata; class Amphibia; order Gymnophiona; family Rhinatrematidae; genus Rhinatrema; species Rhinatrema bivittatum. The sequence goes on from NC_042624.1 coordinate 84,923,204, forward strand.
GGATCCTTTAAAATGTGTGGACCTTTCTGTAGAGAAATGGCTGTTCACAGGTAATTAAAAATGTGTTAATCTGGCTGTTTCCCTCCCAAATCATGAATATGTAGCTGTTATAAATCTCAGACCAATAAGCAAGATATAAATTAAGCAACCCACTTAAACAAATGTTTTGTAGACCGACTGATTGCCCCAGTCGAAGCGTTGCTGGCTCACAGATAAGTTTCTTATGTCCTCCATTTACAATTAGGTATCACACTCACTTTTTTTTTTTTTTTATATAACAAACTCAACTTGTAAAATGTGTTGATTTTGAAAAGATCAGACTGTAAATTATAGAGTTAGTGCTTCCAGTCCGCCTGCCCAGTTCCCCCCCCCCCCCCCCCCCCCCCCCACTTTTATAGTCTTCCTTGTTCTTCTTCTGCCATTGATAGAGAGGTAATAAAGCTTACACTGGGAAAGGAAGGATCATGGAATAAACTGGCATTTTACTTGAAGCCACGGCAGGATAACATCTTTATAATAGTTCCATGCTGTGGGAAAGTGTTGCAGGCGTGCTCTCCATGTGGACTGATCTCGCCTTGTTCATTGATTCCTGCTAGCCACTGCTCGGGCAGCATGACTGGGGTCTTCGGCTGGACGGTCATATAACCCGAAACGGTTTTGGTGTTAGTTTTCGGAAGATTTCAAAATGCCCAAACAAATCTTTTTTTCCATTTCTTGCTGTCCAGCAGCATTTTTAAAAGTTGGTTTTGTTTTTTTGTTTTTTTTTAATGTTTTAAAGCCATTTCTTGCTTGGAGTTAAGCATTTAAAAGCACTTTTGTCAGGAATTCTTGTAAATCTTTTTTTTTTTTTTTTTCTGCCAGTCAAGTGATGCATGCTCCTCTCAAAATATAAAGCTCTGAGGAAGAACAAAATCATTCTCTCTCTTTTCCCAACCTGGGAGCAGTCCAGCTGGCTTTTGAATCCCCTCTAGAGCTTTGCCATTTGCACATTTCCAAAAAGTCAGCATGGAACAGCCTGCTTGCTTCTAGACAAAAGGACATTGAGCAAATGCCAAAACAGGGCTTCCAGGCCATAGCGTCCACTGAAGACCTGGACTGGTGTTGCCAAAAAAAATGGACTTGTTGTTATGTATTAGGGGCCAAGTTTTCCTGCTACTGAAAATGAATAAGCTTTTAGAAAGCTTCCTGCACTTGAAGGGATGTCCAGCAGCAGCAGATAACGTGATAGAAAGGGAGTTGTTCAAACTTGTTTCTTTGCAAATAAAACCAATTAGATAGTTTGTAAATCAAGCTAATAAGGTTTTCCACGGAGTCTGGAAAGGTACCTGAGTAACATTTGATTTCTCTTTATTTCACCAACTTAAAAAAAAAAAAAAGACACCAGTGAGCAGGCCATAAAGCAGGCCTACCTTGATCACACAAAAGGAATTGTATATGCCTGGAAGGCAAGTGATTTAAATAAGCCCTCAAAAGGAAAAAGAACATTCCCACAGCTTTACTGCATGGTTTGGATCCAGCACAGCTCAGTGACAAAGTGCACTTATCATACAAGCTGACATGCATACACCATGTAACACTGCTGCAAAAGTGACCGAGGCTGATATATAAAAAGGTTTGTCTGGCTAACTTTTAAGAGATTTGAATTTCCTGGCCCTAGTGAAATTTCTCACCTGGCTAAAGTTTTGTCAGATGCAGAGGGGCATTCCTGAGCTGTGGCTAAAATGTATCTCATTAGCACTGATATTTTAGTCCTAACCAGATAACATTTGCTGGGTAGGTTTGGCCAGAAAAATTGCTGTCACATAATTAGCTGTGTATATTAAGTGACAAACTTATGTAGCAAAGTTCCTCTAAATATCCGGATTAAGTTACTTGGGCAAATTTTCTGCTCCCTGGTTCACTGAATATCAACTTTAGTGTATTTATTTTTGTTTCATTTTTCCAAATTCGGAATTCCTTTAGTCATACTGGTCCTAGAAAAAAATGGATTCTTTCCTTTCATTTGATCAACGTGCAAATTGTAGCTGACATTGTCCCTGAGCTCTTCAGACCTGAATGTTTGTGTGGTCTGAAGAACTTGGGAGCAATATCAGCTTTGGATATTTTTCATGTTGGTTCTGTGAAAGCCGTCGCAACTGCACAAGATCCAAGTTTCTATATGGAAGATAGCCACAATACTTCATTGTTCTTACATGCGCTATAATGATGAATTGTTTTCTCCAGACTTCAGTGGTGTTTATACTAATCTCCTGTCCCACTAAACAATCTTTTTCTGTTTTATTCCTACAAGTCAACTAATTTAAAAGAAACTGGGCAGACTAGGTGGCCTCATTAGTCCTTTTCTGTCATCTACTGTTGTACAAAGATGAGATGCAATTTTTTTCCATTGATAAGTAGACTGAATTAGCCATTCCATCTATGTGATGTCATCCAGTGGCACTGAACGGACTTGTCTCTCCTAGCTAGTAAAGCTTTCAGCTCTGAGCATGTGTGGGAGTTCCCACGGGGGTGTTGTCTCATGGACCTTCTCAGTCATATTTTGTCTGGGCACAAGCACAGACGTATACTCAGACTCTATTAATTTTTCCCTGAAATAATTGGATTCAATATTCTTCCTCAAAAGTATCTTTTTCTATTTTCCGTCTGCCTCTGCAGCACCCACAACAGCACTTTTCAGTGCTATCTTAAAAAAAAAAAAAAAAAAGGAACATTTTTTTCAAAAGGTCTCCTCAATATGTCTGGCCAGAAGAAAAAGTCAGTAGTGAGCAGGTTCAAAAATTGCATCTGTGGTAAGATAGTCCCTCACTGACAGCCATGAATTGTGCTGTCAGTGCCTCGGGCTGGAACAAAGACTAAAAGAATTGTTACACCTGTGGACGTATGTCCCCACATTTCCAACATTCTAGAATAATTAGGATTGAGAAGCTATATAAATCTCTCCAGAGAGTCATCAGATCATCTTCCCACAGTGCAGCATCATCTGCTTCACCAGGAAAAGAGTCAGTAGGATCCCATGGGGTCAAGTAGTTTCAGCTGACCTGCATCGGAAAAAGAAGTGGCATCAGTCATTGGCATCATCATAGTTTGCGTCGAAGAAGCATAAACACTCAAAATGCAGTGCATGGCACCGTCGAAGTGACCATCATCAGCGCCATTGACACAAGGTGCGTTGATGCACAATTCATTGGGACACCTGAGGCAATTCCCTCTGATATACTTGACCGATTCATTCAGTGCATGACACTTGATGCACTGATGCATTAGATATTTGATACACCAAAGTCGGCTGTATGCATGGTCCATGCTTCATCAATGCACCTCGAGGTTTCCCTGGCTGCACAGTGCATCCAGTACTCTGATACATGACCCCATGATGCACATCACAAGAATGCTTGATGCAGTCGATACTTACAACATCCTTGCTCTGCACCAGATTTCTCGACATGACTTACTAAAGAGCCATCAAAGCAATCAGTCATGTTCTTCCAAAGTGTCCCGGCATTCCACTCTATTGAAGCTATCGATGCATCAAGCCCAACAGCCAGTCATCAGACTGCTCTACCAACACAATTATATGTAGCCCAACCTAGATCTGCAGCGGAAGGAGTCAGATTACCTCTGCCCCCTCCAATAACAAGAGCCCTCACTCCATCCAGGTTAGTGGAGGAGGGTCTTCATTTGGAAACACCAAAGCCAGTATGTTCAATAGTTTCATTCACCCATTCAGATGTAGCAACCTATTGTGGTCTCTGAAGAGGATGTTCCACCACTCACTCCAGGTCAGAGGACACATCAATCACTTGACCAAATTGTAGTTTTGTTGAGAAGTTTCTTTACCTTTTCGACCAAAGAGATGGAAGAAACTAGCCTCTCCTCTCCACTATTGATGCAGCCGTTCCTCAGACCAGAGTCCCAAGCTTGCCTATAGGGGTGAACACATAATACTACTCTCTGGCAGCAGTTGGTCAGAGGTGGTGAACCAGAGGCAACAGGAAGAACCTCCTGGTTTACCCTGTTTGTCATTGGGGTCATGGATAAGCAGCTCCAAACCATTAGGTTCAGAAGAAGATTCTACAGGTAAACCTTCTGACCCACTTCCAGATCCCCCTAGACCATACCTCAGCCCCAGATGACCTGACGTATTCCAAATGTATGGAAAAGGGGGGGATCAATGCTTGGTGTCCAGATCAGTAAAGATAGATACCCAATTCAAAACTATTTGGTCATCTTCAAATTCTAGATACCCCATCAGAACCAGTGGCCCTCCCAGTCCACAACATCCTCAACTTCTTACATATGAGGATGCAGGAAATACCTGTTTGGGCAATCCTATAACTAGGAAGCTTGAGCTCAAATACAGATTGTAAAAGTCTCCAGGGTTCAGCGTCATTCAGATCCCACACCAATCCATACTGGTTGAATCTGCTTTTAAAAAAGCGAAAAAGGCAAAAATTCACTCAAATTCACCACCAGGAAAAGATCTTGTCATTCAAAGCTTCATGCTCACCACTTACATCGCTATCTCCATGACTGCATTCAGAAACTAAAGTATTTTCTACAACCTATTGATGATGGTAGTTATTATCCCCAACCGCTTTTAGATGCAGAAGAAGGCATTCGTCACCTTCTCCAATCTGTCTGAGTCATTCGATTCTGTTTCATGTACTTCCTCAGCCTCTATCAGGGCTCAGCATATGGTGTGGCTTAGAGAGAGCAGCGTAGGTGATGATGTCCATGAGAAGTTTGCAGACCTCCCTTGTTTAGGTGGCTCAGAGAAACAGTCACTCAGATAAAAGCCAGAATGTAGCAGTACAATCTCTCTAGATGGCTCCCAAACAGCCCTTTATGTCCAGATGTTCTTTCTTCATGTAAAAATGAATGTACTTCCACAGACAGATAGCCCTATCGGACTTATCTAGGCCTCTTCTGGCCTGGTGTGCGCAGCCACTTCCAAACAGACCTCGACAACAAGAATGCCGTCGGCCTAAAACCACGCAACAGACCCAAACCAAACCTGGGTCCAGTTTTTGATCCCTCTGAACAATTCATACCCCTCTGTTCCAGTAAAGCTTTTCTTGGAAATGTAGCATCAGATAACCGAGGACCTCTGAGTCCTCAAAATCATGCAGTCTGGATACCATTTACATTTCTTCCAGGTGCCATTCCTTCTACATTGTTCAACTCTCAATCCAAAACTAGGGTTGGTGCAAGCATATTTGGTGCCCTAGGTGTGAACCTTTGGTCATTCCTTCCCTCTGCCCTAACTTAACTATTTGTGGCAGTGGCTCCATCCCAGCACTCCCTTCTTTGATGGTATTGGCTCTGATACAGCACCTCTCTAGACCTCACACTAGCAGGATTTTGCTGCCCCTAAAATCTTGGCGCTCTAGGTGACTGCCTAGTTTGCCTAATGGAAGCACTGACCCTGATTGGCTGTCAGTTTTTATGCAGACTAACCTTTTACAGTACTTATTGAAACCAATATAAGGAAACAGAAACGGATAACTTATCTGACTAAATTTAGCCAGGTATATTATCAGGGATATTCATCAGGATAAATGTCCTGCTGAATACCCCATTGTAACCCTAGTTTTGGGTGGCTACTATGTAGCACAGAGGCCATAAAAGAATTTGTAATTCTGGGGGCTGGATCGCACAGGCTAGCTCACCTACAGGACTCTTTTTCCCAAGGCCTGGTGAGAAGGAAATCTTCCTCTGGGCCTTAAGTGACAGGGGTGCCTTTGTAAATCTTTTCCCTGGGAGAGGTATAATCCTGTTACTGCTGTAAGTGCTGCAATGTGCCAAAAATACACAGGAGACTCTGTCTGAATGCCCAAAAGCAACTTTATTGAGGGTGAATCAGATGAGTAGATGGCACAGTTCAAAACAGTGCTTAATTCCACAGCTGGTCTTTTCAGTTTAGTCTTTCCTCTGTCTGTGCAAAGGTCTCTTACTACTAGGGCAGGGTAAAGACTCACCCTCCAGGGCCTGGAAAAATGAGGTTCCCTTGTGTGGGCAGGAAGGAAAACCCTCTAAGCTGGCAAAAATGGATAACATGGTCTCTGCACAGAGTCCCAATTTCCTCTCTCCCCAGGAGTGAAGTCTCCAATTGAGGGGCTTCAGTAGGTCTCAGCTTGGTCTTACTCACAGTTCTCCAGTCTCTCTCGTGATCTCTCTCTCTCTCAAATCCCACACTTGAAGGGATCCACCCTGGCACACCCAGCACTTGATGTTCCTTTCTTCAGGTCAGGAAGGGGACAGTAAAACTCTTCCTCCTGGCTCTTCCAACCAAACACCAGAAGGTCTCTGCAGAGAGTCACCGCTATTCCTCTTTCCTCTCGGGGGTTGCAGAGGGGCAGGCCTTCCCTATTCTGGGCCACCCAGAGAAAAGGTTTCCCTGTGACCTCTCTCCAGGCAACACCCAGGGATTTCGCAGGCTTCATACCAAGAAAAATGCAAAGCCCAAAACAACCCTGGAAAGAAACGCAGCCAGCCAGTGTGAGTGGACTGGGAGGGCACCTTCCCGACCTTGCTCAGGGAGACAGGCAGGGATTGCCTCAGACCTCAGAGTAGGCCCAAAATCCAAATCAGAAAAATTCCCCAAACTCCACAGCTCACAAGCACTGCCTCCAGTCTCTCAGTAGAGAGCTGCTTTTATTAGTTTAGTTTAGTTTATTGGCATTTATATACCGATGTATCAGATGGACCTTCACATCGGTTTACAAAAAGTTACATCACATTTGGAAATTACAATAATTGATAAAATAGTAACAGCTAAAAAACTACACAGAGTAAAAGAAATAAATTAGCTGTTAAAAGAGATAATCTAAGAACCAATAGAAACTCATAAAACAGGTATCAAATTAAAATAAACATGATAATAAAACAATAAAATAGAACATAATAAAAAAACAAAATACAAAGTAAAATAATGGTAGCCCATCAGAGAAGTTAAGAGCAATGTGTATACTCATCGATTGCCGCTCAATTATAACATTTCACACTCTTATTAGCGTTCTGATCTGTGGTTTCATAATCTATAAAAGCACGTTTAAATAACCAGGTCTTTAATTCGGATTTAAATTGCTTTTATTACCCTCAGAGGGAGGGTTTGTGCCAAATGCTGCTTCTCCACAGTCTCCACTTATCCCTCCGTAGCTAAAGGAGTTAAACAGAAGGCAATATTATTAATGAACTCCAGCGGGTCATTACGCCATATTAAAGTTGTCCAGCTACCTTTAGCTGGATAACTTTAAGCTCATATTCATTAATCTCTGAGATTCGGCAGAAATTGGAGAAAGAAGATTGTCATTTGTCATCAAGGAAAATTCAGGCAATTCCATTACTTAGTATCTAGAAAAGTAAATTGTAGGAATCATTCCAAGGTATTCATAGTAACATGGCAAATGATGACAAAAAAAGACCCGTTTACTCATCTAGTTTTGCTAGTTATTCTGGTCCCCACTGTTAAGGATATATCTCAGCCCAGCCACCGAAACTTAACTGCTTATATGATACTGATCCCAGCAGGAAACAAAATACCTATAATCGTCTTTGTGTAGGGACCCCTTGCTATTACTATAGAGTAATTAGGAAATTGCTACAATATAAGCTATTGAATTGTAAATAGGTTTTACCCGCATTTAATGCACTTAAGGCGGTCAGTGGGTTTTTGAAAATTGCTGTGATTAATATCTTACATTTACATTTTCCTTTGAAAATTACCCTGATAGAATATCCCAAAAGCTTATGCGCTTTAATCACTTAACACCGTCTCCTCCTTTTCTGTCTTATAGGGCGACATTGGGCCTATAGGACTGCGTGGACCATCAGGGATTCCTGGACCTCAGGTATTCCCTCACATGCTGTTGGTGGGCAGGGATGGGATATTGTTCAAGGGTCATCATTCTGCTACAGATAATCCTGTTTTGTTTTCTATTTTTTTTTGTTAGGGTCTGTCAGGGAATGTGGGACAACCTGGAATGAAAGGTGATAAGGTGATCTAAATATTTCCATTATCATAGTGATATGACTTTGAAATGTTTTTTGTTTGGTTTTTGGGGGTTGTTTTTTTTTGTGAAGTCAAGGTGACATTTGTGAAATGAAAAATGTAAATAATTGCTTTTTGATCCATTTACAGATAACCACTTATCACATTGTCTGATTTCTTAATACTTAAAAGGGGAAAATGACTTTTTTGAATGCTGAGCACATTTCTGTATTGCTCGATTTCTGTTTTTATATGGTGCTCACGTGCAAAACTTTGCACAGTACATGTGGAGACAATGGTGTATGGGGTTACAAGGGATAATTAACAAACTGCTAATCTATTACTGTTTGTCTTAATGCTTTATTTTAAGCTTTCTCTGTGTTATCTGTGTATAATAATGTGTTATTTAGGGTGAACAAGGCATTTCAGGAGAAGTAGGCGAGTTGGGGTATCCGGGAGACAAGGTACGTTATAAAGGCAGAATTTTGCATTAATATTCGTATTTTAATCATCTTGGGGTAAATTTTCGCGAATGTTCCTAACTGTAAAGGAATTAGCGTACTTTTAGACCCACATTAAAACGAGCCGATTTTTAAAGCCTGTGTAACCCGCCTACATTGTGTGTGAATATCAGGTGCTTATGTGGCTAAAAGTGCATACACAACCCTTTCAAAATGATGGCATAGGTTAGCCATGTCAGCAGCATGCATACTCTCTTTTGGACATTAAATGTACACGTGTAGTTTCCAAGCATGCCTCTTTTCTATGGGCCAAAAGTCCGTGTGATGTGAACATCTACATGTTCTTACAAGCAACTAAAATCCCAAATATCCAGATGTGGCCGACTTAAGCAGGTTAAAGGCCTAAGTCTTTGAAAATTTACCACCTTGGTTTTTTGTATTCTGCTAGAATAGAATAGTACCAGCAAAACGTTCTGGTCTTCTTCTGGTTAGCAAGGTCAGCCATTAGTATGGGTGTGGATTTGTAATCCACATCGATCAAGTTCCTTAGATTCTGTAGAATAAAAGAATGAATGAATAATTATTATGAATCTTAAGTAAACTAGGATCAGGTGTGGCATGTCTAATTGCTATCAGAAACTTGTACCACTTAAGGGCAATATGTATTTGAAAATATATTATTGTAGTATGCAGAGATCTGCTATCCTGTCCAGCTAGTGCAGTGCTGTTTGTGTTAGACAGTTATTGGTTTATATGTACCCTTACAATTTATTAACTACTTGAGTACTTAAAGCACAAACCTCACTTGTTGCTCCGTAATTTTGAATGCTAAATTGCCTGTATAATCAGTGTTCAGTTGTTTATGTGGAAGAAAGTATTGCCTGTTTTTACTGTTCATGTTCAATTTAATTTTTTAAAGGGTGCTGTTGGTTTGCCAGGACCACCGGGAATCAGAGGAAAACCAGGGCCTCTAGTATGTTTGGACTTTTATTTTATTCTTATTGTGTTTTATGATAACAGAGAACTGCAAACTTTCCTGTGGGAGGAATGGCATGCAACCTTCCTTTGGAAAAACATTGGTAGCCCAGTGGCAGTCTTGCTATAGCATCTGAATTTAAGAAAGCGTAGGACAAGCACAAGGGGATTTCTGAGGGAGTGGGAGGGATTGTAGGACTGAGCAGTTGGTGTGGATGGGCAGACTAGATAGGCCGTATGGTCTTTCTCCCATCAAGTTTCTGTAATTGACCCATCTTTCTTTAAAGTAACTTCCAGTAATGGTTCTTATATGTGTCTAGGTCCTCTAACACCACTACAGTATGGGTGAAACACAAGGATGGTGTAGAAAAATGCTGTCTTTTATCTCCCCCTCACTGCCAATGTACAAACAAATTGCTTCTACAGTATCTAGAGCCCTTAACCTCTTCCCTAATAATGTATACTGTATAGTATTTTTGAAATTATATTTTTCACTTAACCACTCTTCAGTAGCAGACCTTAACCTGTTTTGTTTTTTTTGGTTTTTTTTTAAATATATAACGGTGTTCTTATGTATATAAATGAAATGGCCAGGAATTACATATGCATAAGTCCAAAATGAAAATGATGTAACAGAATATACAAGCATTTTTGGGCAAAAGAAATAGGATAGAATAAATGCAAATCTGAAAGCAGTCGTCGATTGGCTGCTGCTGTTCTATGGATGCACGTTTGCTGCTCAATGATTTGCTAATTTGTTTTCAGTAGGGAACCACCCGCCCCCCAGCCTAGATTCTGACCTTAAATAGAAACGACCGAAAAATCTTTCTTTGGGTTAGAGACCAGTGGTCCATTAAGGCCGGCATCTTGGCTCCAATAGTGGCCAGTCAGGGTGACTTGGAAGTACCTGGCAAATCCTAAAGGGGAGATTCCCTTCCCTATTGCTCACTCCCAGAAGTAAGAGGTATTTGCCTCTATCTGGCTAACAAATGTTAAAGACCTGACCTTCAGAAACTTGTCCAAGCCATTCTTGTTAAATCCAGCTATACTAGTGGCCTTGATCTCATCTTCCAGCAGCAAACTGTGCAGCTTAATTTTACACGGACTGAAAAAAATGGGGCGGATTTTAAAAGGGTTACACGCGTAATATACGCGCGTAACCCTTTTAAATCCACTCCTGCGTGCGCCGAGCCTATTTTGCATAGACCCAGCGATGCGCGCAAGCCCCAGGACATGCGTATGTCCCGGGGCTTGAGAAAAGGGACAGGGAGTGGGCGGGGCGGACTGGGGGCAGGGCCAAGGCCCTCCAGCACAGCGGCCATGCCAGAGGGATCGCGCGCCGGCACTTGGCCGGCGCGCGCAACCTACGCCTGTCCGGAGGCAGGCACGACTTAGAAAATAAAGGTAGGGGGGTGATTTAGGTAGGACTGGGGGGCGGGTTAGGTAGGGGAAGGGAGGGGAAGGTGGGGGGGGGCGGAAAGAAACTTTCCTCCAAGGCCGCTCCAATTTCGGAGGAAATTGGCTCCCCTAGGGCTCTGCGCACGCAAGTTGCACAAGTGTGCACCCCCTTGCGCATGCCAATCCCGGATTTTATAACATGTGCGTGGCTGCGCGCGCATGTTATAAAATCGGGCTTAGATCTGTGTGCGCCGGGTTGCGCACACAAATCTACGCCCGCACGTAGCTACTAAAATCCTGCCCTATATGTTCTTAAGTGTGTTTTAAATCTGCCACCAGTTAGTTTCATGGCGTGTCCCCTTGTCTTATGAATGTTTGATGTTGAAATTCCTTTGAAAATTGTCCTTCTAAATGGTCCAATTTACTGTCGTACAGGCTTCTTGCTTTAAAGTACTTGAAACTGTTTTTATTATTAGCCTCTGCCTCTCGGGCATGTTTCTCTTCAGATTCTCTCTTGGCCTCCTTTTCAATGTTTACATCTCATTTGTCAGTTCATATGTTCCTTTTTATTTCCCTGGTTAGGTCCTGTTTCCATTTTTTTTTTAAAGGATACCTTTTTGGCTCTGATAGCCTCTTTCACAGCACCATTTAGCAATATTGGAAGTCTTTGGTGCTTTTTTAACCTTTTCTAACTTGTGAAATACATTTTAACTGGGTTTCCAAGATGGCATTTTTTTAAACAATCTCCATTCCTCATACATACTTTTAACCCTCGCACCTGCACATTTTAGTTTCCTTCTTATTAATTTCCTCATTTTATCATAGCGTTCCTTTTCAAAGCTAAAAGCCACTGTGGTACTTTTATTTATTATTCTCCCTTCAATGATTTTGTCAGATTTGATTGAATTATGGTCACTATTGCTAAGTGACACTGCCACCCTTACCCTTTGCAACAGGTTCTGTGTTCCACTGAGAACCAGATCTAAAGTAGTTCCCCTGTTCATCAGTTCCAGGACCAGCTGTTCCATGAATAGGGTCCTTTGTTTTAAGTTTAAACCGATTTTTATCCATAAATTCCTGGATTTTTCCAAAGGTGACTATAGGTTTAAACTGAAATTCCCCCTAATTTTAGGATTAAAAAACTGCTCCAGAACTGCAGGTACAGCATTTCAAGACCTCCAGTCACTGCTGGAAGCCAGTGTTAGGCCAAAGTCAATACTGTGTTTCAAATCCCACCCCCCTACAGTGCCGCCCATGCCGTGTTTTGAGACCCGCCTCCTCATCCCCTAAGCAGCTACAGTGCCTGCTGTCTGGTGCCGCAAATGCATTTGAAGCAGGCCCTGTCTTCCAAAAGCACTTCCTGGCAGGCTCCCTGACCCTGCACAAAAGCAGACGTGCATGCTGCAGAGCAGGGGAGTAAGCATGCTGCTGAAGGAGAGAGGAAAAGCCTGCAGCCACCACCAGTGAAGGTGAATGCTGTTGCAGTGTGGGGGAGTGAGGAGGAAAGGAAGATTCTCATCAGGGTGGAGGTGGGGGGAGAGAGGGGCAGTTAGACAGGGGATGAGGGTAGAGGTGGGAATACTGCTGAGTAGGTGGGTGGAAGAGTCTGCTTAATAATGTTTTATGGTCCTGGTTTGTGTCCACCAAAAGTAAACTTTGATATTTACCCGGAAAAATAATGAGTCATTTTTTTCAAATGATTTTTTCTTGTTTTTCTTCTTGTCTTAATAAACCCTGATAAATTCCTGGGAAAAATAAACAATAAAACTGGAAATGAAGGTCCCTATCAATGAAAGAATCATTTATGGCATCTGGAACTTTACCTCCCTAGTATGCCCTGAGGAGACATTCACCCAGTCAGTATTGGGGTAATTTAAATCTTCCATTATTTTTGCTTCCATTGTACTATGCTGTCTAAACTCTGTTAACATTTCACAGCCTGCTTCACCATCCTGGTCAGATGGCCGCTAGTATACCCCCATTGTTATACTCTTACCCATTAGAAATGAAACTTGCATCAATAGAGATTCTAGAGTGCAGTATGCTTCCTGCAAAACCTTTATCCTATTGAAACAATGCCATCCTTAACATATAGTACTACTCTACCAGAAGTTCACTCTGCTCTCATTTCAGTATATTTTGTACCCTGATATTACAATATCCCATTAGTGATGATCTTTCCACCAGGTCTCTGAGATGTATGTGTTTTCATTTAATACCATATATTCTAGCTTCTCAGTCTTATTTTTTAGACTTCTGATATTTGCATAAGGACACACCTAAGTATATTCTTTTATTCCTGTTCACAGCCCAATTATTATTAGCATTTGACTCAAGTCATTTGAAGTCATTCATATTGTCTGCTGTTCATTTAAATCCACCTGGGCTATTTCAGCTTATTCCACATCCTCTCAGGTTAACGTAAACAGCCTGCATAAATATAACAGTAAATATGCACTTAAGTTATACCAATTTTCAAAGAAAACTTATGTATGCAAGAATACTTTGAAAATTATTCCACCAAAACTACCCATACACAACTACATCCACTATTATGTGTGCATATATTTATTTGGAACATTTTACATACATAGATTTGAGAATGCAAAATTATGTGTGTAAGTGCAAACACCTCCCCTACCCTAATGGAGGATGAAATAGATCAGATTGGCAAACTAAACAGTAACAAATTGCTGGGATCAGATGGCATCCACGCCAGAGTTCTAAAAGAATTGAAACATGAAATTGCAAATCTGATACTAGTAATCTATAACCTATCATTTAAAGCATGAAGACTGGAAGGTAGCCAATAGGAAGCTGATTAAAAAGGGCTGCAGGTGTGATCCTGGAAACTATAGACTGGTGGGCCTGATGTCAATGCCAAGCAAAATGGTAGAACTCATTCTTAAAAACAAAACTACTGGCCATATAGATAGACGAGGCTTAATCAGCATGAGTCAGCTTTGGCCTCGCAAAGGGAAGTATTGCTTTACTTTTCTCTTACATTTTTTGAAGGTGTAAATAAACGTAGATAAAGGTTGATATAGTTTATTTGGATTTTCAGAAAGCATTTGACAAAATTCCACATGAAAAACTGCTCAGGAGATCACAAAATCATGGGAAAGGAAGCAGTATACTACTGTGGATTGGTAACTGGTTAAAAGACAAGACTGAATGGTCAGATTTCCAAGTGGAGAAAGGTCATTACTGGAGTACCACAGGGGTTGGTACTGGGACCTGTGCTATTTAACATAATCGTAAATAATCTAAAAAAAAAAGAAAAGTGAAGTGAAGTGATCAGATTTGCAGATAACAGAAAATTATTCAACCTTGTTAAAACAGCAGAGGATTGCGGGGAGCTGCAGAAGGACCTAGTGAGACTGGGCATCTGAATGGCAGATGAAATCTAATGTGGGAAAAGTGGAAATTGATCCACATGGAGACAAATAATCCCAATCACAGGTACACAACGCTGGGTTCTGTATTGGGCATGACAACCCAGGAAAGGACCTTGGAATTCTTATGGACAATACCTTGAAATCCTCAGCTCAGTGTACAGTGGCTGTCAAAGAGAAAGCAAATAGAATGTTAGGCTCGATCTGAAAAGGGAATGGATCGTAACACGGAAAATATAATTTTGCCTTTGTATTGATCCATGGTATTGTGTGCAGTTTTGGTTGCCCCGTCTCAAAAAAGACATCTTGGAACTAGAAAACGTGTAGTGGCATGCAACAAAAACGATAAAGGGAATGGAATGGCTCCCCTATGATGAGAGGTTACGGAGGATTTCAGCTTGGAAAATAAAAGACTGAGAGAGGATACAATAGATGTTTATAAAATCATGAGTGGGGTGTAACGGGTAAATAAAGGATAGTCATTTACCCTTTGAAATAATGCTAAATCAAGGGGACACTCCATGAAACTAACAGCCAGAGGATTTAAAACAAATTGTAGAAAGCACTTTTTCCCACAGTGCACAATCAAACTGTGGAATCAGTTGCCAGAGGATGTGGTCAAGGCTACTAGCAGAGCGGGGTTTAAAAGAGATGTGGACAAGTTGCTGGAGGGAAAGTCTATAAACATTTATTAGTCTGCTATCCCAAGGAGTGAATAATAGGAAATATGCCTACTTAATGGGATCTGCTGGGTACTTGTACCCGGACTGGCTTCTGTCTGACCCAGTATGGTACTTCTTAGATTCTTATGTACCCTGTTTCTTGGAAGGCCTCTGCTCGGTCAGGTGATTTTATATCAGGTCATTTCCACGGGTTAGGCAGCATTTTACCCAGGGAAATGCCTTTGATAATTACTCTTTTAATGATAAGCTTTCCTTTGACTTTTCTGGGTGCAGGTTTCAGTAAGGGTTACATTTTTTTTTTAATTCTGCTTTTCAGCACTTCAAAGCAGATTACATTCAGGTACTTTTCAATACCTGTCACAATTTACAGATTAATGAGCAGCAATAAATAAAACTCATCCTTCACAATTTGATTTGGATTGGCCAGGTATATCCTCTGTACTTAATCTTTTCTTTTGATTATACAATGAAACGCTAGAACTGGAAACATGCTGAGGAAAAATGCAAACATTGTGTCCTGTTTACTAATGGTTTTTTTTCCTGCTGTGTCTATGGGAAAAATGCTTAGTAAATGACCCCCAAAGACAGAAGTTAATATGCAATTCCTTGACTTAGGGGCGGATTTTAAAAGGGTTACGCGCGTAACCCTTAAAAAAAAAACCCTGCGCCCGCCGAGCCTATTTTGCATAGGCCATTTGCCGCTGTGCCCGGGATCGCGGGCCGGCCATTGGCCGGTGCGCGTAAGGTACGCCTACCTGGAGGCAGGCGTAACTTCTTCAACAAAGGTAAGGGGGAGGTTCTAGGTAGGGCTGGGGGGCGGGTTAGGTAGGGGAAGGGAGGGGAAGGTGCGGGGGGGGGGAGGTGGAGGGAATGGAGGCAGGCTGAGCGGCCCGGCATGCACAAGTTGCACAATTGTGCACCCCCTTGCGTGCGTCGACCCTGGATTTTATAACTTGTGCGCGGCTGCGCGCGCATGTTATAAAATCGGGCGTAGCTTTGTTCATGCCGGGTTGCGCGAATAAATCTGCGCCCGCACACAAGTTTTAAAATCTACCCCTTAGAGTTTTCCAACACAGTCCTGAAGGCACACCTAACCGCTTTGGTTTTCTGGATAGCCATAATGAATATGCCTGATTATAGAAATGCATACACTGGGTCCCCAAAGTATACAATCCTATCTCAAGCATATTCATTATTGATATCCTGACAGGAAGACTGGTTAGATGTGCCATTGGGACAGGGTTGAGAAACACTGACTTACTCAGATGAAAATATTTTGAATGTAAGAATGATCCAAACTGTTTCTGGAACTGGTAGGGTATCTTTTCACATCAAAACTATGGATAGAACCTATTAAACTTATACAGAAGGATGTTTGACTTCATTAAAAGGAAAACGTCTTTTAGACTGAAAATGATTATGTTTTGGAATGGAATATGCTATCAGCCAAGACAATTGTAGACACATCTGTTAACATTCTTAAAATTAAACCAGATGTGATACTGGAGATTAATGGTGTTACTGGGTATTCAGCTATAGAGGCTTTAATTTATATATGCTGATCCAAGGATTTGCTCTGATCACTTTCCTGTGGGTCAACAACATAGTTGTATGAAGTTTTACTGGAATACTTCCCTTTCTCTTTATCATTGCAAATAATTTCCAAAGCATGAATAATTTTGAAGATGTTTCACTTTGATGGTCTATTATCATCTTTCATCCAAAATACATAAGTCATCATATGTTGTACTTATCAAAATATTACAATGAAAACAAAATTGATTTCAGAAAACAGAAGAATTTCTTTAGTGCATTAGGAACCCCAACGCAATAATAGTTCTTGCAGAAGTGTTCCCTAATTCACCGGTGAACCTTTAAGAGATCAAATAGCTGTCAGCCTTGCAGACATCCCGAACAGGCTGTATTTGTCTGAGAATTCTGTAAACTGTGATCTCCATTAACTGGGTTTTAACTTGTATTCAATGATTATGTAGGGGAAAACTGGAGAGCTTGGTCTTCAAGGTCCACCTGGTCCTCCAGGACCTGAGGTAAGATTTTTATTTAAAAATGTTCTTCATTAAGAAAAACGTAAGTGAAATTTGGTTTTCTATTGCATTAGAACTTTAATAACTGGAGTGGTTATTCTCTTCAGGGTATTGCTTTCAGACTTCATTGTATTGAACACTACCCGCATAGAGATTCTCCCGAACCATTCCGAATTAGGCAATTTCTGCCAGGTTAGTGTGCACTATCGGGAGTTAGCATGCACTAACTCCCAATAGTGCGCACTAACCCGAAAATCGGGCCCCCCCTCAAAAAACCCCCCCGAACCACGTGAAAAACGAAATTCCCGTGGGGGTGGGCCCCCAAAACAAAGCCTGACACAACATTTTTACCCGAAGCACATCTCTAATAGACATTAAGCTCACAAACATGTGGTCATAAGGAAATCACTTAAGTACATTGATGATAATAAAATTATAACATTTGACAGAAAATGTGTGAGATCTGGTAGTTGTAGCTGATAGGGTACCTAATAGTTGTTTTTCATGCTTATTTTTAAATGCTACTGTGTGCGTGCCAACAGTATTCGTCATAGACAGAGACAATACTAATAGGCTCCTGATTGATTCCAGGTGCTGTTCTCATGTAGATTAGGATATTTGTTTCATTAAACATGCATGAACACCAGCATATGTTTACTTTCAAAACAGTTCCTTGAGTTAAAGCATATTTATTTTATGCAGTCCAGCCAATGTACTGTGGAGGGTTGTAAAACACATACATTTTATTTTTTGGGTGTCATTGTGAGGCCTGTACTGTCAGTAGTCTCCAAAAATCTCCATGGAACACAGTTAAAGCTTTGAAATGCTTCATATGTGTCTTTTTGGCAACTGCGTCATCAGACACGAATACACAAAGTAGTCAGAACTGTATTAAAAATGTAGGAAAAGCAGTCTATTCCCCAGACAAAAAAATGTCTAATAAATCATGAAGTTTTCTTTCCCTCTTCAAGATTAGTCATCCCTGCTGATCCTGACCTTTACAGGGCAAAGAGAGCACATTTGTAAGATACTTTTCATTTGTCTACTAGGGAGATCTCAGATAGAGGATCAGAACACAGAAAGAGGTTGGTTTGGAGTTGAAGGGTAAACAGGAGGTCACACAAAGATTGTACTTTTATTTATTTTGGTATTTGTATACAGGGCACTTTGTAATAACCTGCATCTTTTGGCTCTGAAGGATGCTCTGGTTGTGGCCATTGATTTGTCACAGGCAATCACTGAGCATGCATTTCTACACCTGAAAATCTGATTTCACTGTTTAGACCACACTGGAGGTTTTCCGCTCTACTCCTGCCAAAGTGTGCAAATTGTTTGTGATGGGTTACATGTTCCGCAACTTCTTGTCCATTGTCACGTGGCATGACCAGAGGAGAAAAGGCTGTGGAGGCTGAGGCGTGGGACCCACAGGAGTCAGATGTGATGGAACTTTTAGGTGCTGCGGTAGCGTTTCGGAAGGATTGACTGGTGAATCAGTACTTCAGCTCAGTCCTAAGGCAGGTTGTGAAGTCTTTTAGATCCGATTTGGTGTCACTAGCTAGCTGCTTTGAACATGAGATGGTCTGTGTGTTGTAATTGTATAGATTTTTTTGCTTTTGTTTTTTTCATTTTCTACCTGCTAGTTTCTTTCTCTTCCTTGTTTTGGGGCTTTCAGCTCAGTCAGAACTAGGGCTGGGATCTGGTGCCATGAGCCTTTACTTCACAATTACCCAGGCATTTTTCTCCTTTTTAAAATGTTTGAATAATTATTGTGCAGAGAACAGATCATACTTGTAAAGTGCAATATATTCAATGGAAATAAAAAAGAAAGGAAGAAATAATCCATTCATGGAACCAAAAAGGGGGGGAGGGTGAAGAAGAAAATCAGGAAACCACCTGGAGACATGTATTACAGGAAATGGGAAAAAGCAGTTTCTCCCAAACATAACTTCTGCAGTTATGCAATATATACAGTAACTGATGTCAGCAGCTAATCATCTGACAGGCCTAGGTATTCCAAATCTAAACTTACGAGCTAGAGATCGTATTTGCATTCAAGAATAACTGCAGTTGGGACAGCTCCAAGAAAATAGCTCACATTACATTTTGCAAAACATTTACAAGAAAATCTAACAAAGGACTCTGCACGGACTTCTTGCAGTTCTGAATGCACTGCAAGACATTTCTTACGCCTACCTTGAGTTATCTTACATAGATCTGGATAGACCCAGACCCGCTGTCCTAGGAATAAAGTAATTCTAGAAGGAAAAAGCAAATGAAAAAAAAATCCTCTTTCATTCTGTTCACACACAGAGCTCACCAGAACAGTTGCTCTGTCCCAGTCCTTTTCCAAAATTGCTGTCATGGCCAAGCTTTCATTAGAAAGACCCAAACGGGTCAAAAAATAAACTTTACCCAAAAGAGGGAATGCTTCCTGCAAATGTGCATCAGTAAAATACTATTTGAGTGTAGTGAGCGGGATTCTTATTATGTAGTAAATGTTATCCACCTGCAACTAGTGATAGGTGGGCTATAAATGTTTAAAATAAATAAGGTGACCTTAGAAAGATTAACAAATCTCAGGTTTAGATGTCTACACTTATTTCCAAGGATTTTGCAATGCATTGCCATCTGATTCTGAGTAGCACTGCAGTGATTTTCCCTGAATTCAGTTCCAACTCAGAAACTGTCTTAGTGAGATCTTATACAGCTTTTCCTTGTGACAAAGCTTGAGAATCAGACATAGAGGTCAAAGTGGCAATATCAGCAGAACATTTAGAAAGAGTTCTCCAGCTTAACTAGCTCAGTCCAGGTGGAAGCCAATATAATTACTGTCACCTTCACTAAACTCAATTTCAGTCTACGACCAGCAGGGGGAGCTAATGCCTCCGTCTTCTAGGACTATTTGTGATTATATTCCAGAAGATCCCTGGCATTTTCTCCAAGGGGACCAAAGATGAACCTGCAGACAAGGTCTACATGACCCTACTGTAGCACCCCAACTAGTCACTCAAATGGCAGCACGTTGGTTGTTTTGAGGATGCCGTGCAGCTTTGCAGTCTGTGACCCTGAGGCCCTAGGAACATCTCGAGAACTGGTGCTAAGACAGACTTCAAACTCTGGATGGGCCTTGTCATCCTCAGACCCGCCTACAGACACAAGCACACTAAAAGAAGGAGCAGCGAATGATCAGAGGCTGCTTAAGGACATAAGAACATAGAAAGTACTATGTTGGGTCAGACCAAGGTCCACCAAGCCCAGCATCTTGACTCCGACAGTGACCAGTCTGGGTCACAAGTTCTTGACAGATCCCCAGTAGTCTATCTGTTTTACTTCCAAAGATAATCTCTGGCTTTCCCAAATCTACCTAACCTGGCTAACAACCATTTATGGGCTTTTCCTTCAGGAACTTGACCAATCTGCTTTTGAATCTCACTATGTTAAATTGCCTTGACCACATCCTCTGGCAATAGATTTCATAGCTTGCTTGTGTGCTAAGTAAAAAAAAATACTTTTCACTATTCGTTTTACATTTTCCAGTTTTTAGTTTCATGAACTGTTCCCTAGTCCTAGTATTATTTGAAAGGATAAATAAACATTCCCTATTCATGATTTTATAAATCTCAATCATATCCCTGTCAGTCATCTCTTCTCCAAGCTAAAGGGCTGTTTAGCCTTTCTCCATAAGGGATCTTTTCCATCCCTTTTATTATTTTTGTCACCCTTCTCTGTACCTTTTCTGTGTCCCCTATGTCTTTTTTGAGATGGAGATATCAGAACTGCACAAGTACTCAAGGTGAGGTTGCACCATGGATCTATACAAAGGCATTAGGAAATTCTCAAGACTCGGGATAATTCCTCACCTTCTCTTTCCATTTCAGCAGCACTGCAGATAAGAGGGAGCCAACGCATGGGGAAAATGTAGACAGTAGCACAGAGAGATTACGCCATGGGTCCAAATGCTGCCGCCATCTTGATCCCTCTGGCCCCTTATTTTATATTTCTTTCTAAATTACTTAGTCCAGTCTTTGCAGTGATAATCCTCAGTCAAGTGCCAAGCAACAGGGCCCCTTCCAGAACCCTGCTATCATGGACCCTAAAACTGCCCACTAGGTATCAACCATTGCCCAAAGAATATCGCTTACTCCGTCTCAAGCGGATGTGAACACTGCATCTGTGACATCCCAGCTCCGGCTTATCTGGGGAGCATACTTACTCTGTCCTGCTGCTTGTTTCAGGTCATGCAGTGGTGAAGGCCTATGATGGCTGTGTTGAATGAAGCGTATAAGCATCCCATTCTCCCATCCTTCTATCCTGTCTTTAATAGTTTGTTCTGAGCTCTCAAGGTATCCTGTTTTAGGAGGAGTAGAGTGGAGACAGAAACTTCAGAGTAGGAAAGAAGAGGCATGTATTGATTGTGAGAGATTATTTTTTCTTGATGCACTGTGCTGCTGAAAAGGCAATAAGGACAAGGCAAAAATATGCAGTGGGGTATGATGGAGAATTATGTTTCTCCTTACAAGTTTGCCTTCCTTAACTTCTGTTTAGATTGTCTTTAACTTCCTTTTAACTTATGACAATGATTGTTTCCACAAGAAATAAAGAATGATATTTTGCTCCTATTTTTGCTTTTTCCCCAATTAATTGCCATGGATTAGAGCCATTCAAGAGGTTTTGAACATATTTAAATGGCAAGTGTGGTGATTAAAGTAAGGTCAAGGATTTTTGGATTCTTGCCCTTAGTTCAAGTGATTCCTTGGCTGCAACATGGTCATTGGGCTTCCTTCACTCATTCCAGATGTTGGTGAGGTTAGAAAAGTGACTCTGCATATTGGGAAAGAGATAATGATGTCTGCGCATGTTGTAATGAAGCTGATAGTAAACTGTTAAGTCTGAGCAGCAGCTAGTGGAAAACAGAAAGTAGGTTTATTCAGTTTTCCAGAGCTAGGTAGGATATGATTACTTTTATTTACTGAAACTGACAAGTACATTTCTGCCAGAAATGGTTTTTAAATTACAAAGTTGCATGAATTGAGCCCAGTGAATAAAATAATTTGTTATTCCTTTATCTTTATGGAGAAAACAGAAGAATAATTAAATGTGAAAAAATCTAGGCCTTTCTAAAAAAGAAGTTATTTATGGTTTAAACAAAGAGCCTATTCTTTCCTCATCATACAGTAAAAATGATCTATTTTATTTATTACGTTTTATATAACAATATTCTGGTCCAGTCATACTGGTTAACAAGCACAATATAGACATCTCTGCATGGCGCCCAAATGATGACAGTGAAGGTCCTGATCAGAATGCCTGTCAAGATAGCATTATAATATGACTATTTCTTAGAATGCAAAAGAATGCTTGCTTGCTGCATCTTGGATGGCCATGTGTTGAAGCAGGATGAGTAAGGAGCATGCCCTGTACTTCCTGTCTCAAATCTTCCTATTGCTCAGCCGGAACAAAGCAGGTTCCAAGAAAGCGTATGGCAGAAAGTTTACATCATTTGTTGTCACACAGTCAAGATGGAAGGTCGACCATAGAATTTAGCTTTAAAAAAAAAAAAAATTGTCACCAGTAATGCTCACAGATTACGTTCGTGTTCTTTCGCAGGCCCACCCCCCGTTTCCGCAGGATTCATCATTCTTCGGAGAATGATGAATCCAGGCCTATGTGTGTAGTTTTCTCCCCCAATGTAACCCTGTCCCGGGTAACAGCACACATTTTGTGGAACTGTGGGTGGGCGATATTCCAACTGCCAATTTACATGGAATGGTTTAGTGTATTTGCTTGATAATCGTTATTTCTTACTTTGGTAAAACAAAGCGATGCACAAATACAAATGAGAAAATAAAGTTTGAAAAAAAGGTTTGCAATGATAAAATAAAATAAAAACAAAGCTATGTACAGGAGGGGGGCATAGGGTGACTGTTGAAGTTATTTAAGGCTTATTTATTTAAGGCTTTTATATACCGATGTTCCTGTACATATCACGTCGGTTTACATAGAACCAAAGTTGGAAATTACATCAAACAAGAGGGTACAGATAACAGGGCTAACTTCGTATGAACTTATAGATAAAGCAGCAAACGACTTAAAATAACATTAAATTATTATAAATATAAGTATAAATATACAAAATATAAATAAACAAAATCTAAATAAAGTTGGTGGTGCACCATAAAATTTGCTGCTGCCACGTGACTAAATATAAAACTATGCACATACACAATTACACAACCCAATGTGAAAAAAAATATATTCAAACTCTAGTGTCAGCTCAGCAAAATGACTCCCTCCACTGCTACGCATTTTAAAGTGGACTTTAAGACCTGTGCACGGGAGCACATGTATGCTCATTTGCTGGCTTGCACACATGGACACTGTGATTCTATAACATACGCGTATGTGCGCGCATGGTATAAAATCAGCTATATGTGTGTTCATCTGCTCACAATTTTATATTGATGCCGCACATCTGAATGCAAATGCTGCCTCGATGGTTTAAGTTGGGGGGGGGGAGATTTTAGTAGATACGCATTCCAACACAATTACCTCTTTCCCCAATTCGTTCCCAGTTTGCCCCAGTAAAGGAGATGATTCCCTAAATCCCCTAGCTTAACTTGCCTCCCTTTTACCCTATTAGCCCCGACCCTTAAAACCCCGCTGACTAGCCTAGTTTTGTTTGTTAGACAACTTACACGCCGTCCATAGCAGAAGTAAAATTACGCGGATAGGGACCTGGGCATGCGCTAGTGTATGTGTAAATACACGCTGGTTTCATTAATAATTCCTGGAATGCCCATGCCAGTGCCCTGCCCCTTTAATGAAAAATATTTTACTCATGTACCTCTTAAAATCTACGCGGCGCGCACTGGGCCGATATATGCGCATATCTCACGGAATTGGCGCTCTTAGGACTTGTAAAATTCATCTGTTAATGAAGTAACACAAACCCCTGCAAAAAAAAAAAAGCCTAGAATCTTGCCATACTATACAATCACAGCACTGACTTTCAGGACTCAAATAATAGCAACCTTATGAAAAAGCAGCAATACAAATACTACACCAGACTTTAGAGATTTAATACACCACCTACTGGGGTAACAGAAAAAGCTGGACTGCTACAAATCCCTATAGAGAAACTACATGCTAGCAGAAATACTGCACTTCAGTCACATACAGGCAGAACACAATCCAACCCTTACCTAATACAGAAATAAGGGACTGCAAATTAGAAATAGAACTCTGCAAATAAAACTGAAATAGCCTGATAAACCAGACTTTGAACAGTGGAACTCTAAAGAGCAAAATACAAAATATAAGAAATGCACATACCCAAAGAAGGCATATTCCAGACGCCTTTGTTGACTGAGCTTTTTGGTCCTGGTCTCTTTTTTTTTCACTTTCCCTTTATCAATCTTTTTCTAATTCCTTCTCCAGGGTCACTCTTCTCTTTCTGTTTCTTCTCTCTCCTTCTCCCTTCCTCCCTCTCACACACACACACACACACACACACGCTTATGCTTTCTCTCACAGACTTCTTTACACATATACTCTCACATGCTCTTCCACAAACTCACACTCTCACTCACACACACAGGCTCCTGTTCTCATACACAAATACCCACGCTCAGCCTCCCATTCTTACCCCTCCCACACATACGTACACTTACACACAGGCTCCGATTTTCATATAAAAACACCCAGGCTTCCATTCTTATCATATATACACACACACCTAGGCTCCATTCATATACACACACACCTAGGCTCCATTCTTACACATAAACACCCAGGCTCCAATTCTCACACACACACACACACAGTCTCCCATTCTCACACACACACACACACAAAACACTCAGGCTCCAGTTCTCACATAAAAACATCCACACTCAAGCTTCCATTCTTACACACATACCCAGGCTCCATTCTTACACACAAACAACCAAACTCAGGCTCCCATTCTCATACACACACACACACACATACACTCCCCCCCCACACACACACACAAACTCAGGCTCCCATTCTCTCACACACACACACACACACACACACACAAACCCCTTCTTCTGCCATCTTGGGGATGGGCTCCCATGGCACCCTTGCTTTGCGGGTGTAAAGGGGTACCCAAAGTTAATAAATTAAAAATAAAACTTAGCTGAGTCCTGAGGCTTGAAGGGAACTGAGGAGGATCCCTAGAGTGAAGGGGCCTGAAACAGCTGAGTGACAGTAGAAACATGGGAGCAAGTTGGCCCTCGTAAAAGGGGCGGTCCAAGGTTGGAGCTGGAGGCGGCCAATACAGTGGGCCATTTGCCGCTGCGTGCCAGGTACCTGCCGGCGCACGCAACTTACGCCAGCTCAGGAGCTGGCGTAAGTGCACCAATATCAAAATTCATAGGACACCCGAGTTGGGTGTTCCAAACAAAACTTTAAACAAATCTTCAAAGTCAATCAGGAACCTTCTCATTTAGTTTTCAACAACCCAATCCTGAAGTGAATGCAATCTCAGTGCTGTTCCTCCATGTGAGTGCCGCTCAAGCTGGCAGGCACTAGGAAACCTTTCTTTTCAGACTCCTAATGGGGCTATGGGGGTCTCCCATTCTCCTCTGACTTTCCATGGAAACACTTAGGTAGAGTGTCCCACTCACAACGAAAACTATTACTCCTTAGCTACTTCTCCTGACAGGAGTGGTGAACAAAACTTCATCCCAGGACAAAGGAGCTGGCGTAAGTTCTTAAAGAAAAAAGAAAAGGTAGGATCTTTTAAGGGGTAGGGGAGGACAGGGGAAGAGGGAGGGAGTATGGGCAGGGGGGGGTAGGGAAGTTCTCTCCCAGTCCGCTCCTTAGTTGGAGTGAACTGGGAAGGAACTGGGGAAGGCCGCGATGCGTTGCCTCGTGAATTTTGCAAAACTGTCCATCCCCCCATCCCCCCCATGCGTGCGGCCTGCTGATTTTATAACATGTGCACGCCGGCACGCACATGTTATAAAATCGGCGTGTCCATGTGTGCACGCTGGTTAGCGAGTGCACCTATTAAAATCTACCCTTAAATGTACCAATGGATATATTACAGTGTTTTTCCCATGGAAAAGGATTTCTTTATTGCTCTCCCTGTATATATTTTTTTAAAGGGCATATTATTTCCCAAGAAAATAAATTCTCTTTTAATGTTACTATTCCAGTTGTTTCAGTTTCCCCATAGGAGATAAGTGTGAACTGTTCCAGCAATGGGAGGTTGCTAGGGAGCAGAGTGACTTAGGAGGGCGAGGCAGGTCCATCCCCTAAAGGGTGGGTTAGTAAGCTGCCCCTATAAGTGGTCACTCAGTGAATCACTGTGGGGAGCTCTTGGAGCTGGTGAATGAGAGAAGGATGTGCTGGGTAGAGGTAGCTGGCAGGATGGGCTCTGCTTTAGTCTCCATAGGACCAACCAGGAAGGTTCCAACCCTTACGCAATCTTCGAGTAACTTTGGGAACCAGGAGGCGGATTCTGTAGCTTTCTTTTTGGGTCTGAAGAGTAAGAGGTCTGTGGGAGATCCCCAAGATGTTCCAGTGTCTCAAGTAATACTTAACCTTCAGAAACAACTGATCTGCCTTATGGTGGGTTTGGAACGAAAAGAGCTGTTTGATTTTTTCGTAACGTAGACTGTGACGGTTTTTTTGTACCTGCTGAAATTCTACTTTGGATTAGTAAAATCTTTATTATTGTCTGGCACACAACATTTTTGGTATGGCCTGTTTTATTTTTGTAGCTCCTTGCTTCTGGGTTTTGGCTGAAAAGATGCAGGGGGTCAATGGTCCCGGGGCTAAGTTCATCGTCGCTGTCCTTTTAGCCCTGGGGCATGGATTCTCTAAAAGGTGGCGAGGCATAGGAGGGGACGGCCCCTTTTCTCTCTTTCGTGCCCTTGGGAGTACTCATAATTTGATGACTTTTTCTACTCAGTCTCTGCACCAATATCAAAATTCATAGGACGCCCGAGTTGGGTGTTCCAAACAAAACTTTAAACAAATCTTCAAAGTCAATCAGGAACCTTCTCATTGAGTTTTCAACAACCCAATCCTGAAGTGAATGCAATCTCAGTGCTGTTCCTCCATGTGAGTGCCGCTCAAGCTGGCAGGCACTAGGAAACCTTTCTTTTCAGGCTCCTAATGGGACTATGGGGGTCTCCCATTCTCCTCTGACTTTCCAGGGAAACTCTTAGGTAGAGCGTCCCACTCACAACGAAAACTATTACTCCTTAGCTACTTCTCCTGACAGGAGTGGTGAACAAAAAATTCATCCCAGGACAGAGGAACCAAAATCTTCTCCAAATACAGCAACTTCTTTGTGGCAAGACACTACTGTCCTTCCTTGTATGCAGGCAAGGAGAAAATTCCTCCCAGAGGAAGGCACAGAGATTCTCCACGAAAAAAAACAAAATCTCTACAATGATTTTTCACTCTACTGACAAGGGATATGCCTCTTCCCCTCTCCCAAATATCAGGCTGCAGGGCCTACTGGTGGAGACCAGGGATATTCCAAACTGCACGCTCTTACTTCCACAGAATGAACTCGAAGCTCCCAAATGAAACTTCCACTCCTCTTTCCACAAAATCTGAACCAAAATTGCTTTCCTGCTCTGCCTGCTTCATACAGCCTGGGCTGAGTAATCCAGCAACCTCAAAGGGGAGGTTCTGGTCAGGGATGGCCCGTCCCCCTCCTGCATCCTAAACCAGGGCTTATGCTAGGAACCCATGGGGTCTCTGCATTTATAAGAGTGATCTCCTTTAGGGCCCTACAGATTTATCCTGTCCCCATCACAGAATCCACACGTTCCCATCCCTGCAACGAGTGAGTCAGTACTCAGTAGGGACTGAACGTGTGATCCCCTTCTCAAGGGGGGAAGGTTTATAGGTCTGCTACTGTGAAAATAGCTATTTTCATCTACATCTTTTATGATATTGATCATTGTTGATAGGTCAGAGTTGGGCTTCTTGTACTTTTATATTTCAAACAAGTGTAATGCTTTCAGATCTAAAACTGAAGTGATACTTAATAGTTACTCATTACATGTGGGTTTTATTTTCACTAGTTATGAGCAAGGAGAAGAATTTCTCTAGCTCTCGAGTGGTGAAGCCATAAAGGAAACCCATCCCTTTATGAGCAAACAATGGGCATAGACCCTACATCTAATAGACAACTGTAATGTGTTCTATTTTGTGCTATCTTCAAATGCCATTTTGTTGAAAATAGGTTAAATTAACTCCTAGTGTTGCTGCTGTAGGTTGTTTTGGCTTGATATTTGCTGCAATGCCTCTGTTATGCCTTTTTAACCACTGTAAAAACAGCTGACTCTTTGATATCAATCACATCTGATTAGTCAGAGATGATCTGTTGCATGACTATCCCAGAGTCTGTGCTTCAGGATCCAAAAACAAAGAGAGAAAAGCACGTAATACTGGCTGAACAACTGCTTAAATGAGAATTTTTGTGTGCTGGTTTATTGAGCCACATGTAGTGTATAGCATGAGAGACTTGATTAGCATTTTTATTAGAACTTTATTTAGTGTTGCTTAAATAAACATGTTTAATAGATGGCTGCTGAGCTCAGATAGAGAAATGATTTTCAGCTGGATGCATGACCCCCATTTCGGATTCCAGATCGGGCCTCCTGCACTCTGGGTTGGCTGGGACCGGTGGTGCTACAGAAACAGTATTCATAGCCCCCCCCCCCCCCCCCGGATGAGGTGGGGCAGGGGACAGAGTTGTGGTCCTTGTTAAGGGCGATACCTGGTGGCCGGATCTAGAACCCGTGATGCGGAGTTCCCGAAGGGCTGGTGCTGCAGTGGCCAGACTGGGACCAGTGAGTGGGTGGGTCTACTAAAATGGGGGGAGAAACCCCCAGGTGTTTGCGAATGAAGACCCCCTAGTGGCCAGGATATCAAATGAGCTGGAAAGAGAAAGGAGGCACTACTGCACCAAAAAATAAATAAAGTAAGAATTTGCTATGGTCATGTCCTGTAGAGCAGATCTGGGAGCTAAATGCTTCACTCCTTCACCTGCAAAAGTAGTCACCAGTTATTTTGCACAGCAGCCTCGGTTTCTTTACCAGTAGCAACACGGTGACTGTGCTGCCAGTCCAAAAATGCATCTGCCATAACCGAAACTGATTCATATGGCCAAGAACGTCACACAGTTTGATAAAAAAAAAAAACTGAACTAGAAAAGGAAGCTGAAGTTGTATTAAATCGAGCCATTCAGAGCTAATTTGCATGTTTACTTCTCCCTGCGGTGGGATAACCACAATTACGAGCATAGACACAGACATAACTCCATTGTTTGCAGCACTCAACGTGACAGCTTTAGGCTCCAGACATTTGTAACCTCCCATGTGGGTGGCAGATGGACGTGCCCCCCCCCCTCCCCACCAGCTTATTCATATTTCAGAAAAATGTATTATTTTATTTCCTGCTGTGAAAAAAAAAGGATTATAGACTATAAATACGAAAACAAGTAAAATGCAGTAGTCCCTGTCAATTTCAAAAGTGAGTTATTGATCTGGCACAGTTTTTACCCACAGGGCAATCATTTTTGGAAACCCAATTGGCAGTCCTAGGAAGGAGAACTTGAGCAACTTTTTCATTCAGCTGTATGCTTTTCCCTTTGCTGGACTATAGGACTTCCAGCTAATACCTTCAGTTGCTGTAGGCAAGAGGGTAGAGTGGGAGTTTGTATAGGCCCCAGTGGTTAGCTAAGCAAGTTACTACCATTCAAGAGATCAGCACATGGCCAGGGAAGCTTAAACATACTGGAAGGGACCATCTGGGGTACTTCTGCTGTTGGGAGCATCTGTTGCATCCACCCTTCCCGCCAGGCTGATTGGCACCTAAGGCAGTTCTGGCCAATCACGTAGGAGTGCTCAGAAGAACTCCTGGCCACATGTAGCACCGGTGACCTTCCCCTGACAAGGTGCATTGAAGCACCACATGCCCACCTGGCTTGCCGGCCTGGACTGTGCCCTAGTAGACCACTAGCTGGCATCACTAACTCTGCGATATGCCCAGGTGCAACTGGCCTCCTCATACGAGGTCTGCAAACCTGACTCCTATGCTTTACTGCACTTTAGCCATAGCAACAGGGCCAACACTCTCTGCTAATATAATGGAGGAAGTATCTTCACGTATAATTAAACGTGTTTCTTTATAGGATGTGACATAGAAGTCCTGGTTTGTGGTAAGTCTCTGCCTCTTGTATTGCCCACTTCTGAATTCAAGCTCATCAGCCACTGTCACACTTACCACTCCACCCCAAATAAAGACAAAGAACTTGGAGATTCGGTGCAGTGCAACATTAACAAGTGAGCGGCATAGCATAGCCCAGCATTAGTATGCGGGAGTCCTGGCTTCTGCACCTCAGGCCGTCCAGGGTGGAGGATGCCGTGCAGGCAGCGTTCACAGCTCCTGAGGGAAGGGTTTCAGTCATCGCCCAATGGCAACACCGTGTGAGGGTGCATGCATATTGGGTTCAGGAAGGAGCCACTGTCCGTGACCCCTGGCTGAGGACTGTTGGCTGGGCTAGATGGGAAGGAGGGTAAAGGAATAACAAAACGGGTAAAAAATGGGCCATTGCAAATGAAGGCTCGGGGTACCATAGACTCTAGAGGCCCATTGCAATTGAACTGAAAGCCCAAAAGAGCAGGAGCAAACTACTGGGCCAAAAAAAGAAATAGCTAATAAAATTCTCATATGCAATATAGATGTATGGGCGTCCCTTACCACATATATCCGAGTCTTCGCAGATGCTGAATGTGTCAGGTCAGAGAGAGTAAAATTGTGGTGTTCCTGACTCTCGCCACTGGAAGGTCTTTTGGAAGGAGTATTTAAAAAAAATAAATAAATCTCATGAGCTCACTTTGGTTCGTGTTCTTTCGACCGGTCTTCCAGCCTGGGAAGGTGGCTGAGGCTCAAGGTGGGAGCCCTTGGGTCTTCCAGGAGGTAGGGAGGTTTTCTTATGGTCCAAGGAGGATCCTGAGATTGAGAGACGTGGGGAAGGAGTTTGTCCCCATACGCCTTGCATTTCTCTGAAGATCTGCCCGAGGGTTTGCAGAGCGGAATTCTGGTTGGAGAGAGACTAAGGGAGATCCTCTTCCAGAGCTGCTGCGTAGGAAGGGTCAGCAGAAGCTCATGTGTTAGGGAGCGCGTTGTCCGAGTGTGGCTGCTGGACTACTGAGATCTGTGCACTGGAAAAGGGGGAACCTGGGGAAGGGGGGGGGGTCCCCCATTCTCTTAGCAGCACCTCAGACCTAGTGAGTCGGGCAGGAAGAAACCCCCTAGAATGTGAAGAGTGTGCACTGACTGTAACTCTTTGCACCATATACCTTTTTTTTTTTTTTTCTGTATAGATTACACTTTTCTGCTGTGTGCACTCTATGGTTCATCTGTGTCAGTTATTCCAGTAAAGGATTTATTTCCGAACCCCACCAGACTGTGTTTTTCCTACCGGGAGGTATCTGAAGCCCTCCTAAGGGCCTTCAAAAACTTCAGCTCCCCCCCCCCCCCCCCCCGTTTCAAGAAAGAACCCGAGGAAGCAGGGGTTGTCAGCTTGCCCCACCGATCCCGAATGTGCTCCAAAGAGTTAGACGCCATTGGAACAGGAACCTGATAAAGAAGGACTGTAGGCAATAAATCAGCGTGCTTCATTCATGATAAATCAGTGGGCTTTTCACCTGATAAATCCAAAAATTAGCAATATCTCATTAACTGAATTTGGCGATAGATTATAGGGGTGATTTTCAAATCGTGTGTGTGTGTGTGGGGGGGGGGGGGTGTTAACATGCATACCTTATCTGAATTTTCAAAGGGAAACCACATGGGAGCTTTCTCTTTGAAACTGTAGATGCAGAAGGCGTGTTAAAACCAGCCGCGTAGTTTCCAGCTGCTTCTTTTGTGTGGGCGGCCGGGAGGAGGGAAGTGGGAGATGTCATTTTGAAAATGCCGTGTCCACCTGCTATTTCTTCCCTTGTCCAAACCAGCCCAGGGAACCGTGCGCCTGGGGAGCCCCGGGTGTACTTCTAGCCCCATTTGAGGGCAATTTCAGGCCAATGTAACTGGGTAAACACCTATTTACCTGGGTAAATGGCTTTTAAAAATCTGGCCCTTCCCATGTTTTGAAGTGAATGCTCGCAAATGGAGCACCCCCACCAAGTAGCAAAGTGCCACTAAGTTTGAAAAATGTGATCGCTACCTTCAGCAGAAAGAAATGTTAAAAGCTGCAGAGAAATGGAGCGGCTTTATAGGAGGGTGAGGATAATATTTCCTTCCTTGCAGACGGGAGGCAGCCAGGGGCAGTGCTCATTGAGGTGTGATTGGGTTTGAACTTTTAGTAGCTTTGCTGAGAGCTGCCAAAAGGGGTAGCAGTGGAAACCCAAATAACTAAAGATCAAGTATTATTGGGTATTTGGAATTAGCATTTTTCAGAGTTCTGTGGTGTTCTTTGTGTATTGTCATGGTACAACATGTATTGGTGTTTTGGTTTTCAAGAAATAGAATTTTTTTAACACATATTTTTCCTGCTTTCTTCAGCCATTGGCCTCAGCCTTGACCTAACAGTACTACCCTGTTGAGGTAGGAGAGCTGGTCTGTTCTCAGTTCCAGCATTATTGCTTGTCTGAGTTTACTGAACTTAACGATGTCTTAGTGTGCCCAGCAGTAGCAAACACATACGGTAGTTATCATGTTGGTCCTAACCCAGCAGTGGCTGAGCAAGGCCAAGTGTCCTTCAGGACATTCACTCTTACCCCAGCGGTGCATGCAGGCTGGATAAAAGGCACTGCTCAAGTGCTGTACAGCACTGGGAGATTTCTGTAGTTCTTTTGCTCTCAAAGAGATGTTGAGGTTGCTTTACATATTTTCTTTGTCATTTATCCATTGAATGTGATAAAGAATGTTGTACCTGTGAAGGAACATGTATATTAAAAATGTTTTACCAGCTGTAAGTTTTGTCCTCTTGGAAGCTATAGTTTTATAAATGAGTGGGTTGTTTTCTCCTTTCTCTGTAAGAAAAAAAAAATATGCCAAGGCTCTAGAACAGGGAAGGCGAACTCCAGTCCTCAAGAGCTGCAAACAGGCCAGGTTTTCAGGATATCCACAATGAATATGCATGAGAAAGATCTGCAAACACTGCCTATCCTGAAAACATGGCCTGTTAGTGGCACCCAGGGACTGGAGTTCGCCACCCCTGCTCTAGAAAATGCAATTATTATTATCCTGCATTATATAATTATTTCTTTATTAAATTTTCATCTAATACAAGGTAATTGTCAAATATTTACAAAGACATGTCATAAGGCGTAATATGCAACCATGGCACAAAACAAAATATCAATAACCTCCAATAATAATAATAATAAACATTCTCTGTAAATCAACAAACATATAAATGGGTGAGCAAAATATTAAGGAATCCAAAGAGAGAAAAAAACCCAAGAGTGAGATGTGCCTCTTTTGTTAATCAATTTACCCTATTATCCTCCCAATTGCTAACCTTCTAGCCCTCGTTCAGTATTTTTTGTTAAAAATAAAAGTTTCTAAATGTAGAGGATCTGTAAACACAAATTTATTAGACTGAAAAGTTATAAAACATCTACAGGGATATTAAAAAATAAAAAAAAAGTGCACCTGACTGAATCACTTTACTTTTCAATGAAAGGAAATGTCTCTTAGGAGCTTATGTAGATCAGGAGACATCAGGAAATACAAAAATATTTTGACCACAAAAAGAAACTTCCCTGTTCTTCAAATATTTAAAGAAAACCAGATCTTTGTCCTGTTCTACACAGAATGATACAATCATAGTAGCCCTATTGGATATCAAATCTAAGGACTCTTCTAAAGATGTTGAAATACCTGGGCTAGATACAGGAGTAGATTGCCTATCTTGAACATCATTTAAACCTTTCTGCTTAGGTAAATAAAATACCTTTGAAATAGGTGGTAGCTGATCTTTTTCAAATGCTAAATTATCTTTCAGATATGTTTTTAAACATCTCGTTAGCTGACAATAGTTTAGTATATGGAAAATTTATAAAACGAAGATTTTTAGCTCTAAACATATTTTCCATAACTTCAGTTTCGTTATGAATAATTAAGCCGTCTTTAATATGAGCAGGCTGCGTTAGATAGTAACGACACCTATGAATTCAAAGCAGTTCCTCTATCCGCTTTTCTTGGGAATCAAGAAGTGATCTGGACTCAGAAACAAAAGAATTGAATTGGGAGATAGACTGAGACGCATTATTGTCCAATTTAGTAATTCATTTCCATAAATCCGATAATGTAACATTGACTGGTACCAATATAGCCTCGCCATTCTCCATTACAACCGATTGTATGGAAGGCGGTCTTCTTACAATTTCAAATGTAACAGGAGCAGACACAGTAGTTGGCAAGGTAGAATTAAAATGATCTACCTGATGGTCAATGCCAGCTACCACTTCTACAGGACTTAAAAAAGGAAGCCCCTCTTCCGAAGTTGAAGATGGAGCCGACTGGGGAGGGGGTAAATTGGCACCAGGACTCGAGGAGACTCCTAAAGAGGAACCCCCGCTACAGTCACTGAAAGGCAACTCACCCATCCGTCGGAGGTGACTGTCCATTGGGCCTCGAATAACAGCTGAGAGTGGAGACACTGTAGTAACAAGGATCTTGGGTTTCCTTTTCTCCTGGGTTTTGAAGAAGTAGGCTCCTCCCGATGACATCAGTGCACTGGGACAGGGAGGAGTGTTGGCATGGTCACGGTCTCAGCTGGTTGGCCATTGTTGATTTGCCCGGTAGGACTCAGGCACTCCTCACCTTGGAGAATCTCCCCCATTGTCTGCCGTAGGCCTCTGGATTTTGAAGAGGTAGGCCCCCCCCCCCCCGATGACATCAGCACTCCAGGGCAGGGAGGAGCGTCGGTGCAATCACGGTCTCAGCTGGTTTGCCGTTGTTGATTTGCCCGATAGGCCTCAGGCACTCCTCACCTCGGAGAATCTCCCCCATTATTATGCATTATAAAGTGTATTGTTTTTAAGTATAACCAGAATGCATTTAAATAATGCTTATATGCATTAGGAATAATGGGTGAGTTTTGGCATTGGTCATCAGATAGGGCTTTAAATGTATTTTTTTTATTTGCGGTCTCAAAAGTATTATGAAGACAGTGCATCTGGAACAGAGGCAGTATCAATCATTGCTATCTTAAACAGAAACTCCCTTTTTATCTGCACTCTATTTTGATCTTCACTTGCTCACTTACTTCTCAGGAAGGTAGACATATGGGAGTCAGCTGCCTTGTGGCTTATGCTCGGGGCTATAGAATTCCACACCAAGAAAGGAAGCATGTGGTGCCCATGTGCTGCCCAAGTGGCTTTGGCTGCATTTTTAAATATCACATCATGAGAATATGACATCATACTCACAAAATATGCACTCCATGTTCCACCCACCCCACAGTCCATCTCTCCTTGCCCCTGTGCTCCCCTTCCTAAATCAGTGAACCTGAAAAGACAGGCCAAAGCACTATTATGATCGTCCTCATTCAAAAGCCAAAGTATGAACTGGATTGCTCAGATTATCAACTTACTTGCTTCTGTTGCTTCCTCGTTTTCTCTTGTGCCTAGGTCTTAATACATTTTTTGTTTCAAATATTTCAGTGAGTTGTTATAAAAACAAAAGGTGAGCAATTTTGTTTTATGGCCATTTTCCCTGTATTTTCCCTGGCTTTTCTCTTTAGCTGCTCATTGTGATGTGGTTTGGAGGCCATTGCTTGCACAGACAACAGGTGTGCACTTATCTAAATTTCATAAAGCCTACAGAAAGGTACTTGTGCCTTTTACGAGAACATGCGCTCTAGAAGGTTTAATTAAAGGCATGAGGTGTATACATCACATGCACGCTCGTTTTTGAAAGTAGAGGAATGGATTTTCAAAAGATTTAAACAGCTGTCTTCGGTTGATAGCAGGCTAACTAACTGGCTAAAAATGTCTTCCCTCCGAGAAGATAATTTTGCTAAATGTACGAGGCACACACATTTAGATGGGCAAAAAGGGATGGGGCCAGAGGCATTCCCCAGGGAAGTTTTATATTTGGCTGCTTAGCTTGTATATTCACCTGGAGAACTCCGTTCACACAACTAGCTGGACACATTTTATCTGTAAACCTAGTCTGTTAAATCTGGCTGAAAATTCAGCTCAGGATAACTGGGTAAAATTATTTGGTTATCTTATTAGCTCAGCAGGTGTTTGAAAACTGACCAGATAGTGTACACATAGGCCCGGATTTTAAAAGGCCTACACATGCCGGGCCTAATTTAAAAAGGCCCGGCCATGCGCGTACAGCCCTGGGACAAGCGCATGTCCCGGGGAGGGGGCAGGGCAGGGAGGGGCAGTCCGCGGGGCGGGGCAGGGGATCCTGGCATAGAGGCAATTTGCTGCTGTGCTGGGGGATCGCTTGCTAGTAGGGGGCAGGGCAGGGAGGGGCAGTCTGCGGGGCGGGGCAGGGGATCCTGGCACAGAGGCAATTTGCCGCTGTGCTGGGGGATCGCTTGCTAGTAGGCTGCCGGTGCGTGCAACCTGCGCCTGCCCAGAGGTAGGCGCAGAAGGTAAGATAAAGATCAGGGGCGTTTAGGATAGGGTTAGGGGAAGGGGTAGAAAGGTTAGATTAGGGGGTTGGGAAGTTCCCTCCCAGGCCGCTCCGAAATAGGTGACCGAAATCGGAGCGGCCTGAGAGAGAACGGGAGAAGGTTGCGGGCGTCGGCACGCGCAAGTTGCAGTAATGTTCACCCCCTTTCCGCGCGCTGACCCCTGATTTTATAACATGCGCGCACTGGCGCGCGCATGTTATAAAATCGGATGTCCATGTGCGCGCGCCATGTAGCGCACGCATATGGACACCCGCGCGTACCTTTTAAAATCTACCCCATAGTGTACAGTTCAAAGTGCAGGGTTTATATGCTACATGTTTTAAAATCAGCCTTTAGGTGACCTTTATGGTGCAGAATTCTAGTCTGCGTATTGTTCTGTAGAAAACTTGGCTTTTCATATATTGTGATTATACTGACTCAGCTGTGACAGGATGCCATCTGCACCCTGTCCTCGACCATTGCCAGATCCCCGGGAATGCCTCCGTTTTATTCCCTGGCACTGCACTCCTTCCAGACATTTACAGCAAGTGTCTCCTATTCAGACTATTCCTTCCATGTTTTGCTTTGGTGATGACATTATAGATCTCAGTAAGAACCTCTACATGCCAAAGTCCCCTTTGAGGCTTTTGTCTTTATTCCTTGATGAAATCCCGATTTTCCTGTGGATGGAAGGAGCATCTTGATTTCATTTTGCACAGGCTGAGATAGCAAGGTAACGCTGCCAGATTTATCATACAGCCCTTCTCTGTTCTTTCTGTTTTGTGTGAATTGCATCTGACATTTGCATGGAAGCCATGTTGCAGGTTAGGTTGGCAGTGATATTCCTATAGAAATGGGTCTTTACAAACGAGGTCCTTATTTGGGGCAGAAGAAACGGAGGGTGGTAACCTTTCAGATGTCCTCCGCATGGGCATGATGGGTAAGTTTATGGTCTGGCAACATGGCTCCAGATGTAACTCCCACTACCAGGCATCTGCCATGACCATTCCAGAAAGAGAAATTGTGCTGTAACAGATTGCAAGGTCAACTTATTCCTTGCCACCTCTAGTGGTGGGAAAACTTATGCCTGGGTAGAACAGTTACAGTGAGACCACTGTACATTATTGGGGTGATTTTGTTCGAAGTGAAAGTATTCGTGCACTCTAGAAATTATCCTAGGAAAACTACCTGCAAACATTTACACCCCCACTGATTTATGCAGGTAGATTTTCCGAGAAAAATTGCAGGTATATGTCTGTAAATTAAAAAATATTCATGTAATTTAAAATCCCGCCCCCCCCCCCCCCCCAATCTTCGCCACACTGTGGGTAAAAGTACATCCAAAGAGGCCCTAGGCACATACGTTTACACAAATATGGGCTGGACCATTTCCGTGGGCACAGCACTGTTTTACCCTGGAAATGACTTTTAAACCTTATATGAAGGCAATTTTCAAATGCCTTTTACGTAAAAGGCTATTTAGCAGGATAAAAAGGATTTTTGAAAATTGCCCGTGCTATATGCAGGTAAAAAATGTGCACTGGGCCACGGTCTGCCTACTTTCACCTGCATTCTCCTGGAGGTATTCCTAGGGTGGGGGTAGGTTAGGGGGAGGCAACAGGAAAAGAATACTGTGAGATTTTAATCCAATTCTTAAATCTGAGTGTTTGGATAAAAGACCCAGAACAATTTTTTTTTGTATAAAAGTGACAGAATATTAAATCGTTCAAGGAAAAGATGCACTGGTTGAGCTTTTCCTTTCACCCTCATTGCAGTGTAATTTTACCTTGGATCCATTTCACTGCAGTAGCTTGTCTCATGGATGTTTGAAAGGAAGTAGGGTTGGTGACTAACTCTGGTCCTCAAGAGCCACAGACAGGCCAGGTTCGCAAGATGTTATCCATAATGAATATGCATGAAATATATTTGCATACAATGAAGGCAGTGCATGCAGATCTATCTCATGCATATACTCATTGTGGCTATTCTGAAAACCAGTTCATCATTACCAAAAAATGTTGTTCCAAGTGGATTACAGCAATATCAAACACAGAAAATACAAACAAAGCAATTCAATATTAAAAAGTAAATAAAATGGGTCATCTTAATTCAAAGCAAGCCTAAACACATGTGCCTTCGACGTGGAGTGTGTTTTGTTCTTTTGCTGGACTGGGTACAGAGCAGCTCTCAGAAGAAAAATCCCTTAAGGGCCTTGAAAGCTTTGATTCTTTCTGCTCCGTGTTAGAAGAACCTGGAAGCATGGGTGCAACAGTGACCCATGTTCTCCCCTGTGAGTTCCTGCATGCAGGGAGGCTACACATTAATTCAAGGAAACTTGTTCTACAAGTGAAAGAGAATTTCTTATCTTAAACAAGGAGACCAGTTGCTCATGCTTTGCCTCAGCAGAGGGGAATTAAAGGGGGTTTGGCATCTTTGTGGGTAGAAATGTCCCACTTTTTTTTTATTTTAAATCTTTTTATTAATTTAGATTATAACAGAATACAAATAGAATACGAACATTATTCTGGATTGTGTGCATACAATATACATGGATACCGCATAGAGAAAACAGTGTCCACAACCATCTGATAGCACAATAACCATATTAAACATAATCAGTCCAGGTATTGTTCACATACTAGTGCAACCTCTATCGAGGTAGATTTCAATAAAACCAGTAAGCTATTCACTCAGGGGTTATCGGGTACTTCATTTGCATTATCAGGGAAATGATGGTTCAGAAAGGGTCCCCAAACCTTAGAGACGTCTGCTTTCTTTTTTTCAGATTGTGCCTGCGCCATCATTTGTTCGAAGGTCGCTAGTTTGGTCATTTTATTCAGCCAGTGATTGAAGTGTGGGATGTCGTTTGAGATCCAGTGCGCCAATATTACTTGTTTGGCTATGATCCCTGCTTTGTTCACAAATATGGTTAGGTGTGGGCTAAACCGAAGATGGGGCGTTAGATCGCAGCCTGTCAGCCATATTTGTGGATGTAGGGGAATATTACTATTCCATATTGAGTTGCAAAAATTAGTTATTTGGACCCAGTAGCCTTTAAGCTTATCACAGGACCAAAAGCTATGAATATAGTCATCTCTATTATCCCCGCATTTCAGTCATATGGGAGATTTACTAATCCCAATCTTATACGCAAGATCTGTGGTGATATATGTTTGCCAAATAAATTTAAATTGCAGTTCTCTCAAATTGGCGTTTTCTGTAAGAGCCGGTATGTTGCCAAAATATGATTTTACAATATCTGGCGTAATCTGCAGTACTGTAATCCCCACCCATTTTTTGTTAATTTCTGTAAAGACATGTGATCCCATTATCTGTTTCAGAACTTTAGAAAATAAGGTACAGGACATTTTCACCTTTAGTTTAAAACCCAGTATTCTTTCCATTTGGGATCTAAGGTTAGTTGATAAACCATGTAGCCCAGAGGTCAGGACATAATGGCAGAGTTGCAGAAAGGCAAAAAAATCTCGCGGAGAGAGATCAAAAAGTGTTTGGAGTTCTTGAAAGCTATGCACATGATTTGTGTCTGGC
This sequence comes from Rhinatrema bivittatum, assembly GCF_901001135.1. NCBI lineage: Eukaryota > Metazoa > Chordata > Amphibia > Gymnophiona > Rhinatrematidae > Rhinatrema > Rhinatrema bivittatum. The sequence goes on from NC_042624.1 coordinate 84,963,339, forward strand.
TGCAGTATTTGTATAATATGTGTTAATCCCTTAGCTGCCCATTGTTGGAAGACTATGTGATCCCTCCCAGGTTGGAAGTTAGGGTTGGAACAAATGGGCATGAAGGCGGTGTGTGTGGAAGAAATCCCTAGGCCCTTACATAAGTATTGCCAAGCTTGTCTGCCCATCCGCACCAGGAGAAGTTGCTTATATGCTACCGGCATCTGTGCAGGGTCTAACTGTATCAAAGTCACAGGAGAGGCATCGTTCAAACTGGCTTATAAGAACTCTGTAGGAGAGAAATATTCCGTGCCCAATATCCAATCTCTCATGTGACGTAACATACATAAGAGATTGTACCTCCTAAAGTCTGGGCAAGCCAGCCCGCCCTCGTCTTTTGCTTGAATTAGATAACTTAAGGCCAACCGTGCTTTACGCCCTTGCCAGATAAAATGTCGGAGGGCTTTATTGATAGCTTTAACATCAGTATGAGTTAACCAAACTGGGAGCATTTGTAGCAAGTATAACCATTTTGGCACCTCTACCATCTTTAGGAGGTGGATCCTACCCGACATAGATAATGGTAAGGAATGCCACTGCATTAATCTCTTCCACATCTTATCCAGTGCCGGTCCTATATTGGCCTTATAGATAGTATTAAGTGAATTAGAGATTTGCACTCCTAAATATTTTATAGACCCAAGTGCCCATTTAAGAGGAAAGGGGGATCCCCAGTTCTGCTGAAGATTACCAAAAATATCTAGCGCTTCTGATTTGTCAGTGTTAATTTTAAGTCCGGAAAAGCGACCATATCTGAGTTGTAGAGATAATACTCTTGGTAGTGCTGATTGCAGGTGGGTCAGGAAAATTAAAATATCATCAGCAAAAGCAGCTGTTTTGAAGACTTGCTCACTGATATGCAAACCAGTAATCTGTGGATCTTCCGCGATGTATCGGAGTAAGGGATCAATAGCTAAAATGTATAGTAAGGGTGAAGGGGGACACCCTTGTCTTACCCCTCTCTGTGGTATAAATGCTTGAGAAAGTAAACCATTAGCGAATATGTGGGAGGAGGGAGTAGAATATAAAAGGGAAATGTAGGTAAGAATGTCCCCCTGCAATCCAAAGCGCCTTAGGACTGAAAAAAGGTAATCCCAAGAGACCCTGTCAAAAGCTTTTTCAGAGTCGAAACTCACTGCCATGGATGGTATGTTATTATTCTGGCAGTAGTTTATAGCCGTAAGGAGTTTGACAATATGAGAACTAGAAGAACGACCTTTAACAAAGCCCACCTGAGGAATGGAAATCAAACCTGGCAATACCAAACTCAACCTTGCCGCCAGCACATTTGCAAGTAACTTTAGGTTGCAGTTCAACAAGGAAATGGGTCGATAAGAGGCAGGCTGGCCTGGATCCTTGCCTGGCTTGGGAAGGACCGTGATGTAGGCTTTGTTAAAATCAGAGGGAAAGTGTCGGGAGACCAATGCTTGGTGAAAAAAGGATTGCAATGCCTCTACTACGCCTTCCCCTAAGATTTTATAAAAATCATATGTATTTATTTTTATTTAAAAAGCATTTGTATACCGTTTTTTTAAAAAATAGATTTTGTCAAAAACGGTTCACAGAATTAAAACAAAGGTAAAATAATCAAAATAAAATAGAATTTTTAAACTTTACATAAAATAGACAATGGCTAGACAGGGCGCTAGTATTTAAGACTTTAAAAAATAAAGTTTGGAGCCATGGGCTTATTGTTTTTGGGGAAAAAGGGAACGGAGGGGGTAGGGAAAAAGTACAATGTAGAAATTGTATGGTAATAAAGGGAAAAGAAGGAGGATATGTTAATTTGGAGGCGTATGAGTGAATAGGTATATTGAAGTTATAAATAGCATAGATGGAGGTTGTAGAGGGTGTAGTTGAGTTTATGAGTGTAGGTTAAATATTGGTGAATGAATTTAGTTAGATGAGGTGTTAAATGCAAGTTGAAAAAGATAGGTTTTGAGAGATTTTTTGAAATGAGAAGGATTGGATATTAAGCGGAGATGGTTTGGTAAAGAATTCCAGAGTATTGGACCGGCTATTGAAAAGGCTCTTTCTGGTGAGGTCTAATCTGGCTTGTTTAGTAGAAGGGATATCTAGTAAATTTTGGTTAAGTGATCTTAGATGTCGTGTTGGTTTGTATATGCGTAATAGTGAGCAGAGCCAGGTGGATGTATGATTATGATTATGAATTAAGTTATGAATAATGGAAAGGATTTTGTATTTTATTCTGAACTTTATGGGTAACCAATGTAACGATTGTAAAATAGGAGTGATATGGTGATGTAGAGAAGTTCTGGTTAGTATCCGGGCTGCAGAATTTTGGATCAGTTGAAGTGGGTATAATGAAGAGTCTGACATTCCTAAGAAAAGAGCATTACAGTAGTCTAGGCCAGAGAAGATTAAAGATTGAAGAATGGTTCTATAGTCTCAGTAGAAGAGTAGAGGACGAAGGTGTTTTAACAGACGTAGTTTGAAAAACGATTTTTTTGTAAGTGAGGATATGTGTTGTTTTAAAGAAAGATCTGAGTTTATGTTTACACCTAGGCTTATGGTAGAACGTGTTATGGGAATAGTGACATTATTGATTGTCAGATGTGGTGGTGGACCTAATGAAGAATCGGAGATGGAAGTTAAGTGTATAAGCTCAGTTTTTGCCGGGTTTAATTTTAATCGATTATGGGAGAGCCAGGAATTGATAGTAGATAAATAAAGGGAAACTAAGGATAGAGTGTCTGACCATGATGATTTATATGGAACAAAGAATTGAATGTCGTCTGCATAAATTTTGAATTGAAGATTGAGGGAGGATAGAATGTTGCATAAAGGGAGAAGATATATGTTAAACAAAATAGGAGAAAGAGATGAGCCCTGAGGAACGCCGGAGTTAATGATGTATGGGGAGGAGTAATGCTGATTGTAATTGACTTGTTGAGGTTGGTTAGAAAGAAAGGATGTAAACCAATTCAGAACTGTACCTGTGATTCCTATGTTTTGAAGACCTGAAATGAGTATCTGATGATTAATGGTATCGAATGCTGCTGATATATCTAAGAAAACTATAATGTAGTCTGTATATGAATCGAATACACGGAAGAAAGTATCAAAGGAGGATAGAAGAAGTGTTTCTGTGGAGTGACCTTTTCTGAATCCATGTTGATTGATATGAAGGATATTGTGCTCAGTTAGAAAATCGGTTAACTGATGGAGTACTACAGATTCTATTAGTTTGGCTAGGGAAGTAAGAGAGGCTATGGGTCTATAATTGTTAAGATCAGATGTATCTTTTGCTTTTGCTTTTAAAATTGGCAGTATAGAGGTCTTTTTTAAAGTGTGAGGGAATTTACCTGATTCTAGAGATTGATTAACTAAAAGGGTGAGAAAAGAGCAGGCTTCGAGTTTGAGAGCTTTGAAAAAGGCTCCAGAACAGGGGTTATAGGGGGAATTGGACGGTTTTTGTTTGTTTATAATGGCTAGGATAGAAGTATCTAATATAGGGGTGAATTCTGACCATGATTGACTAGGTACTTCCTTTTTCTGGGTGGGATAAGGAAGGTTTGAGAATTCTGCAGAAATGTTGAGTACTTTAGTTTCAAAATGTTTGGCAATTTTATTGCAGAAGATGGTATCAACATTTATAGAGTTTTCATTTTGGAGAGTAGTTAAGGTTTTTACTATATTAAATAGTGTGTTTGGGTTGCCATTGGCTTTGGCAATGATGTTGGCATAGTAGAGTTTTTTTGTTTGGTTTATTTCTTTATTGTAACGACGTAGTGTACAGCGGTAGTTGTTTTTTAATTCTGTAGTTTTGTTATTGCGCCATTTGCGTTCTAGTTTCCTAAGAAGAGTTTTAAGGGTGTGCAATGATTTTGTGTACCAAGGAGCATCAATTTTCTTTTTATTTCTATTTTGTTTGATCTGTCTAAAAGGGGCAATTGTATCGGGACCTGGGGCCTTCCCGGATTTGCTCTTTTTCATAGCTAAGGATAATTCGTGCCTGGAAATGGGGATATTAAGGCGTTCTTTTTGAATGTCTGTCAATGTGGGGAGTTTCAACTTGCTAAAAAAAATCATCTTCCTCCAGAGAACTTCCTGGTCTATCCTCCGTGTAGAGTTGTGCATAAAATGTGCGAAGAACTTCGCATATCTCCTCTCCCTTATGCACCCATTCACCCTGAGTCGTCTTCAGTTTTTCTATTTAGGATTTACTGTGCCTAGCTCTAACTAAATTGGCTAACAGCTTTCCCGCCTTGTTTCCAAAACGAAAGAATGTGTGTTCTTTAAATTGGAAAGACCTCAATGCCCTTTGGTGTAATTGTGCCTGCAGCATCCCTAAAGTTCTATTATATTGTGTCCTGTTAACTGGAGAAGGGTCCTGAATCATGGCTTGCTTGGCCTGTTTCGGTTGTTGATCTAAAGTCAGAATACTGGCATTGAGGACTTTATTTCTATGCCGCAAAAATGAGATTATCTCTCCTCTCATTACTGCCTTTCCTGTTTGCCAAAACAGATCCGGGTTTTCTCTATGTTGGTTATTATGATTTTGGTATTGATCCCATTTATCTTTTAAATAATCATGGAATTTTTTTATCATCCTTAATATATGTAGGGAACTTCCAACATCTGCTTTTTGGTAGATTATCTTCCCAGTTGATATTGGCCCATATCAAAGTATGGTCCGATACTCCTGGGGAGTCAATCCCCGTGGAGGAGATAAGGGGAAAGAGAGAAGTATCACCCAGTATATAATTGATTCTGGAGAGCATACCATGAGCTTTAGATATGTGGGTATAATCCTTTTCATCAACATGGAGGACCCTCCACTAATCCATAAAATTCAACTCCCGACATAACCTGCCAATTAGTGTCAGTTTATTATAACTGAGCTGTGGAGATTTCCCCGAAGATCTGTCAATGAGGGGGTCTGACGCACTGTTAAAATCTCCTACTAGTAATTGTTTACCCATACCAAATGCATGGAATAAATTTGCAATTTTGGCAAAGAAGTCAGGGGAGGGGGAGTTGGGTCCATAGATATTACCAATCGAAATGTCCTTGCCATTCAGTTTCCAAATTATGAATATGTACCTTCCCTCCGGGTCTATAAGCTCCTTGATTAGTTGAAAAGAAAGACTTTTGTGTATTAATATTGCCACTCCGGCTTTTTTTCCAAATGCTGCAGAAAAGTAGCATTGCCCAACCCAATCTCTTCTAAGTTTTTTGGATTCCAACTCAGTCAGATGTGTTTCTTGTATACATGCTACCTGCACTTTGGAACGTTTTAAGAACTGTAAAACTTTTGTTCTCTTAATCGGGTGTCCTAGCCCATTTACATTTAAACTAGCTAGTTTTATGTAATTCCTACCCGTCTCTTTGAAAAGACTTTATGAACACTGTATTCTGCGAAGAGAAGATGACAGGTTTCCCAGACTAAACCCATCATCTGAGTAAATGTCATCCTAGAATACATTTTGGAATACCCCACTGACCGTTTCCTTGCCTGCAATTTCAACAAAATTACACAAAGAAAAAGAATTTTTAAATACCCTATGCTGCAATTACCCTCCCTTCCCTCACCCCCTCTCCCCTTACCCTTATCCCCTGCCTTATCCCCAAACGTCATTAGATTCGCATTAGGATTTCTCACCAAGGGAGGAAGCCTGGGAGGTACACTGCTAATGCATCATGCCCCCACCCCTCTGCAACATCGTCAGAAAAATCAAATGTGAACAATAGTAAGACAATTAACTCACTTCTCCTTAGCAATATTTACAGTTCGTCACCTGCTCATTAGTTAACAGACAAGAATAACAGTTAAGTAGAAATTTCAAAATCAAAAACTGTAATATGATTAAATCGGCAGACACCAGAGGTTTGCAATAGGAGGCATCAGATATCGGCACTGGACCTGTCTCCAGCATTTCTATCTAGATCGTGTTTAACTCCTTTCAGAGTTTAGGAGATGGCAGAGTGTACTGCCGCAGACCTGTTGACTATGCCGATATTATCTCACAGCTCGACTCCACGTTCCTAGACAGTCCCGCAGCCACCTGGAAGCCGGTTGACTTGAGCACAGAGTAAACCTAGTGCTGTGTATAAATTCGTGAATTTCCAGTAACTGTGATTTAGGAAGTATATCGTCACTTGTACCGGCGCTGCATCATTTCCATTCTTCTTGGTCAACGTAGTCTGTGCTTTTAAAATACATGTCTTATGGTCTGCTATGCGCCATGTCCATCAAGGCCATATGTTCGCAAGGACAGTATCATAGTAAGCTGGCGCAGATAATAGGCTCAGATCACAGGCGCCATTGTTTTTGAGCCAGCACATACGAAATAGTGCTAGTGTTATCCATATACCATGCCAATCATGTGAGTCTCATTATTATTTCTCTTTCTTTCGCCGGGAAGGAACAAAAGTTCAACAGAAACATTGTGGCAGTGAAAAGCAGGTATTTTAAATAGTATCAAGATAAACATAGGAGCATTATAACAGTTCACATGTTATTTAGGAACTCTTTCGCCTGTTCCACAGCCGTAAAAACATGCTCCCTACCTCCATGTTTGAATCTCAAGATCGCTGGGTACGCAAGTTGAAACAGACTATTCTTGTTAAAGAGATCTGTGCAGATCGGGCTGAACTGCTTGCGCGTATGAGCCAAAGCCGCAGAAAAATCATGATATAGTCGTATTTCAGCATCCTTGTACTTTAACACCTGTTGCGCACGGTAAGCTTGAAAAATTCTTTGTTTTTGCGACCAGTTCAGCAGTTTAGCTATTATCAGGCGTGGGCGGGTGTCTCCGTTGCGCTTCCTGCCTAGCCGGTGCGCTCTTTCAATATGGAAGGTCTGGCCTAAATCTGGTAGGCCCAAAGCTTCAGGAAGCCACGTTTCCAAAATGGATTCCAAATTTGATTCTCCTACTGTCTCCGGGAAGCCAGACAAACGGATGTTATTTCGTCTGGCTCTATTTTCTAAGTCATCAATTTTTTCATTTTGCGCCGCTACGGTAGTTTCCAGAGCTTGTACTCGGCTCTGCGTGGCCAGGGAAGAATCCTCTAGTTCAGAGACCCTGGTTTCTATCTCCGCTGGGCGCAGCGGTATTTCTGCAAAGGAATTTTTCAGCTCCTTAAGTTGTGTAAATAGATCGGTGAATCTTCCGTCAAGAGCTGCGACTACTGCATTGGTGACAGTAACAGTAAGGTCCGTCGGTGAAGTGGAGGAAGTTGGCGTGCTAGGAGGTGTCAACTTGCTCGGAGCGTCCACCATTTTGAGTGTTGCCTGACCCGATTTTTCTTTTTCTTTTTTACTTCCCTTCAAGGGCATGCTAGACGAGCCTTTAAGCATAAATTTGTCTATAGACATTAATTTCCAATATCCGATGAAAATGAAGTTGTTTGATGAAAAATTCGAGATGTTCGCTGATTGCAGAGGGGTGGGGCACAGAGCTGAAACAGAGACATCTGCTCAGCTACATCGCATCATGTGACCTCCGAAATGTCCCACTTAATGTGACCAAGCTCAGGAGAGATCAGGAAAGGTTGTTTTTTTTTCTTGAGGGCACCTTGAGTGGCTCAATTGTTAACGTTAAGCTCAAGATACAGTCCAGATATGATGGGAGAGTTTGATTTCATAGAAATGATTGCATTGATCTTGAGTTCTTTTGGGGAGGTTCACATTTAGATAGGGGGAAACTTTAATCTGGTTTTGGATCCAGGAGTGGAAAAATCAGGTTCTACCTCGAGAAAGTGATGTAAGGAGAATCAGCATTTGTTAGGAATAGAAAATATGCGATAGGCTTGGTTGATAATTGGAGATCTCTCTTCCTTAAGGAGAAGGGCTCTGCTTTCCAAGCAACTCCTCATAACTCATTCATATATCGATATGTTTCTTGGGGAGGAGGGATAGGGCATTCTTTGTATTACAGGAGGTTAAAGTGGGTCTGATCACACCCTGCCAATGTGTTCCTTTTTTATTCTGACTACTTGTCAGTTCACAAAGAAAAGGAACTATGAAGGAGGAATCACTGAAAAATGTGGAATTGCAGAGCGGTCTAGAGGACCCTTGATGAATATTTTGTTTTGAGTGACAAAGAGGGAGAGTCTGCTGGGGCACCAAGGGCTAAGGGAGACTCGTATCTTCAATAACAAATCAAAGGAAATGCTGTTATAAGTGGACTTGAGCATTGAAAATTCAAATAAAGGATATTGTTCAGAGGTTTTGAAAACTATAATTGTACACAAGAGGGGAAAATCTGAGAAAAACCAAGCAATTTTTTTTTTTGACAAAGGATACAGAGCAGATAAGCTTTTTGTGCCTCTGCTCTTAACCATACTATGCCGAATGGTTTAATTTCATTGATTGATCAGAGGGGAAAGCAGCTTTCAAGGGCAGCTCTTATAGACCCCTTTCTCTCTCGTATTATTACTGCAAAAATTTAGCCAAAGTTCTAGGCACGATCAGATGGCTTCCATGAAAGGTAAAAGATCCCTTAATTTAACTCAAGGGCAGAGGAGAGTGAAAGTTTGATTCATAGGGCTAGAGTTCAGCAAAAGTTTGTTGGAATTGGCTTAAATTTTAATTGATGGATAAGGGCTATGTACTGTACACTAGACCGAAAGCAGCCGTGCAAATTAATGAGAGATATGTTTGCATTAGGAGATGTAAGACAGGATTGCCCTTGGTCACCTTTATTGGTTACAGTAGTGATGACTGACAGAAAATATTTGACAGACTGTTGAAATGAAGGCTATATGGGGAGAGGGGGGTAAAGAAATATCCATCGATATTTGCCCTGATCCCCACCATCTCCTTCCACCACTACCTCCTCTATTTCCACGGATTGGTTCTGCTGCTGCTGTTACGTCCCACCCACCGCTATACTCACTCCTCCCCCTCTTGCAGAAACATCTCACGGCTATTTCCTGGTCTTGACGACGTCAGGGAAGGGAGCCAGGACTGCTGGAGTCAGGAAAACTCATAGCCGAGTAGAAGCACTGTCCAACTGCAGGAGTGCTCAGATAGACAGAAGCCCCCCTCACAACCTCTGACCTCGCGCTGGAATGTCCCTCCATCGACGTACCAATGATGGCATCGCAGGAGGGGACACTTCTGTGGCTGGGCCATATTGAATGACTTTTGAGACGTTTTTTGGCTTAAAATGGCTCCTGATTCAGAGATAAAGACTCCTGGATTCCTTTAAATGAAATTAAAAAAAAAAATACCATTGAGGCGTAGTATTGACCCTAAAAAAAGTCTTACATTCCAACCATTCATGCGATCTGGACAATACCTGTATGTATCTACATGTGGCATCCCAGTGACTGTTATTGCTTGCCGTACATTGTCTTCAGTGATGTGATCTTGTGAATCTCCCTCCCCCTTAATAAAATATCTTAAGGGTAAATATCAAACAGCCTGCATAGGCTGAAGCTTAAGGGTACTTTTTACCTGCAGACTTTAGCCAGAAATTTCAAAGAAGATTTATGCGCATAAATCTGCCTTGAAAATGAGCAGCCATGCACGGAACCCCGGCATGGCATACATACACAAAGTTAGACCTTCCTGAGAGGAGGAATAACTTTGAGCTTAATGATTTGCAGACATACTTCTGAAGATCTAATGTGTGCGCATAAATCCCAATCCTGCTCCCCTGCCCCCTCCCCCATGTGCACTTTCACACGAATACCCGCTGGGGCTGTGCGCGTACATGCCTTTGATAATTACCTCCTTTACGATAACAAAGTGCAAGAGAGTTGGCGAGAGAGCTTCTTGATAGGAAATTGGTAGCACGTCGCTGGCTATAACTTGCAATAAAACGACTGCAAATGTGAAGCCTCTGCAAATATACCCCTTGCTTTTAAACTGGGAAGAGACTTACCTTGTACATCTCTTCAGCTCTGTTCCTTCTATGTAATATTCACAGAGGCCTTGCACCATTCCCTGTGTTCAGTTTTGCTGATTATTACCAGACAGAATGCACTGTGGTAAACACATGCTTTGGATAATATTTTAATCCTCTGACTGGGGATCCTCCAAGCAGATGCTTTGTAAATGTTTCCCGTGCTCAGAGACGATGGCGTGATGGCACCTTGCTTTAATTGTAGGTATGCCATCTAGTGGTAATTTGGGATTGTTGTACTAATGCTGCCTTGACTATCTAGGGGAAAATGTGACAGATATGGATATCGATACACAGCAAAGGCAAAGAAATTTAAGATCATTATTAAAATGTTTTAGTTTTTTTTTGTTTTTTAAAAAGATCAGAGGCTCAATAGATATATTTCCATAAATGCACAGTACGACAAAATCATTGGAAGACCAAGTCTTGTAGAGTGAAGTAGTCGAGAACAAATTAACTAGGTAACATAATTATGGAGGGCAATTTTCAAAGCCATTTACCAGGTCAAAATGACCAAACTATAAATTGCCCTCGTCAACTGCGGCTAAAAGCATGGACGTGTTCCCTGAAGCACGTTCTCCTTACTGTAAGGTGCATTTAAAGGAAGCATTCCAGTTGGCGTGTTTAGGTTAGGAGAGAAAAGTAGCACGGGTGCATGGGATTCCCAGAAATGCGTGCGCTGTTTGGCCCCGCTGCTCAGCCACCCACGCCAAAGGGTGCAAAGTGCGCACACACTTTTAGAGAGCCCTCCTAACGGCCCACATCGGAAAGGTCGACAAACACGCGCACAAGTTACACCAGTTTTCAAAGTGAGCTTCCTCACACAGTAGGTTGACTTTGAAGATCATCCCACGAAAACTACCCGCAAGCAATTACGTCTGCTAATTTGTGCGCGGGGATTTTTCAAGGACATTTGGGTGCGTGCTTTTGAAAAATCCAAAAAGTAAGTGCCCGAGCCGAAACCCCTCCCCAACTCTGCTCCTGGAAAAGCCTCTGGGTAAATTTACGCGTATATGGGATGTGCACCTTCAAGTTCACCCACATATCTCTTGTTTTTGTTAATTTAGTTATTCCCCTAAGTTCCATGTAAACCGGCCTGATATGAATCCCTTCATGAAGACCGGTATAGAAATATGTTAAATTAAATAAATAAATAAATAGCTGGCAGGCAGTTTTATAACAAACCATTTTCACGGAAAAAGTACGGTCTCACCCACGGAAATGCCTGTGAAAATCACCCTCCCTGCTCATTTTCAAAGGTAAGCAGTGCGTGTCCCCAGAATGTATATTTCCAATCTGGGAGTGGATAGTACAATAAATTAGTTATTCCACTCTGTCACTTTTATTGCATAAAAGGGCAATCACATTTTGCTGCATTAGTCAAAAATACTAATGGCCTTGTGTAATATTTTCTAAATCAGTGTTTTGTTCCAAAACTGTGAATCCTTTGTCTGAAGTTTCTCACTTGTGGCCGCATTCGCTAAGCTTTTTTCCTCTAGACAAAGAAAGGCTTAGTGAATTAGGCCCTTGATGTTCTAGGAGCCTGGGTAACATTTAATACACCATAGCAGGACTGTTCCACATTAGCTTGAGGCTTTCTTCTGCTTTTCAGATGAAGGAGGCTTAAATGAAATGTTACATGTGCCGACGCTGGGATCTTCAGCTTCTACTTTACTTGGTTTTCTGGAAACCCAGTAATGCGGTATTGTTGGTAAATAGGAACCAGTTGACGTGCTCCGTCTGCCCTCACTGCAAACGCTTTCTCCAGTTATCCCCCTTGGCACCACCTCCCTGTATCTGTTCCAAGAAGGCTTGTTTCAGTGTAGTGGAGAACCCTTTTGTGTCTGTGTTGAGGAGGAGGGAGGATGTGGGTATCCTGGCTCAGATTGTATTTGGCTCCAGAACCTACCGATCCAGTGTTGGATTTAGGCCGTTGCCTACCTGGATGCATGATTCTGAGGAAAACAAGTTTATACGCCCATGTCTAGAAAATAGCGAAACAACAGGGTCAGCCTTGGTCCTGGGGAAAAAAAAAAATGTGCAGCCAGTCTGCAACTTTGTTTGGATCCGGTTTGCTCTGTATTAGAAGCTCCCAATGAGAAAATCTAAACATTTATACCCCAGTGCAAAGGCGAGCCAGGGAAAATATGATAAAGACCTTTAAATACCTGAAAAATATTCATAATGTACAAAAAGTAAACTTGTGTGGCGGGATCCTCAGTCCGCCACTAAAAGCCCTTAATTCCATTCCTGTGGATTTAGCACCTTGTAAGTTACCCATCCCCTCTCACCCTCCTCCCACCCAGGAGAGCCGGGATTGGTTGCTCTTTGCTTTATAACCAGCCATTTTGTGGATTTAAGAGCGGCAGGTTTCATTTTCAGTGCAGACACCAAGCATTAAAGATGTTTGTCCTTCCATGGCGAGGCCTCCCTGCCTCATCAGTTTTTTACTATGGGAGAGGAGCCTCTAGGGGTTTAGTTACCCTAAGGATGTCTTTTTGCTGGAACTCCCACGGGACTCCCGCTCCAGGACTGGAGACCAGCGAGCCTTCACTCCCTGAATGTGGCAAGCACCTGTGACAGGCTTTGACTGGGTGAGACGATTGAAGGCTAGAAGAATCCTGTTTTTGGAAGGGACTCTTTGTTTAAACTCTGCCCCTCTGGGAAAGCTCATTCTTGCTGGCTGGACTCAGAGGACAGGGGCTGAACACCAGTGGGCCCATTTACCTCATGAATGTGGCGAGCACCTGTGACAGCAGAACACCAGTCTGGGAAGACTTTTTTGATTAGGAAAGTATTTTCTCTTTTGTTTTGTGAGGAGGTTTTTTGGGCCATCCGTCCTCACTGGGAGCCGGGCTGGACTAGCAGGCTTCTGAACCTCAGACTTTTTAACCCGAGGAGTCATCCTTTTCAGAACGTCTGAAAGGACCTGGAGACTCCATCTGGATCTCCTTCCACGGGACCAAGAGGCAGGGCTGGGTGATCGGTGAAAAGCTGGAGATCAAGGTAGGACGGTTTTTGCTACGTTAAAAGGAGACCCCTGACATAGGAATCCTGGTTAAGCTACTGGGAGAGCTTTTAGTGCACATTTACCAAGAGCATGAGACTCTCTACCAGTTTGCTGAAGAAATGGACACCTACCCACAATGAAACACCCTAACTGTACAAGGAAACATCTGTAACTGCACACTCATTTAAAAACAGACTTTTATTTGCCTTTAACTAATCAGTAAGACTATTATTTAACGCCCAGTGCTCAGTCCTGCCTGTTCTGTTTACAGCAGCTCCCTCCAGGAGTTACCACAACTACCATCACACGTAGGATCACACACCATTGTCTGAGCCATAGACGAGAGCCTCCCCCCCCATATAAAGAATCCAGCTCTGGGACAGAGAGCTCAGGACCTGGGAGGAACAGTCCTGAAGAGTATAAATTAGATGTGTGCCCTAAGGGAATGACCACTCACAAAAAAAAAATAAAAATAAAAGTTGCACTTGGTTTGCGGGAAAGGAAGCTCCAAGAGGGCAGAAGAAGGAGAAACGTTATGAAACATGGAAAGGGTGGAAGAAGCTTGGATCTGGAGGCTAAAACAGTAACAGAATTTAAGAAGGTATAGGATAAGCACAGAGGATCTGTAGTTGCTAAAAAGGAGAGAGCAGAAAACATGACCTAGCTACACATATTTATCTTAGCGCCATATTCACCTGATTCATCAGGGGCTGCCAGAATGTATGGGCATGAAAGGTTAGAAGGCCTAGCAGTAACCCAAGCAACCTCGTGACTGGGTTGTCTGGCAGTGATGGCAGAATTAAATAGCAGTTAGGTCTGTCTGGCAGGCTACAAGTTCTGTAAGAACTAGAAGACCTAGCAGAAATGCAGGCCAGCCTAGTATTGTTGTTGGCTGTTTAGGTTGTCACAGAGCCTTGTGGGTACTGGAGGGACCTGAGTTGGGTTCCTGTATATTCTTCTAACCAGGCTGGTGGAGCACAAAGTAGGAAGATTAAAATGAAGGACCTGGATAAGGGGAAATCTAGTAGTTGGTCATTCTTTGTGGCTTGCAACTGGAATGAATATCCTTATCAGAGTGAACAGTGCATGCAGATCTAGATAACTGGCAAGACTGGATGGGCTGATGGTCTTTTTCTGCTGTCATTTACTATGTTACAGTTATCCTGGCCTAGTTCATAATTTATTTTTTTTGGTTTTGTTTCTTCAAGCCATGTCTAGCCCAGCTTGGACTGCAGTCCAAACTATCAGGATTGGTCTTCAGGACCAGATATACATCTCATGAGCCCCCATGCACAGGATCAGGGACAGTGCAACAGTATTAGGTATCCTAGGCTAACCTTACAGCCTTGCCTGTCCCCCCCCCCCCCCCTGCAGCCATCCTCTAATGCAAATGTTATGCATTTATAATAACAGATTTTACATGAAAAAAGACAATGCAGTCTTTGTGGAAAAATACCACAGCAACATGTACTGTATATTCTAGGTCACACACACACACACACACACACACATGTCCTCGTACTCTCACATTCATGCTGTGCTGACACAGTCTCTCTCTCTCATGCTCATGCTCACACACACACAATCTCACACCCACTCTCACTTCTCTCCAGAATCCAGGGCTTAATTTGTAGACAAAAAGGAAGTGGAACTGTGGAGTAGTGGTGGGAGGAAGGAAGGAAGTAGGGCCAGGACCTGGTGTGAACACGCCCTCTCACACACACATACAGGTATACATACACACTCTTTCTCCTTATCCCAGTGATTTTCCTTTCCCAACCACCACCAGTGCTCGACCAGCAGCTGTTCTTTGCCCATGAGTGCTTGATGAGTGGCTGTAGGGTGAGCGCTGGTAGGGGCAGGAGATGGAGAATCACTGGAGTAAGAAGAAACCAGGGTAGAGAGAATTGGGGTCCTTTCTGTCTTCCCACCTCCTGATCCTTCAGCCCATGACTCCCCCAGTGGTCCTTGTTCCCCCTAGTTGTCCTAAAAACCCCGAAGTCTCAACCTGCTTGTCCTCAATTCCCCCCTCTCCCCGATAGTTATTAATCCCCCTTCCGCTGAAAGTGATGGTCTCCTGCACTTCTCCTCCTGGCCTCTTCTTTGAGCCTGACTCAGCTGGCTCTTCTCTGCCTTGGGTAATGGAGGTGGGCCTAGACTGATGTGCACTGCTCACTTTCCTCAACCCCCTTTGATGGAGAGGGCCTAGCCTGGAAGTGAAAAGCGCAGCTTACTCTTTGCCTCCTCAGTGAGGCAGGAAGGGAGCAGATCCATGGGTTCTCCCTTCTCCCACCACACACCCTTTCTATCCCCTACTCCCATTCACTCTTTCCCTGTCCGTCCCCCCCCCGATCAACTTACTGACAGTCCCACTGATTCCTTCACTCACACTCCTCAGCACCTTAAATCCCCTTATTCATTCTCTCCTTGCTCTCCCACAACCTACAGCCCCTCCAGTTCACTCACTCCCTTCCCTATGAGCCACTCACTCACTCTTGCCCTTCCCCACACTCATGCGCGCTCCAGGGTTGTTTGAGTCTGCAGCCACGTTCCTGCTTGGCACGCGACATTTTCTTTGAAGGGCTTAAGTTGTCCTTCGTGGCACGTCCTTTACGCAGTCGCATCGTGTCTGACAGGCGATAACCCCTTTATTTCCTCCCTCATGAAGAAGCAGATTGCACAAATTACTGCAGAAGGTGTCAGTGGTTTTGGGGGTGATAGTATGTCAGACCTGTAAAATTAATTCTCTCATTTAGTGTTATCTTTTCAAAATAAACGTCTAGCGAGCTCCGAATTTGCGGGGAGATTACCTCTCTTTTAAAGTAGCGAGATCTCTGAAATAGAAGACCAAAGGACATAGTTTAACGACCTTGGATAGGACCTTCATTAGACAAACTGAAATATGTAGCCTACTAATTATTTGATTACCTTTCTAAGTAATGGATTACATTGGGGTATTGCTTTTTAAAAAGTGATTTAGTTAAATCAAATTTTTGAATGTAGAAGTAATATAAATTACTCACAGATTAATATTCAGAGAGCTTGGCTAATTTTTCCTGGCATGGCATTTCACTGTGTTTGGGCAATGCTGAATATATGGGCTGCCCAGGCAAAGTTTCAGGGTTAAAGTTAGCCGGATAAGCATATCCGACTAACTTTAACTAGACGCTTTGCAGCTGAATATGGACCCCAAAGTTACCAGGGTAACTTTATACGGATATATTTAGCGTCACTTTTCACTGGATTGGTGCTGCTGAATATCCAGCTAAGTTTATCTGCCCAGCAGGGTTTTTAATATGTTCTATTGTATCCTTTTTCCATTCGTGTTTTGGTTGACATGCATCATCTCCCCAGGTATGCGTGAACGTTTTGAAGTCAAAACTCCAGCCGAACCTGGTTTAGTGTCAGACAAAATCTATGGATGCCGGGGAGGTTCAGTATGGATCTGTGGAAATCTGCACTAGATTTTGCTTGGATCCACCTTGGATTTACATGGGTCTACCGTGGACTCTACCAGCCAGTCCTCTTTCTCATTAGTATTGAATCGACCCGCAGAACCCTCTGATGTTATTCCACAACTTTTGCGCATTGGACTGCATGCCTTTTTTATTATTTTTAAGAAACTTTGCACTTTCCTAGTGTCCCTAAGTCTCTTCTGAGCTGAGGGCACTTAACCTGTCCAGCTATCGAAAACAGATTCTCATTCTGTGTTTTGACAAAAATCTGAGAAAGGGTTTTGTGTGGCTCTGGGAATTATTGTACACACAATGATGCATTTCTGCTCACCAGTGAGATTTAAGCACCTTCGCCAAGAAAGTACTGGTAATTAATGTAAAAGCACCCAGTGATTGATCACATTATCCACGAAATGTAGCCAATAATGTGACGATTTTCTAAAATAATATTGTCAGACTTGACAGTGTCACATTTTGTTCCATTGAACAGGGTTTCCCGGGAGACATTGGTGCGCCAGGAATAAATGGACCTGAAGGACCAAAGGTAAGCGCAACCTTTCGGAGTTTTTAACCAAAGAGTTGACAGAATCCATGCGGGCGAGAGCTGTGAGAGGGGTAGTAAAGAAATCAGATATTCCCAACAAAATAATAAGTAAGGAAAGTATTTAAGGCAGCCGTTTTCCATCCTCAGAACCCCCTTCCGGAATGGCAGCTTTGCTTTGCTTATTGTTTCATTGTGAGCACCCTGTGTTGTTGTTGTTGTTAGCTGTGTGATCTGTACACGTTCCTCAGCATCTACGTTTGCGTATGTCCTGTGGGCGCTACACGAGCTACAGGAGGCTGGCTCTGATCACTTCGTCCAGTGAAACTGTTGAACGTGATTTTCAGAATCTAGAGAAGTGTCGTAACTTAAAAACTGCTGCAGATACAGGAAGACGAGAAATTGGGTAACTAGCGTGCCACTCACCATTGAGGCTGCATTTTGTTCACACTTGTATTCCTCATCATTTTGAGATAATTGAAGAAGCAGAATGGAAAGGATTCGCTGCCTACATTTAGTAACTTATTAATGGTGATTATGTTATCTGGCATTTAGACTGAGTAACGCACAGAGACATGTACACTAACAGTATTATATAAATAAATATTGGGCCTGAGTTTTACAAGCATTTACACACTTGAAACTTGCTTTTACATTTTTAAATGCACTTTGTCAAGTGGACTTTTGAAAATTGCTACAATATATGCTACTGAATTGCTCATTGGATTTACCCATGTTAAGTGCACTTATCAGGGGTAAATGGCTTTTCAAAAATTGCTGCAATAGTATGTTACATGCACATGCATAATTCCTTTGAAAATTCATCTGTTTTTAGTTTTACAGTACATGTAAAACCCACTTTTAAAATAATAATGAGTGTAGAGGGTAACCCAGTAATTAGAGCAATAGGTTGAGAAGCCAAGATTCAACTCATGCTTCTCCCACTGACACTCCTTGTGACCGTGAGCAAGTCACTTAATCCTCCATTGCCTTAGATACTTATTTAGATTATGAGCCTAATAGGGCAGGAATGTACCTACTATTTATGTCTGTAACTTTCCCTTAGCCTGGATTTAGAAAGGGAAGTAATTAAAATCCAAAACTTAAATCTTAAATAGAAAGTACTGGGAAGGTCTTCAGACTCCAGTAAAAATCCCTTGGTACCTAGTACAGATCCTCTACTATGACTTACATCCTGGGTGTCCTCAGGAATGTTACTTTATCTCGGTAAGAGATCTATTTACTAAGTCATGTTAGAACTCAAGTGAAAACCTCCCCCACTCCTTATCCTCATCCAAGGCTCAACTGTACCCCACATACATTTGGATTTGCTTTCCATTTTCTGAAAGATGACCTTTTGGCTTTAACTGCCTCTTTCACCTCACTATTTTACCATGCTGGCAGTCATTTGGTCTAACTTCAACCTTTTTTAGAGCATGGAATACATTTTATCTGGGCTTCCTTTATTCAATTATGTTTTTTGCCACTCTTTCTCTTTATTTTTAATTTCTTTTTCTCCTATTTTCCTTCATCTTTTTTCTACACTTAGTGCATCCTATCACGTCCTCTCCCAAAGATGTTTATAATTCTTGTCCCCTCTTTTGCTCCCTATGAGGTAGATTTTTAAAAAGTACTTAAAAAAGTAGATCTTAAAAAAGTTACGCTTGAGGCAGGCGTAACTTGCGTGCGCCACCTCGGCATCCCCCGGCACAGGCCGCAGTGCTGGGGGACTCGGGACCGCCCTCCCGGCCCGACCCCGAACCGTCGCCACGCCCTTCCTGCCCCTTTTACGAAGCCCCGGGGCTTATGCGCGTCCCAGGGCTTTGCGCGCACCAGTGGCCTATGCAAAATAGGTGCGCCGGCGCGCGTAAATCTGGCAGGATTTACGCGCGCAGGGCTTTTAAAATCTACCCCTATGTGTTCTCCCTCCTTTTTCTCACGTCTCCCTTTTATGTGTCCCTATACCAGTCTCTTCTCCTCCTTATTGATGATTTCCATCCAGTTTGGCTTCCCTCCTCTCCTCCTTCCCCTCCTCCCCTTTTCCTATCACTCTTGATTTCTATTCTTCATTCACTCCTCTCCTGTTTCATTTTCTCTTATCCTGATTTTTCTTTTCCATTTTCTCTTCTTCTTACTGTTGTTCCAGGCTGTTGCTTTCTTCCTGCCTTCCCCCAGACTGCAACTTTTTCTTCCCATCCCCCCCCCACCACATATTTGCTTCAGCCTACACTGCAGCTACATTCTCCCTCCCACAAACCTGTAGCTCATGGTAAATGAAGCCATGTGACACCAGCTGCAGGATAACAGGAGCCATGTTGCAGGCAAATGCACATGGAGGTAGAAATAGTAGTGATGTAAGCAGGAACACCTGGGGTGGTGGAAGCATTATTGACATGTCTCAGACACTTGTTCTGGGGGGGGGGGAAATAGTAGTCATGCTAGCAGTAGCACCTGTGGTGGTTGGAAGCAGGAACAGACCAAACTAGAGCACCGGGGGGAGAGCAGCACCACATGACAGGAGGAAGCAACAGCAGCATAAAGGAGCAGAGAATGTGGACGAGGAAAGAGCAGCTGCATGGCTCAGATCTCTTTGAACTGAGAACAGACATGGCCCAGAGCATCCTGGCAGAATAAATGCCAAAATGAATACAAATAAAATAAAATTGGTGGCCTGGAGCAGCAGTGATAGAGTAGCATTGGCACAAGGTGGCAGCCGGCAGGCAGCTTGCTGCAAAAGGCAAAATCTGTGGCAGTTTCCGTGACCCCAGAATTGCAGTAAACTGGGAGCCTTGCCTATATGGAATGAGCGGTATTTGTTTTAAATTAATGAACTTATAAAATAATCACTCCTAAGCAATAATGGTCATGATTGAAGTTGTTTGTTAAACTGGATACCTGGCAGACTTCATTTTTCCTACACATACTGTTATTTATTGGCTATTTGTATATCCACTATCAGTAGGTATGCAAACCACAGAGGCAGTGAAGTAGTTTGCATCCTGTTTTCAGAAGAGCACTACATAATTAAACTGAAGATAAGGATGATGACATTCTGAAGGAATGGACCAGCAGACTGAGTGCTAGCCAAATCTTGGCCTGGTGACCAGATGTAGCCCACAAATTGCGTATGCAAAAGATTAGCATTCGGGGAGTGCAAGGAAATTAGGGTCACAGTATTAGCTTTTGTCTGGAACCATATGGCTGATTTTGATGTCAGATAACGAATGGATAAGGCAGTGCCCTTCTTCGTCTGTTCATGACTTAGGAGAGTCTGATTAAAAAAGTGAGATTTCTTTCAAGCTGAACACCTGGTGCAAGAGGCTTGGAGAGCTGATTTTCTCCATCTATGTCAGATCCAGGGCCAAGTAATTTGCAGCGGTTGCATTATAACCCAGCTGCCCCCTTGGCATGAAAATAATTAGGGGACCATTCCACTTTGGATACGTGTACAGTTTACTTTTCAGATTTACAAGATCTTCTGTCACATCTAAGACAATTTGCTTCCATTATATGTTCAAAATCCACTGTACCTTGTAATCTGGCATGTCCAGGTAATGTAACTGCTGCTTCTGCAGGAAGGGCAGTTTTTCATTTTTTTCATCAGTTCCCATTTACTGTAGGGCTCACACTAGTCCAATCCCGCTTTTCCCACTGCTTTTCTCTCACGACAGATTTCAAAGGATGTTGGAAATTGCTTTAATCATTCTGACACATGTTTGCATTGATGTGTGGCTATGTAGCCATTTTTTTATACAAGAGGAATCTATTATATAAATGTGAGACGTTTACTGTCTCAGGCATAGTGGGTTACTCTGAGACAAGTAACTTTGGACATGCAGATATTATCAAGGACAACTGATATTGTTTGCTGGAGACTGCCCACTCTTGCTTTTATGAAGCTGTTAAAACCCAACATGACAGGGTCCTAAAAAGCTAGAAATGCGTTTACAAGCTGTTTCAGCGTAACTGGCTCCCCTCCCCCAGTAAGCTTAGTTGAATTTCTGAACCAGCTGCTCTATCCCTAAGTTTCCTGTCTTGCTCTTCGGTGAAGACATAGACATAGAATGGGAAAGGAGCCTTAGCTTTTATGTAAGAAATCAGGCTATTTCATCCAGTTTTGATGTCCTAACATTAATAAATGCCTTTGCTTTCTGTGAGTGAAGGGCAATGGGAAATCTGAGCAATTGCCCTTGCAGAAGTTTTGCATCTAAGTAGGGTCCTTCATTTTCAGTTTAATCCAATTTTCCCCAATAAATTCCCAGCTCTCTGTAATTTCAAAAACATAGCTGCAAACCCGCGATGCTTTCCAGCATCTCCGCCCCTAAAAATCAGACAGCGGGACGTGGGCCTGGACCATGACCACATGCCCACACTTCAGAAGGAAGTCGCTAGGGGAGGAAGAAGACTGGATCCACTGCCAAAGCCGGAGTTGCCACTGGGATTGCACCCTAGGAGGGAGACCAGAGCTGTTCTGCTGCTGCCACAGCTGCTGGGGAGGGCGGTCGGAGTAACCACTGGAGCTGCACTGGAGGGAGTCCCAGAGTTGCTGTTGGGAGTGAAGGTCAAAGCTGCCATGGGAAGCACAGGGAACAGTGACCTTCTGGGAGAAGGAAAACAGAGAGATGGGGATACTGGGAGGGGTGATGAATAAAGGGAGATGCTAGGGAGAGAGGACAAATGCTGGGAAGAGGGGAGACACTGGGATGAAAGGGGAAGAGCGGATAGGAAAGATGCTGGAAGAGGGGAAGGACTGAGATGCGGTGTTAGGAGAGAGAGAAAGGGGGAGATGATGGGAGAATAGTTCATTAAAATGTTAATCTAGCTCTGTCAATGATTTTGAAGGTTATGTGGCCCTGTTCACAAAAGGTTTTAGAGTCCCTGCTCTAGGATCCTAACCTGCTTATTATTATTATTTTTTTTTTACTATCCTGGCTCGGGCCATCAAAATGAACTCAGATATTTACCCAGAAAAAGAAATCATTTTCTTCTACTGATTTTTTTCTAGTTTTTCTTCTTGTTATAATAAACCCTGATAAATTTCCAGGGGAAAAACCCCCTAAAAATTGAAAATGGAGGTCCCAGCATATAAGCTTCATGACAAAGCTATAAGTTGGTGTAAGCTTGGGCCTCTGTGTTTATTAGGAACCTGATGGGACCCTCTGTCCTGTCTGCTATTGTTTGGATGTAAGAATGCTCTGAATTTCCTTATCCAGCTTTAAACTGAGCTTACTGACAGACCCACAGATATGGTTTCATCCTAAATCGTTTCTCCTTTTTTGAACTACTTCTGTCCTCTTCCCTTCACTCCTCTTGAAAACTTCACTGCATCTGTACAATTGTATAATGTTTGTTTCAAGCACTTCTAATCCTGAGCTGTTGTAGAACATTTTAAACCTTGTTCCTATTGTCCTGTTTGTTTTCTTCTTTCCATTTTGCCATTCTTACCTAATTGAATGAGAGATTGCTAAAAGTGTTTGGGTTTCTTTTTTAATGTGTTTGCACTTCATAGCATTGAGAGTCTAGTTCAATAAATATGCGGTGCAGCTACCCCTGGGGTATTTTACCTCTGTTTTGTATCCCCACTCCTTCCGTTTATGCCAGCCATATCGTTGGTCCTCAGCCAGGACCGCAGCCCTGCTTCCCCCTAAGTTTGGCCCTAGGGTGTAGCTATTGAGCAGTGGACATGGCTTCCTTCCTCCCAGGGACTGTGACTGATACTGCTACAGTATCTTCAGCAGACCCAAGGAGCATGTCACCAGCCCCTAGTAGAGTTGTACTGTGATAAACCTGATGTGCCAGCGAAAGACTTTTCTAAAGCATGTTTATTTATTTATTTATATGATTGTTCCTGTGCACGTAGGACATTTTTCTCATGTTGAACTTATCACAGGAATTTGATGAATAAATCCAAGCAGACACAAGCACAGGCACAAGCAAACCTGAACTTCTTCACAGTCCAGTACTTATGACTAGAGTGTCTCCTAGTGGACAGCCAGGCAGCAAAGCAAAGCCAAATACCTAACAGATTTACTACTGTAGCCACAGGTTTGGATGAGCTTTAGTGAAAAATTAGTTCTGGCTATATGAAGTGGCATAGCCAGAACTGATTTTGGGGCAGAGCCCAAGGTTAACATGGGTGGGCACTAAGTATACAGGTGAGAGAGCGCTAGTTATACTCTTATCCCCAGATTCTCCCTTTCATCCCCACTCCCAGCAGACTCTCTCTCTCTTTGATTGACAAACTGAAGAGTAGTAAATCACCTGGACCAGATGGTATACACCCCAGGATTCTGAAAGAACTAAAAAATGAAATTTCAGACCTATTTCAATTCATTTGTAACCTATCATTAAAATCATCCATTGTACCTGAAGATTGGAAGATGGCCAATATAACCCCACTATTTAAAAGGGCTCCAAGGGTGATCCGAGAAAGTATAGACCGGTGAGCCTGACTTCAGTGCTGGGAAAAATCGTGGAAACTGTTATAAAGAATAACATCACAAAACATTTAGATAGACATGTTTTAATAGGGCACAGCCAGCATGAATTTACCTAAGGGAAGTCTTGCCTGACAAATCTCCTACATTTTTTGAAGGAGTGAATAAACATGTGGACAAAGGTGAACCATTAGATGTGGTGTATTTGGATTTTCAGAAGGTGTATGACAAAGTCCCGCATGAGAGGCTACTAAGAAAACTAAATATCATGGGATAGGAGGCAATGTCCTTTTGTGGATTGCAAGCTGGTTAAAAGACAGGAAACAGAGAATAGGATTAAATGGTCAGTTTTCACAGTGGAAAAAGGTAAACAGTGCAGTGCCTCAGGGATCTGTACTTAGACCGGTGGGTTTTACTCTATTTATAAATGATCTGGAAAGGAGTTTGATGAGTGAGGTGATCAAATTTGCGGACAACACAAAATTATGCAGAGTAGTTAAATCTCAAGCAGATTGTGATAAATTGCAGGAGGACCTTGTGAGTCTGGAAGATTGGGCTTCCAAATGGCAGATTAAATTTAACGTGGACAAGTGCAAAGTGATGAATATAGGGAAAAATAACCCTTGCTGTAATTACACAATGTTAGGTTCTATCTTAGGAGTTACCACCCAGGAAAGAGATCTAGGTGTCATACTAGATAATACATTGAAATCATCAGCTCAGTGTGCTCTGGTGATCAAAAAAGCAAACAGAATTTTAGGAATTATTAGGAAGGGAATGGAAAATAAAACGATGGATGTCATAATGCCTCTATATCACTCTATGGTGAGATCACATTTCTTGTCGCCTATAGATATAGCTGCACTGGAGAAAGTGCAGAGAAGAGTGACCAAAATGATAAGGGGCATGGAACGGCTGCCCTATGAGGAAAGGCTAAGGAAGTTAGGGCTATTCAGTTTGGAGAAGAGATGACTGAGTGGGGATATGATAGAGGTCTACAAACTCATGAAAGGACTTGAACAAGTTAATGTAAATCAGTTATTTACTCTCTCAGATAATAGAAGGTCTAGGGGGCTTTCCATGAAATTAACAAGTAGCTCATTTAAAACAAATCAAAGAAAATTATTTTTCACTCAGCACATAGTTAAGCCCTGGAATTCTTTGCTAGAGGATGTGATTACTGCAGTTAGTGTAACTGGGTTTAAAAAAGGTTTGGATAAGTTCCTAGAGGAAGAATCCATAAACTGCTATTAATTAATAAGCAATAGTAGCTTGGGATCTATTTAGTGTTTAGGTACTTGCCAGGTACTTGTGACTTGGATTGGCCACTGTTGGAAACAGGATACTGGACTTGATGGACCCTTGGTGTGACTCACTATGGTATATCTTATGTTCTTATGTTCTCTCAATGCTTCTCCTTCCTATGATAAAAGAGAGAGAGAGACTGCTGGTAACAAGGGTTGAGACTTGAGAGAAAGATTGCTATGCACAGGTTGGGGCACGGAGGAAAAGATGCAGTAGGCCCTAGAACATCAATACGCCTCATATTTGGAAAACAGAATAAGACAGATTCCTTCACAGAAACTACACACTAACAGAATCCCACTCTTCGGTCCCTCACCAAATGCAGAACAAATGACCGCAAACTAGAAAAAAGAATATGGGGACAAAAATTAAACTGGAAACGCTGAGAAGCCGAAGTCAGCCTGCAGTGCAACACTGAAGAAATAGAAACAGAAATGCATTTCCCCCATACTGAGGGAAATACAAAGATATAAGAAATGCACATTTCCCAAAACTGCCATGTTCCAATTAATAAATTAAAAATGAAATGCTTTTATCTACCTTTGTTGTCTGGTCATTTTATTTTTCTACTCACATTTGAGTCTCTCTTCTGCTTTCCTCTCTCTTCTTTGAACTCCTTTTTCAGTCTCTTTTCTAGTTTCTTTTTTCCATTTCTCTTTGTTTTTTCTTCCCTTTGCCCCCAACATTTGTCTCTCTTCCATTTTTCTCTTCCTGATTATCCACTAATAGCTAGGTTTCACTCCTCCTTTTCACCTCTCACCTACCTATGAAGCTTTTCATCTCCTCCTTTCCAGGACTCGTATTCCTCCTCTGACTCTCACTCTTTCCCCAGCTCTCATCTGCTTTTCTCTGCCTCTCATCCCTTCACTGGCCCCGGATCCTTTTCTGTTGCTTGTACTCCTGCCTCCAGCCACTTTCTTCTTTCTCATATCCTCTGCCCAGACTCCCTTTACTCTTTTTTACCTCTTTCCTAGTCCCTGTGTCTGCTGTTTCTCACTTCATTCACAGACCCATACATTTACACCCCCTCTCACGCCTCCTGAGCCCCTCTTCCTATCCCCTCCACCAGGTCACTTACACTCCTGCTCTCTATGCTTCAGCCCCCTTTCTCTTACACTCATTTCACATGCATAGTTCCATCTCAAATCCCCCACTCGTACCTTCTCAGCTCATCTAACACACTCCGCCCCCAGTTCCCGCTCAGTCTCAGAGTCCATGCTCTCTCTATCATCCCACTTGTCTACCACTCTCCTCCCAATCCTCTCTCTCCCCCTCAGCCCTGCTGTAATTTCTGAGTCCCCACCTACCTCCAATCCACATTGAATTCCT
The DNA here is from genome assembly GCF_901001135.1 of Rhinatrema bivittatum. Taxonomy (NCBI): domain Eukaryota; kingdom Metazoa; phylum Chordata; class Amphibia; order Gymnophiona; family Rhinatrematidae; genus Rhinatrema; species Rhinatrema bivittatum. The sequence continues at coordinate 84,989,333 of NC_042624.1, forward strand.
TAGCCTTCACTAACCCTCTTTTATCCCCAAGTCCCCCACTCTCTCTCCCTGGCCTCACCCAGTCCCCAAATCCCTAATTTCCTTCCAGTCCCCATCTAATTTTCGAGCCCCCACTCTCCTCCCCAAACCTCACACAATCTAGGTCCCCATTCTTTCTACCAGTTCCCACCCAGTTGCCAAACTACCACTCCCCCCCCCCCCCCCCCCCCCCCCCCCCCCACCACCCATAACTCTTCTGTTCCCACTTTCCCTGGAGTCCCCATGTCCCGTAATCTTTGAGTCTCCACTTCTCCCCCCCACCTCCAGCAGCTTATGCCTCTTTTTCCCCGCCTTATTTTGCTCACCCATGTCCAGGGGCTGGTAAGTCAGCTCAGCCAACTTGGCAGCTCCTCTGGCTGCCGGCGCTGCTTTTCCTGGTCCCGCATAGTCCAGCGCTTGGGCCTGCGCAGCTCTCTGTATCTTCTGACTCCCGTGTGGCTCAGGCAACAGATGGTTGAACCGCACAGGAGAGGGAGGAGCAGCGTCGGCAGCTAGAAGAGTTTCTGAGTCTGGCGCGGTGACATTCTGTCGCTGGGGGTATGGAAGAGAGAAGAGGAATCAGCAGGAACCAGACTTTGGGCCTAAGTGTCGGCCCTTCCTCCTGCTGCTCTCCAGCCAGCTCTGCGGCAGTGGCTGCCAATGCTTACCTCTCCCTCTTTAGCGCGGGACGCAGATGTTGACCCGCCCCTTGCTCTTAGGGCGCTGTATGGCTCTCAGCCCTTGCAAGATTCAAGACTAGAGTTGGCCTGACTCCAAGGTGGGTGGGCTATGGCCCACTCGTGGCTACACCTTTGACTCTGTGGTTGATTCGTGATCAAAGTATTCTTTACTTGATGGTCTCTGAGAAGGAGCAGAGCTGTAAACTGCAGAATATAGCTGATGTTTTTCTGAGCTGTTTCACAAAACTAATGATTTCTCTGATAGCAGTTTTATCTCCCCTGAAAGTTCTGCAGGACACAAAAAAGCCTGGCGCATTTTATCAGTGTGCTAATATAGACCGGGCAAACCTGAATACAGAAAACCTAAAAACCATAAGGCTTTTCGTTCATGCAATAGACTCCATAGGGATTGTATGAAATTGCCATTTTACAAGCTGTCATATTCCTTTCCTGTTCTTATACCAGGTTCCATAATACATTAGCAGTTCAAGCCAAGTATTCAGATTTTTTTTTTTATATTTTCCATACCATCAGTTTCTACTAGAGAAGCAAAGTAATAATCTAACCATTAACCATCTGATAACTCTCTAAAATGTGTGCATAAAGCTGTTTTGAGTCATTGCTCCTTGCACTGTTGTCGGCAAGATCTCGCTGTTGCATATCTAAAAGCCGCATAAGCTGTGTTAGTAGCATTACAGGATACTGTGCGTGTCCGAAAAAGAAGGAAGCTATCTTGACTTTTTTCTCTCCATCTGTTTCACTGATGTCTTCTATGTGTTCTTGATACTTTTCACATGAAGGCCCTCCCTGTGTGCCCTAAAGATGCTTAAGCGGAGAGTCAAGGAGTCCTTTGAAGAGAAAAGCTATAGCAGTGTAGAAATGTCGAGGCTTTGTCACCCTCAGATTCTTCATGCTGAGGTCGGTTGACACTGCACCTGTCGGATGAGATATTGCACTAGGTGAATTCAGAATGCAGCTGCCAGTACGAGTTTCTACAGGACTTAGATCACAATATAAAAGCGGGACCACGTTATATCTATACCAGTCACTCAGTGCTTGGCAATTTGAAAACCACTTAGTCAATAAGCAGTGATTTGTGGCTAAATTCCTGAAACGTACTCAAGTGTAAGGATTAATTGCGTGGATGGGAAAGGGAAGTTAGCGGATATTCAGTGGCGCGGCCGTGCTGTGGAATATACCCAGATAACTCTTGAGTTAGCCAGATAAATGTATCCAGCTAACTTTAGAACCTGCTCGTTAGCAGGTCTCACATATCTGGCGAACTTAGCCAGATAAGTCTAAATATCGCTTCCTAGCCAGTTATGTTAGCTGGATACGTAGCTCCTCCCAGTTACGCCCCTGTCCCACCCACCACTTAGCTGAATAAGTGACACTGAATATCCGCCTTTGCTGCCTGTTGTGTAAAGATGTAATTCATTTAACTCCACTTTATAACTTTTTTTAATGAGTCAAGTGATGACATAAATTGTTACACAAAAGGATGCTTAAAGTCATTGTCTTAGAACATAATCGTTCTCTTACTTATTTATGCAGGTTTTTTTCCATATTTCCAGTGATTTGTTACAAGAGTGCATGATCCCAGAGAGGGCATAAATTAGATTAAAAAAAAAAAAGTAGCACAGATCTTAGCTGCTTAATGTAAAGAAAAGTGCAGTAATTGTATTTTTAGCAGATGTTGCCCTCTAAAATGGTCTTTCCACAACATTTCCTGAGTTTATCAGGATAATAATTGTCGTCATATGCTGCGGAAGGGAGAGAGAAAGTGGATTAAAGCAAACCGAGCAGTGGATATAAAAACTCATTCTAGCTGTTTTGTTACTTAGGGGCTTCTGGGAGACCGAGGACCCCCAGGACCACAAGGCCCTAAAGGAACTGAGGTAGGGAAAGCAATCTACAGGAGGAAAGAGTTTCTTCCAGGATGTGAAATTTTTTTTTTTTTTTTTTTTTTTTGCTATTTTACAGGGGAAAAATAGATGCTACACGCTGAACAATTTTGTCATGTAGGATTTTAAGTTTCCGTTTTATGTTGACAAATGTTAAACTGAATATCCAAGCATTTTAACAGTGTCCTGCCTTTACTGAGTAATTTATGTAAGTGGAACATTTAAAAGATTTTTTGTATCAGATCTACCTGAAACAGGTTAAGAGTGAAATTGCTTTTAAATAGTTATTGTTAATACCAGTTAAAATATTAGACATTGAAGACCCTATTTTTAAATGATTTCTATAAAAAGGTTTGAGCATCATATGCTGCTGGTGAAATTTTGCATCTGATTTCACGCTGTCAATGTACTACTCAAACAAACCTCAAGTTAATTTCCCAGGACTTTAGCAAACCTCAAGGTAATTCAACAGTCTTGCTCCTTGGACTGGACTGTGACTCAGGTCGTAGTGCCGGGCACTGCAGCATAGGGAATCTAGGTTCAGATCCTTTGTCCATCGGGACCAGTCAGACCTGGGTCGCGCCATGGCGGTGGTGCACCCAGGCCCTGTGCGGGAAAGAAATGGCTACCTCGGCAACCCTTCCAACCAACCAACCAACGATGCTGAGAATGTAACTTGGAGGAGCAGCCCTTCCAGGGCTGCTCGCACCAGTGAGGGTCACCTGAGCCGCACGGGCCTGCTGTCTGTGGACGGAGCAGATTGCTGGGGATAAAACAGGGCAGGGGGTGAGAGAGACCAGAATAGTATAATGCACTATTCTGAAATCTGCTTTAATAAGTTTTGAGCCTACAAAGTTGCTCCATGCATGTTTTTGTTTCAATTTTGCTTAAACTATTTTTGTAGCCAACTTTCATTTCTCCCATGACTGGAGCAGTGTTTGGTCAGAGCGTCTGCCGTCTCCATGTTTACCCTGCTTGGCACTCGCTGTGGTCAAAGAGTGGCTGAAAGAGGGAAGGAAGATAAGAGTGTGTTTTACACGTCTCCCCCATGAAAAAACTTTAACTGCATGCGGTGCTATTGGCAAATGCTGCGCATGCATCTCAGCAGAGCTTGATTTTGGGCTAAGTTGAATGGCTCCTTTAGTGAATCTCCCAATAGCACATCAAGTTCTTTTTTTTTAAATGTTTTGAGTTTTGTGTTACTAATGAATTTGTACTTATAAATGTCAAAAAAAAAATATCTTACGTGGAAATGGCATTTTTACAGAGGGCAGCTACAATTCAGGCAGCCGTTTGCTTCCCTGCATTCGTTCTTCAAACTGACGTACTGCTTCCCTTAGTGCCAAAGGTTCATCTGCATTCTGAGAAAAAGTTGATCCACAAGATAGGGGCTTTTTAAAGTTGCAGTGGGCCCTCCGTTTCAGTGCTTTATCCTCGACTAGGGATACTATGGATTCGGGTCAAGTCCGGATGGGGGGGAAGATTTCTTTTTTCCAGAGCCCCTGGATCTCTGTGACCACTTCACGCTCTAGATCAAATGTTTCCAAAAGGTGCCAGATAGTGAAAGAAGAGCGGAGAAGCTGAAATTAGCACAACGGGGAGAAACCAGTAATCACAAAAGGGTCCATTCATCCCTTAGTAAGTCCACACTGGGGTACACTCATAGAAAACAGTGGAGTCTGTAGTTGGTGTTCAAATAAAATAGAGTTCTTTACTATAACTTAAGGAAAGGGATCCAGGTCAAGTTGCCAAAAATAAGAATCAACAATACCCCCCGTGATCAATAAAAAGCAAATGGTCTCTCTGTCCATCCTTCTTCTGTCCACAACCCTTCCTGCTCTTGCACCTTCATCCGGTTTGAAAATATCCTCACCAGTGAGAGTGGGATAATCAGAGTGAAGTCCCAGTTCCGGTATGAACTGGGCTGAAAGAAGGAAAATATCCCCAAGTGAAAATACTGAACTGAGTTCCAAAAACTCTGACACGTTAACTGTAATCCAAACTCTCAAAAATACAAGTCTCTTGTAGGCTACATCCTTCTCTTCACCCAATCTGTTAACTGGTCAAATGGGCCAAAAGATGTTTGTCCCAGTCCTTTGGGTTACACGGTGGGGGGGGGGGGGGGGTATGCCCTTCCCTCAGGCATTGGTCAATCAAAATCAAAAAAGTCTTCTCAAAACTCTCTTCCTCAAAACCTCTTTGCCCAAATGCTTGAATTGCCTTTGGTGAAATCCATGGGGAATCTCCAGCTCTCCAATCACTCTGCCTTGAGAGCTGGAAGAAGTTCCCTACTCTCCTGCTTTACTCAAGATTAAGGCGTGATCTCTCGCTGCTCACCTTACACTCCAGCACCTACCCCTTCTAACCCACTGGGCATGCTCCCAGGGTTTAGAAACCCGATAATTACCTCTCCCCCAAAAAGATGGGGTTATTGCAATGGGAGGACTCAAAAATGTCAAAACTCCTCCTACTGCCCCAAGATAGCAAAAATCAGATAGGGGTAACGTTAGTGCCTGGCATAGCCCCATTGTTCTTATTTCAGTGAAACACAACACTGTCAAATAGTCAAAAAAAGATTGTGTGTATAGAACATGAAAGGGGCCAAGAAGGAGAAAAAGGAGTGCAATGGTGACTGCTGGCCACTAAGTTCAAGCCATCAGTGAAATCTCCTTGGAATCCAATTTAAACCTTGATCTGAGAAATAGAGAACCACAACTCAAGCTAAGAATCCAGCCAGGCTGCAAAGAAACAAATTTCAAATTAGTATAAGTTGAAGATACAGTATAATCTTTGGGATATTTCATATAAATCGCATTATGAAGAAATTTTGCAAAGTCTGTTTTGTTTGTTTCTTTGTTTGTTTTTTTCAGGGAGACGAAGGACCGATAGGACCTCCTGGAACCATTGGCCCAAGGGTAGGTTATGACAGTAATGATACATTTAAAAAAAAAATGACACCCCCCCCCCCCAAAAAAAAAGCACTGAGTTTTTCTCCAAGTTTCTTAATTTGATTAGTCCTTCTAAAAAAAAATGTTGTTTGCAAATTAAAAAATGTATTTATTAAAAATACTGATGGTATATTAATTTTGCTACAATCATCTCACAATCGCATTTTTTTAAATTTATTTATTTATGCATTTATTTTATGGATTTATATCCCGCCCACATCAAAGGTTTGCGGCGGGTTACAACCAAGCATACATAAATGCAAAAACACATCCCAGCTAAAAATCTAAAAACAGTACAATAAAACTGAAACAAATACAATCAAAATGACATAAGCAATGTATTTTGTTATTGTTGCTGTTGTATAAAAAGAAACCACAGACAAACTTTCTCATGGTAGGATGCTCCCATCTCGGCTATTATGTTTTTTTCTGGAATAACTTATTTCTTGCAATTATGGAGCAGAAAAGAAAGTGAAGCCTGCATGTGCCTTCCTCTCTCTCGGACCTTATGAAACAATCTTCAGTTACTGAGTTTATAGTTCCCAGTGGTGCTTCTTGTTGCTAAAGATGGAGGGGAGGGAAGCATCTCCTCAGCCTGAGGTAGAGCTATTAAGCTTTGCCTGGCATCCAACCCTCCTGTTTCCAGCTATTCCTATCATGGTGCTGGAGACTTATCACGAGAAGACATCATGCCGATGGGGTCTCCCTTGCTGGGGAGTGGAAAAGCTGTTGCAGGGAGTTTGTTGGTGGAGGGATTTTTTGCTGCTCTAATTCGGGATATGAGGCAGAAGGAGCATAAGAACGTTTCTCCCATGGAGCAGTTAACATCAGGGAAATTTGAAGGTACCGATCTTGATTTGATGAGTGCAGATGCTGGTGATTCCCCTACAGCCTCTCCTGTGTTCAAAGTCAACACTTCAAGGGGGCTGGGAACCATTACTCTGGAGACAATTTAGTTTGCCATTACTCATCTTGAACCCACTGTTGGTGGAGGCTAGATTGTCTGTTGGGGAGTGTAGAAATCAGGTCTCCAAGATGGACAGTGATGTGAAGTCGCAGGCTGGGAAACTAGAATCCCATGATGAGTCTTTTAAGAACATAGATAAGTTATGTGCCGTGTTTGTCAAGGATTACATGAGATCTCAGCACAGACTGGAGGTGGTGGACAATAAGCTTGCAAGGTTTTTGAATTTTCTGGATCAACAGTTTCCTCCCACTGCTCTGGGTTTCCAGCTCGATCAAAACCAGCATCTATTTGGGTTGTGGTGCAAAGAGCCTTCCTTCATGACTTCCCTACCTAGCCTAACCTTTACAATAGTCCCTGGCTAAGGGCTACAGATAATGGTAGATGTCGTTGTTGAGCAATAACTGAGACTCCCTTTCACGAGGTTATAGGACACTAAATAAATAAATAAATAATGTAATGTTTCAATTTGTGTGTGGATTTTATAATCGTTTATGTAATTGAAAGTGTTATTCGCACCAAACAATGCTTTGGGGGCTATAAGACTGTAAAATAAAAGATAAATGTTGCCTGTGCAGCTTGCCCAGGAATCAAATCTGGGATGCGTCCTGCCTCTAACCCAGAGGGCCTGGCCCAGCAGTAGAGACAGGCGTGGCCTAAGGGTAAGAGCAACAAACTGTGAACCAGAGAAACCAGGGTTCAACCCACTCCTCCCACTGGCACTCCTTGTGACTTTGGTTCCTTTGTGCATTGCCTCGGGTACCCATCTACGTTGTAGGCTCTTTGATGCAGGGAATTGTTGCACCTGAATTCAAAGAATGCCATAAGCCACCTTGAGCTTTACTTTGAAAAGGTGGCCTAAAAATCCAAATTTCCCGTTCCCATTTCCCCACAAAGTCACAGATTTTATATGAGAGGTTGTTGTGCTGCTGTCTTAAGTAAATATTGGTTAATATTTCAGAATATAAAGGGCTACTAGAAATTCTGTAGAATCTGTTTATTAATAATGGAATTATTGACACCATAGGGCTTAAACACAAAGGACCCTATATTAAAAAGCATTCAATTACAGGCACAGAATGGTCTAGAAGTTTTTTTGAAAGAAAGAAAGAGAAACCCTTTTGAAAATGGGGCACAAATCTCTGTTGAATTAAATGAATGCACGGTTCCTAATGCAAATCAACTACATTTTACAGCTGTTGGGTTTTATTTTAATCACAAAATAAATTATGGGATGATTTTAAAAACCAGCACTGGCTTATCTGCTCCTTCTTACCAGGAGCTAGATGGTCATTGTGCATAATGTTTCATTTGTGTATTTCCTGAAACCCTGATGTGATTTTAGCTATATTTTTCACTGCTGTTCCATTCTTTGTGCATGTAAATGGATAGGCATGTACCCAAATAAATAGTTATTTACTTATAATGTGCTAGATAGCAGGAATTGCCAGGTTGGTCTGTGTTGGCACTCAAAAAAACACAGTTGGAAGCTGTTCCTTGAGTGCCAGTAAACTTTACTCCACATGCTCTACACCAAAACTAATTCTTAACTTTACTGTATTTGATGAATCGCCTTTTTATAATAAAATCAAGGTGATGTACAGTTGAAAAAAATTAAAATAATGATAGTTTAACAGAGATAAATCAATAATCATGTGCTGTATAGCATCCGGGTGAGCATGGTCCTCCATTTCCGATATGGGGGAACAGTTTTACAGTTATCTCTGCCCACTGAAACAAATTTTTTGGAAAAGCTATGCTCTCCACAGACTTGTTGTAGCTGAGGGAGAGAATCAAAGGCACTGAACAGGTAAGAGTTCAGGCATCTTGCCTGCCAATCAGTGCAGGGACAGAGATGCACAAGAAGCAAATGAGAATGTAGCAGCTTGTTTGTCACTATTTTAAGCATATTTTTAATCAGTAAAAAGGGCTTTTACCTCTCCTGTCCCGTATGCCATGTACTGATTACTGTAAAGATTTGAAATGGATTTTAAAATGTTCATTTTGCTCTACGGAAATGTTCCTCTCAATCAGGCATTTGTGGCTATGACTAACATTTGAAAATCCAGTTTAAATATATTCAGGAATTAGTATATTGCATCTAAATTAGGAGTAGAGTTGACATCTCTGAGAGATTTCACATCTGGAGTTTTATCAGCCCTATTTTAAAGTGAATTACATTGCAGGTGCAGAACAAGAGAGATGTCTGAAACAGGAGCAGTTAAAGTGTCGTATAAAATGACTCCACACAGGCACTTAAATAACATTACCTGGCAAGAGATCACCATCCCTTTTTTGAACTCTAAAGTAATTTGGGAAATATTCCGATATTTCAGGTACCTTCTTAAAGTTATTCAGGATCTGAAGACATTAAGATATGGACTAACCAGTAGGTTAACCCCACTTTTCTCCCTGCCATCTAAACCAGTGAGGAAGGATGAGAGGATAAGGAGGCAAGTTAGAAATTAGTTCATATTAAAAGGAATTATGCCAATGAAAAAAGAGGCTCAGGGTTTATGGTGAAAAGACAAAAATGAAAATAAACTCAACCAATTTGGAGCCAGTGCGTACAGCTCTATGTGATGGCTTATTCATTTGGGATATCCCCAAAACCAGACCTGTTGGTGGCACTCGAGGATCAGACTTGCCTGCCCCTGTTATATAATTATGTAGTTATTAAAATATTTTCAGTCTAGCTTTTATGTGTATATTTGCCCAGACTGTGAATGGCATTTTCTAACCTGTCTCTTTATTCTTTCACCCCCTCACTGGTTTACGTGGAAGGGGGTAGATGGAAGAGGGAGGTTAATCTAAACTGGCTGGTCCAAATCCTAATGTCTTTAGTTGCTGAATGTTATAAAAGAATAAGATACTCTAAGGTGAAAGATATCTACTAGATAAGGGAGCCCTGACCGACGTGCCATAAATGCGCAGTAGAGAGCAGTTCTACCACGCATGCGCGGGCGAGCACGTCAGTCAGAGCGGAGCGTGCCTGAAAAAAATGGCGCTGGGAGGAGCAGTAGCGGCGGCGGAAAGGAGCAGCGGCGAGGAGCAGTAGCGGCGGCAGCAGTGCGCACGAGGGATGGACCCCCCCTCCCCCCCCCGGAGATCTTCTGTCTGCACCATCCGAGGGAAGGGGTTGTGGATGAGCTGAAAGGGGAGGGGATTGAGAGAGGGGGAGTGACTGAGGGGAGGGGGGAGTGACTGAGGGGAGGGAGGGGGGAGGGGACTAGAGGAGGGAGGTGAGAGGGACTAGAGGGGGGAGGTGAGAGGGAGTGGGAGGGAGAATGGGGAGGGGAGGTGGAAGGGAGAATAAGGGGGAAGGAGAATGAGGGGGAGGGAGTGGGAAAGAGAATGAGTCGGAAGGAAATGGACCGAAAAATTTTTTTAAATGTAGCCCGTTGTTACGGGCTTAACGGCTAGTTTTATATAAAACATAGGCAGTCACACTTTGAATTATACAAATGGCTTGACTAGAAAGATTTGCCAACATTTCATTCCCATACTGGGGCCTTCAAACCTGTCAAAATTTCCAGCAAGGGACCAAAACATGAATAAACCTCTATAATAAATTATTGTTTGCAAATTTCAAAATATACTTAATTACCAGTAAATCTGAGACATTTGTGGTTGAATCCAAATCTCCATTTTCACCCAGTGGTTGAGCCGGTTGGGGTATGGCAATTGTATGTATGTTGTTTGATTTAACTGAGCTATTGGAACAATATGCTAACCTGTCATACGGTATGAATCCGTTTTAGCTACAACATCGATTCTTAGCACAATCCAAAAAAAAAAAATCAATTCATTTAAAAAATCTTAATGGAGCATGGTCAGTGGATTCTAGACACAATGGATGGAAGAATCCCATGCTTGGTATGTACTCATTACATAGCTGTAATAGAAATACCATAGATATGTAGAACATATAGAAACATAACGGCAGAAAAAGACTGTATAACCCATCCAGTCGGCCTATCCATCCAATTAGTTTAGCTTTATAAATCTCATCACTTCCTTAGAGATCCCCAGTGTTTATTCCATGCTTTCTTGAATTCACATATTGATTTTGAGTCCACTACTTCCACTGGGAGGTTGTTCCATGCATCCATCACCCTGTCTGTAAAGAAATATTTCCTAAGATTACTCCTGAATTTACCCCTTTCAGCCTCATTGCATGACTCCTCCTCGTTCTAGAGCCTCCTTTCCATTGAAAGAGGCTCACTTCCTGTGCATGAAAACCATTGAGATATTTGAATGTCTCTTATCATATCTCCCCTATCTTGTCTTTCCTCTAGGGTATACATGTTTAGATCTTTAAGTCTATCTCCATATACTTTAGGACAAAGACCACTGACCATTTTAGCAGCCACCCTCTGGTTCAACTCCATTCAGTTTATATCCTTTTGAAGGTGCGGTCTCCAGATTTGTACACAGTATTCCAGGGACCTATACAGAGGCAATATCACCTCCCTTTTTTTGCTGACCATTCCTCTCCCTATGCAGCCAAGCATCTTTCTTTTTACCACTACCTTATCCATCTGTTTGACCATTTAAGATCATCTGATACAAGCACCCCCAGATCCTGCTCTTCCTTTGTGCTTAGATGAATTTTACTTCCAATACTGTACCTTTTGCTTGGGTTTTTGCATCCTAAATGTGTTACTCTGCAATTTTTAGCATTACATTTTAGCTGCCAGGCCAGCTGCTTTGAGCTTTGCTAGCTCCTTCCTCATGTTTTCAACACCTTCCTGTCTGTGCACCCTGTTACAGATTTTGGTATTATTGGCAAAAAGACAAATCTTTCCCAACAATTGTTCCATTGTGTTGCTCACAAAAATGTTGAAAAGAACTGGTCTGAGGACCGATGCCTGAGGTACACCGCTAATAACATCCCCCCTCAGACAAAATTCTATCACTAACCGTTGTCACCTCCCACTCAACCAGTTTCTAACTCAGTCAATCATTCTAGGTTCCATACCAAGGGCGCATAATTTATTTATAAATCTCCTGTGCAGAACCATGTCAAAGGCCTTGCTGAAATCCAAGCACTTGTCGATAGAGTGGGTTCTGAATCCTCAAATCACAATATAAACGTTCAACTCCTCAACCCTGATGAATGCATCTTCTCATTGAAAAAAAAGCATGTATATTCTATCCGTAATAAAAATAAGGAGTGGCACAAAAACAACACAGCACTTGTCATGGAGGTTTTTCTTCTCTTGGCTTCATGCATGTTCTTTGTAGGCTTTGATACCTTTTTATTGGGCCAGTTTAAGAATTATCATTATTGCTGTGCATGAATTTTGGACATCACAGAGCACCCCTTCAGATGGGGCAGAGAAGTTCAGTTGTGGCGTTGGGTTGTTTTTTTATCATTACACTATTGTTCTGGTGTTCTTTATTTCCTTGTGAATGTTAACTAGGGTTGTTTTTATTGACTCTATTTTTACTGCTTGCTTAAATTTATTTTGTAATCTTTGTTTTTCTGTATAATCTGCCTTGTGTAAAATTTATTGGAAAAGCAGAATATAAATTAAATAAATAAAAGCGATTGGCTATGGTTAAAATGCCCTATAGCTATTGATGATTTAACTTTGGGGTAAATTTTCAGTTTTATTGTCTGAGGGTCTCCAGTGATTGGCTGCATCATAGTACTCAAAAGTCTTTCCAAGGCTCTGTCATTATTTTATTTTACTTTATTCTTTCGATTTATAAATTACTTTCCCACAGATGTATTACAAATAATATACATAAAACAATATAAAAAAGTATTATAAACTAAATACAAGAATAAAAGCCGATTTAAAATTAGTAATCATAAATAACAAATGTAAAGTCTTCTGGATCAACAATAGTTGAGTAGATTGGATGGGTCAATTGATCTTTTTTGGCCATTATCTGCTATGTTGCTGTGTAACGGGAAAGTTTCAAAGCTGGACTTGGTTGTAACCAAGTCAGATGTGTAACTGGGAGCACTTCTGTTGCCTTTTAAGGATTGCTGAGCATGGTTCAGCAGCCTGGCATGGCTTTTCTAGCCAGAGTTGTGTCCAGAGCCCTTTCCGCTACTCTCAAAGAAGTAAAGGGATGTTTGCAAAACTTGCAACTTCCCCACCCTGTTTCTGTCACAGGCCATTGTATCTGCTTGAAATCTTTGTTTTTTCTTGGCTTGTTCATTCTAGGGAAAACCTGGTCGGAAAGGTCACGCTGGTGAACCAGGACCCGAAGGCTTGAAGGTAATATTATCCATTCTCAAACCGCACTTACAAATGACTCTTACTAGTTATGTTATGTGTGATATTTAAACATAATCTGCCTCCTTTCTGTTTACTCAGCTAGAATCAAGGGCCAGACTTATTTTTGGAGGAATGCATTTATTTATTTATTTAATTAAATGATTTAGATATTGTCCGTAGCAATCAATACTAGTTTGACGGAGATGTGCAGATGAAATCATATCAATAACAGAACCAAAATAATAAAACCGTAGAAAGTTACAGGATAAAATTAGAAAGAAAGGTCCTTAATCAACTTGAGGTTGGACTGGGATGGCCAGAATCTAAACTCCCTCCGGTAATCTAAACACAAGGCCTGGGTGCCAAAGGAAATGGATACAGCACTTAAACTTTTATCACCTCCTGAAATGATTGAGATCTTAATCTTGAAGACCTTAAAGGTGCAGAGCATGGCTTGAATTTCTTTTGGTTTGCTGTTCATATGTATTCCAGGTTCACGTTTAAACATTTTCTGGAGGTTCCTAGAGGCTACCTAGGGATGACCATCAATTTTCAAAGCTTGGACAGCTTATTGAGGATATAGCCTAGTGGTTGGTGCAGTGAGCTGAGAACCAGGGAAGCCAGTGTTCAAATCCTCCTTTTCTCACTCACGCTCCCTCTAACCTTAGACAAGTCACTTCACCCTCCATTGCCTCATATACCAACAGGAAGGGTAACTTGCAAACACCGGCCGCATGGAGATGTATAATAGTATTTTATAATCCACACATATCAGATACATGCATATTATTAAATACATATATGTCTATCCCGCAACATACATGCGTACATATGCTTATGTGTGAATATATCCAATGCATTGAGAGCAAGTATTTCAGTGCATTGAACACATGTGCTTTTCCTACCAATTTTCAAAATATATGCGTGTATATTTTATGCGTGAAAATAAAGAAGGACATAGTAGCGTAAATTCCAGTTTCCGCTTGGAACTCAGTGTATTTTCAAACATGCGGGTATAATTGAAATAACTACTTTTCCAGTTTCTCCATCAGTTTGTCCAGATTTTCTCCAGGTCATTGAGACCCTCCTGGTTTTTCAGCCTGGTTTTTGAAGCCCCCGAGTTCACTCACATTTCCCACCCAGCCAATAGTACACAATAAATGTCTGATACCTCTTACACATGATAATTGGCAAGCATAGAATTATGCATGTAAGTTGCCAAATGTGCAAGCGTTAAGTCTAATAAAATAGGAACTTCGGGTAACTGTTGGCCCCTCCTCAAAACACCCCTAGACCGCCCTTTGTTTTGTACATATATGTGCACATGAAACCTAAATTATATGCGCACTTTCACTGTTTCTAAAATAGTGATTGTACGAGTACAGGATACTTATGCGTGTATATGCAAATGTTTGCACATGTAACTGTGAAAATTCACCCCATATTGCGTGTATATTTTTTAAATTGGTAGAAGTATGCGCATTCAATGCATCGCCTGTATTCATGTATAAGCATACATGCACGCGTATTTTGCAGGGTAGCGAGCATATTTTAAAATACACGCATATCTGATGCATGCAGGTTATAAAATACTGTTGTAGATCTCCGCACGGCCATATACACGGAGTTGTTTGAAAGTTACTGTCTATGTCATTATGCTGAGATGCAACCCAATATGTATCCAGGAGAAAAGTCAAAGCAAGAAGCACTCTAGACCTTAGCAGAATTTTTCTAAATTCTGAGCATTGTTTGTATTCTGTGAACAGCGCGGTGCCATCCAGTTACACATATTTTAGTAGTGCCATATGGCTTAGGGAAGACAAATAAATAATGTTTTTGCAAAATTGCAATTTGACCTGAAGTAGCACAGTTGGTTTCAGGGGTATGTTGAGGGGAGGATGTTAGATTTCCTTGAAGACTTAAAGAACAGGCAACTCTTTGTAGGTTCTGGTAGTTATATTTGATAGGTATATCAGAAAATGAATAAACAAAACCACATTTGTCAGTAATCTGCTGAAAAGCCAAGAGCTACATGGATGCATTTGATTAAAACTATGTATGGTAATTATAAAATAGTCGTCAGAGCTGCCAAGTCTGGTTGCTTACATAAGGCCATTTTTAATTTTAGGTTCTGTTTCTACTTAATTTCAGAGTGCACTTACAATGTTTTGTTTCTCGGAGATTAACAAGGGAGTTAAAGTCAGGCATGCAGATATAAATGTAGCGGGAGGAATTTCTCGATGTACATAGGCAGGTGCTGGCTATACACTCAGGAGTGAAAGAGTAATTATGGGTCTGATTCACCGAAATCTGTGACCTGAAAGGATGTCTAACAGAAAGTTATTTCCCAACCATGGCAAATAAAAATAATCACATCCTATGTTAGTAGGTTGTATGCCTGGGCATCCATGACTATGCCATGGATGCCCAGTGTGCTTGAGTCGTGCTTGATAGTACCCTATGAGCGTTATTGTGTAATAGCCAGTCTAAAGTTACATCAGTTTAAAAAGCAAACTTGGGTGAATAAGTCCGCTTTAAAAATTATCCCACCAGGTTTATTGATTGAGGACTGAGTGCTGAACGGGGATTGGTACTGCTGAAGGAGGTGGGCATCTCTTCCCATTGGGCTTATTCACTATTTTGGAGTGGAGGTGCAGCCTAGTGGTCAGAGCAGCAAGCAAACCAGTGCAGCCAGGGTTCAGCTCCTGCTGCATCTCCTTCTGACTTTGGGCAAGTCACTTCCCCCTCCATTGACTGGGGACAGGGACAGAGAAATACCTGCAGGTAATCTGCTTTGAAGTACCTGAAAAAAAAGCAGAATTAAAGTTTGGGGGAGGTGGTGGAATGTGGAGAATTGGGCTTGGCCACTGCATCTCTTTCGTCTTCTTCAGGGGTGGAAGCAGACTACAATTTTTATTCTTTTCTGCAGTAGGAGGGAGGGACCCCACCAGGGAAGGGGAAGCGAGTGGCTGCTGATTGGCCAATAATGTGGTGGTGGTGGTGGGGGGGGGCGGGTTTATGTTATCCAATTAATTTTAGGTCTGCAAATACTTTGACCAGAGTTAGCTGGATAGCTTTAAGATCATAAAAGCATAAGAAATTGCCATGCTGGGTCAGACCAAGGGTCCATCAAGCCCAGCATCCTGTTTCCAACAGAGGCCAATCCAGGCCAAAAAAACCTGGCAAGTACCCAAAAACTAAGTCTATCCCATGCTACTGATGCAATTAATAGCAGTGGCTATTCCCCAAGTAAATTTCATTAATAGCAGCTAATGGACTTCTCCTCCAGGAACTTATCCAAACCTTTTTTGAACCCAGCCACACTAACTGCACTAACCACATCCTCGGGCAACAAATTCCAGAGCTTTATTGTGCCTTGAGCAAAAAAGAATTTTCTACATTTAGTTTTAAATGTGCTACTTGCTAACTTCATGGAGTGCCCCCTAGTCTAGCAGGCTAGCACTGAATATCAGCACTGGCCAGGTAAATGTAAACTTTCCTGCTCTGCCCCTGCATGTACTCTCGCTAGTGAATCTTACTTCTTCTTTCTCAGGGATGTCCTCTGTCACCTCTTTGATTTGCTTTAGCCATTTAACCCCTGCCTTGTTTAGTTACTTATTCCCCTGATATTGCAGGAAGGATTGCCTAGGCATAAGATTTCACTGTACACAGATGTGCGCTTTTCTCTTTCAGAACCCAAATGGTCAGCCCTTGTGTTGATTTCTGTCCTGTCTACCTACAGTGTGGTGTACAGTTACAAGATTAACTACTGCAAATCCACTGTATTTCAGCTGCAGCACTGTCTGAGGAGCTTTAAACTGGTTACTGATAGTTTTACTTATTTGGGGGCAAAGGTACGCTCCAAATTCAATGATCTATTTAAACTTAACTACGCTCCCCTACTCCAGAATATTAAGGGAGCTTTGTCTCAGTGGAACAATCTGTATGTTTCATAGACCAAGCGTATTAATTTGCTTAAGATGAGTATTCTTCCTCATTGAGCCAGGGGCACTGTTGCCCGTCCCGAGGCATTATTGTTGTTACTTGTAAACCGGATTGATTTGTTTCCCAACAAGAATTTCGGTATATAAAAATTCAAAATAAATAAATAAATAAATTGTTTTTATTTATTCTTACATCTGTCCTGTCAAATGCTGACAGGACAGATGTAAGAAAAACAAAGTGGCTTAAATAAATCTGGTGGAATGCCCTTCCCAGTATTAAATTATACCGCTGGGAAATGTCTTACCCACATCCTGACCATGTTTGGAACCAGCCTTGTTACTGAGTAGTGATTCTTCATTGCCCACCCTATACTACATCACACCTTGTCTGTGTGGAAAGCTATACAAAGATTTCTGAAACTGTCTCGGGACATTATGGCACCAAATGCTCTTCTAAAGGGCAATTACAAGATCTTGATCTCCACATGTGCAACCCTATTTTTCAGGGCACTCCCTGTAGAAAGCAAGGGGCCACCTTCAGATACTGCAGAATAGGGAAAAACTGACTGCAGACCCCGTTTCCAAGGGGGACAGTGTAAGCTCTATTGAACAGGGACTATCTATTTTTGCGTGTTTGTACAGACCTGCTTATGTCGTGTAGCACTATAGAAATGTTACGTTTTAGTAGTAGTAGTAGGATCATCACACATTCTCTCAATAAAAAGTCCTTACACAGTAGATTATATTCCAAACAAAAAATGTACTTTACTGAAGGTCAGAAATTAAATAAAGCAGTACAGAAGTCCAAAAAAAAAATACAAGAAACAATTCACAAAAACCGACAACCTCAAGTTGCAGAGAAAAATCATAAGAAGTCAGTTTCTCCTGTTACTTGAGTAAAACAGATGGAAATGGATTTATGATGGTTCTCCAGAATTCCTTTCTTCCAGAACCTGGTCTGAACATAGAACTCCTTTTCTTCACCAAAGGCATACGATATTTCTGTGTGCTGCGCTCAGTGGTCCACTGGCCCATCCCATGGACCACCGCTCTTACCTCCGGTTCCAGACCCGAGCCGGTTCCCGCAACGCTGGGGAAGACCTCCCAACTCTCTGGCTACAACCTGCCGCGAGTCTCACTCCAGGGACTTCCGAAGTTGCTCCTCCTCGTCAGCATGGTGGACCACTGCGCTCGGCCAGCCTCCGCTGCTGCCTCTGTACTGGGCCCTCCTAGGCACGCGCCAATCCTGTCCCCTTTAAAGGACCAATGGTGGGAAGCCATGGATGGCACTGCCTGATGCCGTCCCAGGGACTTCACTATTTATAGCCAGCCAGGACACCTCCTCAATGCGTTGCAATAGGTCGACTCCGTTTGGAGTAGTGCTTTGCCTCTGCATTCCTGATCTTCACTTCCTGTATCCTGGTCCTGGTCCCTATACCCCTGGAATCTGCCATTCTAAACTTATGATGAAAGTTTAGTGGATTTTTACATCTATAATCCAGGTATGGGATTATGGAAGGTTCATTGGTCAGATATGTGAGGGTAATCACATTAAATCCTTTGGAGAATTTGATATTCTAACACCCACCCAATTTTCATGTCTCCAGTTCATTAAAGCATACAGTGTTACCTGAATGAATAATGGGTGGACTCCTAGAGAATGCCATCCAGTTGAAACTATCTTTTGTGCTTCTCACCTGGTGGCTAAACCTACGTTATTGTTCTATTACAGTCTCTTGGAATTTGAATAGGACACTCCCTTACATAGTATAGACAATTTGCATCTAGATCTAGATGTTTTTGGAGGTAAAAGCTTAGTTGTTTTTACTGTCAGTTCATGGATATTTGATAATCATATTTCAGCAGTTGTAAAGAACGCCTGGTTGAGTTTATGACAAGTAAAGCAGTCGTGTCCCTTCCTGCATACACAAGATGAGAAAACAGTGGTATAAACCACAGTTTTGCCGCATGTAGATTATATTTGGAGTTACGTAAACGCTGCCTGCATAGGTTACAACTTGTACAGAGTGTAGCAGGAAGAGCTATTTTGGAAGATAACTGCTGGGAAAGAGCGTCACCATTACTTTTTGCTCTTCTTTGGTTGCCAGTAGTCTACATCACTTACTTCTTCAGGGATGGCCCCTGCATTATGGAATGTTCTGCCTCTATTTCTTAAAATTACTTATAATTTCAATGTTTTTTGAAAACGAGGTTTTTTTAGTAAAAGAATGTAGCTTAGTGATTAATTTTAGGAATGCTCAATTTTATCTGTTTGCTGGTGGAGAGGCAAAGATTTATAATTAGTGGGATCTTTTGTCTATTGGGTGATTTTAGGTTTTATTTTTAGGGAAGAGATTGTGATTAGGGGTTATGATTTTATATGTTGCATTAAGTGCTTGATTATTGTATTGTTGTGATCCACCTTGGAGGGATTGTCGATCTATAAGCAGGTACATTAAACGAAATCTCCAGTTGACTTCCCAAGATTTGCAAAGTATTTAAAATAATACAAAATTTCAATTTGCTCTGGTGTTAAGGTTGGGGACCCAGCTAGGCTGGGGAACCCCCACAGGAACAGTCCAGGGCTCTAAGTCCAGACTAGGCTAGGGGGTGTTCGTCCTATACCAGCCACCTTTCCCACAGGTTGAGCCCTTGAGTCCTGGCGGACGGCAGGACTTAAACAAGGGCTGAGACCTAAGGCTAATGCTGGAGTGGAGAGGAACAAACTCGGGTGAAGCTGAACAGGCCTGGGGATACAGGCTGCGGGGCTGAAGACCAAAGGCAGGCTGCAGGGCTGGAGGCTGACATCTGGTGGGTCTGGAGCTCAGGCGGGAACCAAGGACAGGGTTGGAACAGTGGAACAAGACAGATGTTACTCATACTGGCAGGGTTGGAACAGTGGAACAAGACAGATGTTACTCATACTGGCAGGGTTGGAACAGTGGAACAAGACAGATGTTACTCATACTGGCAGGGTTGGAACAGTGGAACAAGACAGATGTTACTCATACTGGCAGGGTTGGAACAGTGGAACAAGACAGATGTTACTCATACTGGCAGGGTTGGAACAGTGGAACAAGACAGATGTTACTCATACTGGCAGGGTTGGAACAGTGGAACAAGACAGATGTTACTCATACTGGCAAGCTTGGGACAGAAGGCTAGAGAGCCAGAGGGCAAGCTTTAGACTAAGGCTTAGGGAAGCTGCAAGGCCAGCATGAAGAAAGAAGGCTTGGGAGCCAGAGGGCAAGCTCGAGACAGAAGGCTGGGGAGGGACTTTCTAACGTATCTTCTGCTCCTCCTTACTGCTGACTGTGCCTGAGCCTGGTTTATATATTCACAAGTAGGGGTTCTCTCTTTAGTCCTAGAGGTCTTGGTCTAAGCTTGAAGAATAGATTTCCTCCCTTGCAGGAGTAAGTCTAACTTTGACACTTGATCTATGCCTTTGGGCCACAGGGGTAGTCTTCACTTATTTTCTAAGTCCAAAAACCTGACCTCACATTTCATCCATGCTGCCAGATTTGCTATAGCTGTAGCCTGGAAAGAGAGTCGTAAAATAAATATTTGGCAGTGACAACTTCTTTGAAGAAGCTACCATAGGGAGACTCATATTTACTCTGAAAGGGAAACTGTCGATATGAAATAGGGTTTTTTTTTTTGGAGGGGGTCCTTCTGGGACCATTATGTTGAAATTTGAAACAATTACTCTACAGGAATATTTGTTTTTTGTATTCCTCTATGAGCAGATATCATTGAAGTGTATCACGTGTATTTTGGTTGGAAGATTTGTTTGGTTATGTATTTTATTGGTATTTTGAAAAAAATAAAAAAAATAAAAAAATATATATATATAAAGAATGGGAGCTGCACAGCCGAAAAGAGTGCTCTGGCCTGGACTTAAGCAGTATTGAGCAAGAGTAAATATATTTTTCTCAGGGTTGGTAAAGGTAAATAAAAGTGTGCAAGTATTTGGATGATGTAGTGTTTATGGGCAGTCTGTGGGCAGAATACAGAGAATTTAATGGGGCACTCATGGGATCATCCTTCGCATACACAAATGTTTTTTTTTAAGCCGTGATAAATGAGTTTTTCTTTTAGCAAATATCTCCCATATGTAATATCTGCTTTTAGAATAGTTGCTAATTGTGTTTTTTTCACTATGTGCCCACTGAGGTCCAAAACAAATTTAGGCGAATTGAACTCTGCATCCTTACTTTTTTTTTTAAGGCTTAATATTAAAATAAAATTTTTTAATAGAGAAGATTTGTACTTATTTCTAATTAGACTAAGGGCCCTGCGGTGAGAAGAGTACCATCTCCTCTGTCTCTGCGGCCCTCTTTTTCCAAACATCGCTCGTCCTGAGCAGCCGTGTCTGGTTGAACCTGCCCCTTAAAGGCGCACAGGCCGGTGGGCATTCAAAGCAGTGTGGAATAGAATCACTGCCAGGCCACCTCTGTGCCTTCACGGGTCCGCTAGGGGTTGTTCTGATCTGACACCGGCACTCAGGCTGAGAGGTGCTTCGGAAATAGGGCTACAGGGACAAAGAAGGAGGCACCCCTTTCACCTCAGCACATCTTCCTTCCGGAGGAAGCTCTGTCCAGCGAAAAGGAGTGCATGAGATCAGCGGGGGTGCCGGTTCCAGATCCTGAATCCCTTTCTCATGTGGGTAGCTGTAGGATCCTGTGATGTGTGCTGGCACAGCTCTTGAAGATACAGCTACCCACATGGGAAAAGACGTCCATGATCCTCCTTGACTGTAGTATACATGATACAGTGCGAAACAAAAAATGTGAAGAAGGGTAACGGACCAAAAATTCAGGACAAGAATAAATCTTCACAAAAATCCTTTCCCTGGCTTCTTCCTTCATCTCATTGCAGAGGCTTGCATGTATTTACCAGAATGCAGAAATGAAAGAGATGCCAGATAAATGCTGAAATTAAGTACTTCTTAAATATACTAATTGACGTTTGGTACCCTTAGTGCAGATGTGTTAATGACAATTAAGTTAAAGTATAAATTGACTTTAACCATCAATGAAAAAAATGGAAAATTATGGAAAAAAAATATGCACATGGAAACAGATGGCGATAATTAACTTTCAAAAACTTTGCTATTAACAGGGAGAACTAGGAGATCCTGGAATCATTGGAAAAACTGGAGAAGCAGTAAGCATGCTTTTTTTTAAATTACTTTTGAAGTTGGATGTGAAAAAATGGGTTGTGTTTCCTTTGGACAAGATTCAGATTGACCCAGTTTAACTGGGGAAAGTAGAAACGCTGTCGTGTTCTGCAAGAGGTCTGTCTTACTGTGTACATTAAAGGCTGGCTTTAAAACGCATTTACATGGCTTAAAACTGGGTTTTACATGTATAAATGCACTTTACCCATGTAAGCGGGCTTTTCAAGATTTCTACAACATAAGCCATTGAATTGTCCATAGGATATTCACGTGTAATAGCTCATTGAAAGTCCAGATGGCAAAACGGGGTCAGCCAGTCAATATGCCAAACATTTCAGAAACTACAAGTTTGCATACCATGCTAATGCAGCTGAATCCCATCCAACAGTATTACTTTGTACAGTTAGGAGGTAATTTTCAAAGGCGTTACAGGTGAAAATATAACCTTCTATCGTAGCAATTTTCAAAAGCCCATTTACGCACTTAAAGTGCACTTACGCGACTAAAATCTATTGATAATTCAGTGGCATATACGGAGATAATTTTCAAAAGCCCACTCACACGCAACAAGTGCATTTTCGTATGTAAAACCCAGTTTTAAGCGAGTATGCTATCATAGCAATTCATTTACGCATAAAGGGCACGTGTACCAGACCACTGAAACTGTGCTCAGGTAGTGCATTTTATTACAACATGCCACCTGAACCCTAACCTGCTAAAGAGAGAAACCTGGGTAAGGAGATCATTTTAATGGCTCAGACTGGAAGATATGAAAACTGCATCCTTGTCTGGTTGCATCCTAAAGCAAAATGTGCTTCTTACTGGTGGATCTCTAGATAAATATTAAGGAGATAAATACACTTCTTATTTTTTGTAATTAACATTTTATCAGTGTTGTGTTGTCTATCCTTAGTTTCAATGCATTTTCTCCACTGATCTCCCGCTGTTTGTTTGCGTGTGCAAATTGGGAGCCATTGAAATGGAAAATGTGAAAGTTATTTGGCAGTGACGAGGTGGCTGATCATTAACTAAGTACACCAGGGCATAACCTCTTCCTTCAAAGACCCTTGCCTTAGATAACCTGAGCCATGCTTGTCATTTGCTGTCGTTCCATTTTCATGTTCTAATATTTTTGTTAAATTAATGTTTGTGAGTTCTTTTCTTAGTCATATAAATGCCTCTCCCAGCTGCTGGAAGCCTGAGGGATCCATGCTAAGGACTGAGCCATGTTTAGCCTAGTACTTCCTTTTGGACTTTTATGTCAGTTGGAGCCAGCCTCCATTTTTCATGCTATGATGCCACGAGCCTTTATTCACAACTACAAGAATCATCTTAAAAAACAGAATTACTCATAGATGACTTAATTTTTATTTCTATTATTGTTTAGTTTTCATTCTTTTCTTAGCCCTTTTCAGGGCTGAAAGCACTAAAACAGTAATTCAAGCCATCTGAATGGCTCTAGGCATGATAACATTTGCAAAAATTCACCAGTCAGGTCCAAATGTGTGTGCGGGGGGGAGTAGCGTCATAGGCCTTGTATCTATCCTTTTGAAAATGATCTTGATTTGAGAAGAATGAGGTAATTTTCAATTGGGTGAAAGTTGGAAAGCTCTAGAAAATTCATACATGAGCATGGTTTCCCCCCCCCCCCCTTATTTATATTAATTTTGATAACCAGCAGGTCTCATGTAATATGGTGCTTTAAAATAATACTTCAAGTTGCTTTAATTTTCTATAAGCTAGACTGAAGATCTAAGACCTTAAATCAGCGATTTAGATGGAAAAGGCCTAAATGTATCCATCTCAGTTGTGTTGTAATGGTGAGGGTTAGTGGTTTGGTCAGTAGTACTGGGATTTGGGATTTGACAGTTGAATCTCACTTCCGTCATTGATTGACTGAGGACGACAAATTTTCCCAATTAGTAAAATTATTTTAAAAACCAACAACAAAACAAGATTTGGCTAGAACATAGAAATGTTAGCAGAAAAGGACCAGATGATCCATCCAACCTGCCCAGCAAGCTTATGGTTGCAACTACTGGCCATACAAGCCACCTTTATAATTATCAGTTTCCCAGACTGTCATAGTCAGGGCCCTTGTTGGTTGCTGTTTGAGTCCAGTTCCCTGTTACCTCTTGCCATTGAAGCAGAGAGCAATTTTGGAGTTGCATCAACAGCATAAAGGCTTATTGGTTAAGGGTAATAACTGCCATATCAGCAAGTTATTCCCATGCTTATTTGTTTTCCCAGACCGTGCAATTCAGTGTCCTTGTTGCTTGCTGTCTGAATCTAATTCCACTTTTCCTCTTTTCCCTCTGCCATTGAAGCAGAAAGCAATGATGGAGTTGCATGAACAGCATAAAGGCTTATTGGTTAAGGGTAGTAACCACCACACCAGCAAGTTACTCCCATGCACTCTTTTCTTCATTCACATCCTCTAGCCTTAAGGGATCCACAATGTTTATTCCATGTTCCTTTGAAATCTTTTACTGTTTTTATCTTTACCACCTCCTCCAGAAGGGCATTCCAGGCATTCACATTCCTTTCTGTGAAAAAATATTTCCTTACATTGGTTCTGAGTCGTCCTTTCTGGAGTTTCATTTCGTGACCCCTAGTTCTACTGATTTCTTTCCAACAGAAAAGGTTTGTCATTGTTTGTGCATTGTTACAAACTTTCAGATACCTGAAAGGTTTTATCATATCTCCCCTGCACCTCCTCTCCTCAAGGGTTTACATATTTAGGACCTTCAACCTCTCCTCATGAGTGATTTGATGGAGACTCACCACCATTTTGGATGCCCTTCTCTGTACATCCTCCGTCCTGTCTTTGTCCCTTTTTAGATACAATCTCCAAAACTGAACACAGTACTCCAGGTAAGACCTCACCAAGGACCTGTATAAGAGGAAAATCACCTCCTTTTTCTTACTGGTTATACCTCTCTCAATACAGCCCAGCATTCTTCTGGCTTTTTCTGTTGCCTTGTTACATTGCTTTGCCGTCTTCAGATCACTAGACACTATCACCCCAAGGTCTCTCGCTTGTTCTGTGCACAACGGCCCTTCACCCCCCATCACATACAGCTCTTTTGGATTACCACACTTAAATGCATGACTCTGCACTTCTTGGCACTGAATCCCAGCTGCCATTTCTTCGCCTACCATTCAGGCTTCCTTAAATTACGTCTCATTCTTTCTACTCCTTCTGGCATGTCCACTCTGTTGCAGATCTTAGTATCATCTGCAAATAGACAGACTTTTATCTTCTATCCCTTCCGCAGTGTCGCTCACAAAGATATTGAACAGAACTGGTCCCAGCACCGATCCCTGTGGCACTCCACAACACCGTTTTCTCTTCAGAGCAAGTTCCATTTACCATCACACGCTGCCTTCTATCCATCAACCAGTTTGTAATCCATGCCACCATTCTCATTTTATTCATGAGTCTTCTATGTGGGACCGTATCAAAAGGTTTACTAAAATCCAAGTAAATCACATCAAGCGCTCTACCCTGATCTAGTTCTTTAGTCACCCAATCAAAAAATCAATCAGATTTGTCTGACAGGACCTTCCCCTGGTGAATCCATGCCGTCTTGGATTGAGCAACCCACCGGATTGTAGATGGTTCACTATCCTTTCCTTCAGCAGAGTCTCCATTAATTTTCCCACCACTGAGGTGAGGCTAACCAGCCTGTAGTTTCCAGCCTCCTCTCTGCTCCCACTCTTGTGAAGCAGGACCACCATTGCTCTTCTCCAATCATTCGGCACCACTCCCTTTTCCAAGGATCTATTGAACAGGTCACATAGTGGACATGCCAGCACATCTCTGAGCTTCCTCAGTATCCTGGGATGAACCTCATCAGGCCCCATAGCTTTGTCCACTTTCAGTTTTCCTAGCTCTTCCCATACATTCTCTTCTGTAAATGGAGTTTCATCTACTCCACCCTCTTCCACAGTCTTGTTAACTAGCAACAGTCCTTCTCCAGGGTTTTCTTTAGTGAACACCGAAATGAAGTAATTGTTTAATATTTTTGCCATTTCTTCGCCTCTCTCCACACATTGATCCTGGTCACTTTTCAATTTCACTATACCTCTTTGGACTTTTCTCCTTTCCCTGATGTATCTGAAGAATGCTTTGTCACCTCGCTTTACCTCTTTGGCAATCCTTTCTTCTACCAGACATTTTGCTTTCTTGATTACTTTCTTCATCTCCCTAAGTTTTACAAGGTATTCTTCCCTATGTTCTTCTTTTTGGAATCCTTTATAATTCTTGAATACTATTTTTTTTAATTTTTTTATGTCAGCCACCTCCTTTGAGAACCAGATCGGTTTCTTATTTCTCTTACTTTTGTTTACTTTTCTAACATATAGATTTGTTGCTTTTGTGATTGCTCCCTTTAGTTTGGTCCACTGTTGTTCCACCTCTCCCATTTTCTCTGAGTCTTCTAGTTCTACCTCCAGGTATGTCCCCATTTCGACAAAGTCTGTATTTTTGAAAGTCAAAACTCGGGTCTTCGTGCGACTTCTCCGTATCCTGTTTGTGATGTCAAACCATACTGTTTGATGTACACTAGTGCTGAGGTGGGCACCTACTCGGACATTTGAGACATTATCCCCATTAGTGAGCACTGGGTCGAGTATAACTACCTCTCTTGTGGGTTCCATTACCATTTGTTTGAAGAGAGCCCCTTGCAGAGCATCCAATATCTCTGTACTTCTGGTCGATTCCATGGAAGGGATTTTCCTGTCTATGTCTGGCATATTAAAGTCTCCAACAACCAACACTTTGCCCTTCTTTCCCACCTTTTGGATGTCTTTGACCAGATCTCTGTCTAGTTCTCCTTCCAAGTCCTGTATTGCTTTGGGGGTGACATGTCATTTTCACTGGCTATCTCCTGCCACCCCCATTCTTTAGTTTAAATGTCTGATAATATATGATCTGAATTTCTCACTTACCATCCTCCTTCCTGCTAAGTCAAATGTAGACCATCCTTACCATATAGCCTTTTACTGCTCCGTACACGACCCCAGCCTCCAATGTATCCAAAACCATTTTTGTACACCAGGTTTTGAGCCAGGAATTTAAATTATTTATATGGCATATCTTCTCATTTCCCTTTCCATGAACAGGTAATACTTCCAAAAAGGCAATATTCTTTGCAGTGTGTCTTATCTTGCCTAAATTTTGGAAATCTTTTTGTACTACATGGATATTATTTCTGTTGAGGTCATTGGTCCCCAGATAGATGATAACACTGATATCAAAGTTCCTACTTTATACTTTAATCTTCAATGACTTAGATTATCTGGTTTGCATTTCTGCTTGCCGAGGATCCTGGAATGCATTTAACTATTGTGTCACCATCAAAATGTGCTCCCAGCCATAAGCAGCTTTCTTTTATGACATTTGATTCTGTTGAAGGGCTTCTGGGTGCATTGGGCGACTTCACTTTTAGAAATCACTTCAAAATCTATTGCTGAGGTTTCTTCATTCTCCAGTGAAGAAATTTCATTATGTAGGGATAAGAGTGGGGAGAGTGGGTGTCCTTTCATCACAGGCCTTATTCTGCCAGAGCCCGCTGTTATCCACTTGCTCCTGGGTTTTTGAATCCCGGATGTCCAACATCTTTGCGGGAGTGGGGGTTGCTGCACACGATGCTGTAAAGTTGGGGAAGGTGGATGTCTGTCACGTCTTGTTCTACCAGTGTCCACTTGTAAACCATTTTTCCTGGGATTCTGCAACCTCTGTGGGAGATAGGAGAGATACTGGATTGTTCGAGGAAGGGGAGGTTAATTGAAACCTGGACAATTCCCCCCTTAGATGAATGAACTCCATTTTAACTGCAGACAGCTGAAGGCAAAAGGGACAACCTTTGATTCTCCAAATGATGGGCCTTGGGACATAAGCACTACAGTTGTTGCACGGAATGAAAGACATTGTTAAATTATCACAGATTCCCTAAAATAATATAGGTAAGGTAAAGTTTAGGAACTAGTAAAGATTTTTAGTAGTAGGTATTTGAAGTAAAAATGAAAAGTATTAATGTTATCCAGTAAAGATGAATAGGTGGAATAAAAAAGCCAATTATTACAATCCATATGACTGTTAAAGTTATTATCTGATCTTTAGGAAATTACTGTGTAATAGGAGGTGATGTAATTGAAGCCAATTATCTGGGATTCCAGGGAAGAGTATATAAGAAAGTAAACCCAGAGGTGAGTGGGTAGAGGGGGAGGGAGGGAATTAACAATTGAGATTACTAAACAGATTAATTTATATTTTTAAATTTAGCTGTTGCAGAACAACTCAGGTAACCTGGTCAGTCTCCCAGCGAGGTCAGCATGTACTAGAAATTCTACTTCTAACTGGAAACCTCCAGTTTAAATTTCCAGCAACCCCCAAGAGGAACAAGTGGAAATAAAATAACTTTTTTTTTTTTTAAACTTAATTCAAACAACCACACATACATATTTCAACAGAGCAGAAAAACCACAATTTCTATTGAAAGAAAGACCAAACCAGCCCACAAGAATAGGTTCGAATTAACAGTAAGGAAAGCAATATATCTTGGACAAATTATAGAAGAAAGTTAGATTAGTTTATATTTTTAAGCTTATGTCCAACATGAAAATTTTCTCCTGCATATTCATTGAGGATATTTTGAAAAGCTGACGTGCTGGGGGTCCCCCAGGACAGGTTTGGAACCCTCTGCTCTAGGCTATGCATATTTAGATCTTTAAGTCTGTCCCCATATGCTTTAAAACAAAGACAACTGACAACCCCATCCAGTTTATATCCTTTTGCATGTGGTCACCAGAATTGTACACAGTATTCCAAATAAGGCCTCTCCAGGGGCCTGTAGAAGGGCAGTATCACTCCCCTCTCCCTATGCAGCCAAGCGTCTTTCTGGCTTTTGCTGTCTATTTAGCCATCTATGTGACCACCTTAGGATCATCAGATGCAGTCACCCCCAGATCCTGCTTTTCTTTTGTACTTAAAATAATTTCATCCCCAATCCTCCCTTGTGTGTTTGCATCCTAAATGAATTACACTGCATTTTTTTTATCATTAAATCTTAGCTGCCAGACCCTAGGCCCCAGACCTCAAGCTTCACTAGATCCCTCCTCATGTTTTCCATACTTTCCTGGCTGCCTGTCCTATCCAGATTATGGTATTATCAGCAAAAAGACAAACCTTTCCTGACAATCCTTCTACAGTGTTATTGTTATAATTCTGGCTGCTGTGCAGCCTCCTTACCACCAGAGGTCCTCAATGAGCATTCTCCCCTGGTTGGTAGAGCCTTTCTTGCCTGCCTGCCCTACACCCAGATTCCAGTATTTAACCCTGCCTAGCCCATGCTTCGGTGCTTTGCCATCGAGTTCCTTTGGGCTCCCTGTTCTAGCCACCTGTCTCTTGCCTTGCTCTGTAGCCTATGGGCTTTCTGGTTCCCCTCTTGCCTGTGTTTCGTGTTCAGTGTAGTCCTTGTCCTGGTTTGTCCTATCTTGTCATAGTCTGTCTTCCTTGTCCCTGTTCCTTAGTGCAGTACCATGCTTACCGGCCTTCTGGTTCCTGTGTTCTTGATACATCCATACCTGAACACAGTTCCAGTACTCTAGCTCCACACTTACCCGCACCCACTTCCATGCTTACCTATACTCTGTTCCAGGGTTCCTGAAGTTCACCCTTACCTCCATGCACCTCAGTCCATTTCAGGGTCTCAGCCCAGCCTGCACCTTGCTCCAGAAACTCAGCCCAGCCTCACTGGACCACCTACATTTGCTCCAGTCCTTCCGTCCTGTGCCCACTACTGGAAGTGATGTTCACCTCACCTTGCTACCGCCCACATTCCTAAAATCCAAGTACACTACATCTAGTGCTTACCCAATCAAAGAAATTGATCAGATTCGCCTGACATGATCTACCTCTGATAAAATCATGCTGCCTCGGATCTTGCAATACAGAAAGAACACTGTCCTCTGCTTTAGCAGTGATTCCATTCATTTGCTCACCACAGAAGTCATACTAGCCAGTGGCTAGCCACTATAGTTCCTAGCCTCGCACTTCTATGAATAGGAACTACATCTTCCTGTCTCCAGTCCTCTGGAAATACTCCTGACTTTAAAGAAGCTTTGAAAAGGTCAGTCAGTGTTGCTGCCAGAACTTTCTAAGTTCTCGGATATATCTTGTCCAGCCACATCAATTTATTTACTTTGTTTAATTAGCTCCTCATGAATATACTTTTCTGAAAATTGATTGAAGTTTACTTCACTTCCAGTGTTATTTGTGTTTGTTTTATGCAATCCTGCTCCTGGCCCTTCCACAGTGAACACCGAAAAGAAATATTTGTTAAGTAATTTTGCTATTTCTCATCAGCCCTTACGTATTCCTTCCCTTTTTTTCTATCACTAAAATATCTTTAAAAAAGGCTTGTACCCCCCATTTTACCGTATTTGCTATTTTTTTTTCTTCCATTTGAACTTTTCCTGATTTCCTTCCCTGCTTCTCTTAGCTTTTCCAGATATTGTCACCTGTCTCCCTCTTTTTGCAATCTCTTGTAGTTGGAGTGCTAACAGTTTCTCCCGTACCTTTTTAGCTACATCTTTAGAAAACCATAGTTTCCTCATTTTCCTCTTTTCTAACAAAAAGGTTAGCTGCTCTTATAAAAGTGAATTTTAAAAGCATCACTCAAGCAAAAAATAGGCGCTTAAAGTGGGCCGTGCACGAGCAATGTGGATTTTAAAAAGCCATGAAGTACGCGTGTATATACCTGTGCCCTTGGCAAAAATAAGAGGGTGGAAAATGGGTGGGGCATGGGCATTCTGGGGCGGGGCCAACACATGCACGTAACTCCATACTTTAAAACCGGAGAGGGCAGCACGTGTTAGGGCTTACAAGACCAGGGTTGAGGGTCTGGGTCAACTGGGGAGCATGCAGGATGAAGAACCAGAGGGGTCTGAAAGACCTCAATATTAACTGGGCAAACTGGTGGACTAATTGGAAAAACTGGGATGACCTTCATGTGAATATGTTTTAAAATCCTCTTACCTATGTGCATAAAAGCCGACAAAGTCCTATGGAAGCTACATGAAGTATGTTCGCTCAAGCTGTCTCTTAAAATTAAGTGCGTACTAACATACAGGAGGTGTATTTTAAAACATCCGCGTGCTGATATACGCATATAAGGGCACACATATGTTCGTTTTAAAATCAGCCTATTAATAGCTCCTTTATTTTTGCCTGCTGCTCTTCTGCTTCCTCTAGATTTTCCCATCAACTCCTTTAAGTACTCCCCCAATTTAACAAAGTTAATTTCCTGAAATCTGAGACCCCACACCTTTGAATGAAACTTCATCTCCTACACTCTAATACTGAACCCACCATCCAGTGATCACTGGATCCCAGATGATTGTCCACTACAACATCAGAGACACTGTCTTCAGTATCGCTCCCTCCATGTAGGTTTCATTACCAATTGACAGAATAGTTCTCCCGGCAGAGAATCCAGGTTTTCCC
This sequence comes from Rhinatrema bivittatum, assembly GCF_901001135.1. Lineage (NCBI taxonomy): Eukaryota > Metazoa > Chordata > Amphibia > Gymnophiona > Rhinatrematidae > Rhinatrema > Rhinatrema bivittatum. Next base: position 85,020,717 of record NC_042624.1, read on the forward strand.
CGCTTCTAGAAGATACTGCAGCCGGGATGTCCGAATCCTCATCTAGCAGATTGAAATCCCCTAGCAATAGCACCTTCTCTTTCATAGTAATTTTGTGAATATCCTCCATTAAATCTCTATCCATTTCTTTTGTCTGTGCTGGAGATCTGTATATGTTACACCAATGTAAATAGATGTTCCAGTCCCTCTTTCCAGATTAACCCAGAGTAATGCCTCCTTCCCTCATAAGCCCTGCAATTCTGTTGCTTTAATATTATTTTTTATTTATACTGCCATTCCTCCTCCTTTCCTTTCTACCCGGTCCTTCCTGAACAGATTGTAGCCTGGCATAACTGTATCGCAGTCATGGTTTTCCAGATACCACGTCTCCGATACAATCACTGCATCCAAGCCAGCTTCTTCCATGACTGCCACGAGATCCAGGACCTTATTTCCCATCTTTGAGCATCAATGAACGTAGCTTTCCAAATGTTGCCCTTTTATCCCATTTTTTATACAAGTGTTTAGCTTACCTTAGGGTTTGGTTCACCCAACCCTGATGATCCTAGCCTGAAGTCTTCATTGATAAGTTTGCCAGTCTGTATTGGAAAACGCTGCACCCCTTCTTTGACAGGTAGACCCCCACTGCAGTCCTTAAACATTATCCCATGGTCCAGGAAGCCAAAATGCTCTTGTTGACACCATCTACGCAGCCATTCACTCATCTCCAAGATGTCAGCTTTCTTGCCTGGGCCTTTATCCTTGACTGGGAGTATGGAGGAGAACACCAGCCATGCACCTTTCTGCTTTACATTCTCCCAGTGCCCTGAAGTCACTTTTGATACAATCTGTGTCATTTGTGCCAACATAGATGAGTAGCATTGGATAGTAGTCAGTAGGTTTGAGGAATTTTGGCACTCTTTCCATAATGTCTTGGATTTTGGCACCTGGCAGGGAGCACACCTCCCGGGGAAACATATCTATGGATGCCTCCATGCAAGTCACCAACCACCACTACCTGACAAAGTCTTCATATATTAATACTATGCTCACCTTTATTTCTTAAGCTTTTTTTTTTTTTTTGCTGTTTTTCCTTCTATCCTCATCTGTAACCAGAGTTCATTTAACATTTATTTGGCAGTATTTAATTCCAAGTGTATATTTAAAAAATGTGATTAATTCATTAATTAAAATAAAATCAGAGGCCAGAATTATCTGCCATTAATAGTTAGGGTCTTTATTACTATTTGGACTTCCAGATTTGAATACAAGGAACATTTTGACTTCTAAAGCTTGAAATATATCTGAACACCGGTCTTTAACCCACTGAGTCAGATCCCCAAAACTAAGTTTGCACCAGTTAATGATATATAAATGATTTACAGGTAACCAGAAAGATATAAAATTGCTTTAAGGGATTTTTATTTCACTGTTCTCTGATTCATGTAAACTACTGCGGTTGTAGAAGTGCTTTTTCTAGACATCTATTTGCAAATTGGGAATACAGACGGAATGCCGACAGCCAAGCATTCAGTGATCTCATGGACCACCATGGGGAAAGCTTAGGGCAAATATGAAAGTAATTAGATGCTCAGTAGATCTTGCCTTCTTCCCTAGTCTTGTATGAGACATTGTTACAAAAATATATGTATTCACAGATTATAGTGTTGCTGTCCCTAGGAGAATTAATTAGGGCAGTTGTGATTTCTGTTTCTTTCCTTCACCTATAACTGTTATCATAAATCTCAAGTCAGCATCCAAACTTAATTGGATATTAGTCAATAAGCGTGAAGAGATGGTAGGAGGATTGGCAAAATGGTAGCTGGAAAACTTCTGAAAAATTGTTTGTTGCAATCTAATCTTAATGAAACTACAAACATTTTGGGGCTTTTGTTTGTCCACATCTCTGGTGCAGCAGCAGCAAAGATATGCAAATTGAAATAACTCAGAATTGGCAGCAGATCAAGCAATTCAACAGGATATGCCAATCCTAATACATCAATATGCACATGTTTGGCGTCACATCGTGGTTCTAAATAAATGTCTGATTTTCCAGCCCTGACCATGCCCTGTTACATTTTTTTAATGCCAATAACGTATTCTTGTTTTCACTTTGTTTGCTAATATAAATAGAGAAATGCATTTAACTTATATTAAATAAATATATGAACACAACTGTATAAGCATGAAGAAAATCAGTTAATTAGGGGAGCAGATGAAAACCATGTGATTAAAATCTGGCTTTCTCTGGTTAATGTATATATCTCTGTACCTCGTGCTTCAGTGTACTTGTTCTAGAAGTAAGTTTTGGGTTACTGTAAAATGTCAGAATTCTTTATGTGTTTCCAGATGGGAGAAGGAATCACAGAATGAAAAGAGATATTTAATAAACTGGAACAACTTTGTGCGCACTCAAGCATAAATCTTTGTATTATTGATGAAAATTCTTAGTAAATCAGTAAGGAAGGAACACAGATGCCCAGTGATGAGAGCAAGGATTAGTCAGACACCCCGTAGAGCAGAACAGTAGCGGCGATAAAGTGGATATATTCTGCACTGGAAACAAAAGCATGCCAGCAACAAAAATCAGGAAATAGCAAGGAAACTTAAGGAGAGTAGGATAGAAAGTCCCTAAAATGACTGAATGTTTAATTGACCTGTTGTAGGGAATTATTTCTGAGGAAGACAGTTTTCAAGTAAATAATGATTTTCGTGCATAAATCTGCTGTCTGAAATTTGCCCTCCCAAAGTGTGGTTAAAAGTATGCATGATTCGCAATGCGTGCATTTCTACGTACATAGAGAGGAGGCATAACCTGGGGGCACGTTTTGGTCATGGAGGGGATAGTAATGCAGGTAGATTGCATTTTGGAATCTACACGTGGCATTTTCCATGAAAAATAGTACCCACAGAAAAAGCACCGCCATGGCACTCTGGGCAAACAACTCCTCTCCCACTTTGCAATCTCCAGTGGTGAAATCTCCACTGTACAAGCTCATAGGAGGGAACATTACCTCTTTGAACTGGATTACTCTTAACTTACCTCTGTACTTCACTGTTCCTCTAGTTTTTTTTTTCTGGCCTTCTGGCAGGTTGGGATCTGCTGGGTGACCTGTGGTTTTGTCCTCATCTTGGCTGCACAGTGGATTGGGATCCACTAGATGGCTCTGCAGCTCCCTCATCTCAGCCGCACAGCAGGTTGGAAACCACCGGCAGCCCCATAACTCCTGGAGAACCTTGCAGCCTTGTCTTCTTCTGATCCTTGGTGGGTTGGAATCTGCTAGGCAGCCCTGTGGCCTTATCCTCATCTTGGCTTTCTAGTGGGATGGGAACTGCCGGGCAGCTCATGGCCTCTTCCTCATCTTAGATGCCTGGTGGATTGGGTTCCACCGGCGACAGCAACATTCTCCTCGGACAAGCCAAACAGAACAGTCACATGTGGCCTTCTCTTGACTTAGGCCTCTTAGGTCAGGTCCAGGTGGCAGGCAATCGTGGTCAGGTCCAAAGCAAGAGATCAGTACCAGGAGAGCAGGCCAAGGATGGATGAAGACGCACAAGAGACACTCGAAGAGACAGCTGGGCAGGGCAAGGCTGGACAAAGCAGGCTGAGCAAGGCAAGCCTGAAGCACAGGAACAATCAAGAACGCAGGAGCAACACGCACTGCTCTAGACTGGAGACCCATTGTTGAGGCGTCTGCTGCTCCTTGGAAGGGGCCTTAAGTAGCGAGGAGCCGGTGATGTCATCAGAGAGCATTGCAGCTGAGTTCCTGCCACGGGCCCTTTAAGAGTGGAGCTGTCGGGTGAATGCGCGCCTAAGGAAGTTGGGGGAGTGGCGGCTGGTGGTATCCTGTGCCGCACTAAGCGGCGTTTGCAGTGTGAGGTGGCGTCCTGGCCGCAAAACAGGTCTTGCAGCGTCGGGAGTGAGTGAGGCAGCTCGTGGGGCCATCCTGTGAGCTGCCACACGTAACAATGCTTCAGTTGTGGGATATGAGTTTAGATCTCTTTTCCGTGTAAATGCTTCTATCAGAAGCATTTCTACTGTGTTACAGTAGAAATCCAAACAGAAATCAACATTACTGAATATGCTGAAAAATGTTGCATTCTAATAGGAGAGTAAGAGGTTGCTTCTAAGTACAGTTTCCTGGAATTAGAAATCCTCTTCATTATTGTATTTTTAAAGCCTCGTTTTTCCAGGCAGCTGTGCATCAACATAAAGCTGAAAAGCAGAGGTATGAGACATGGAGGAAACTGGTAAATGCAGGAGACTTGGAAGACTGTTAGTCGGAAGGACTTAAGGAGAAAGGAGTAAAGATGAGGTTTTAATCTGGTTTTGAAGGCAGGGAGGAACAAGACAAAACAGGGCTTGCCACCAAGGAATGGAAAAAGTAGTGAAAAGAAGTGAAAAGGATGGAGTGGGCGAGTCAGAGGGAAGAGGTGAAGGGCCCATAGGAGGGGATTCATAGCAAAATGCGGTACCTGCTGACTGCAAGGGGGCAGTGTTCAAAATGTCCGCTTTTGGATGCTTTTTACTCAAGGACTTTGCACCAGTTTTTAAAGGGAAAGGATGCGCTACCTCCACTTTGAAGTTTGCCACGAGTACGACATTTCTACGTGCTGTTCTTATAGCACGTGCAATCTAAGCATGCTCTCTTCCTCCCGGCCCCGAGTGTACCTCCTCTAAAAACGCAGTTTTAATCTTCGTATTGAGGGAAGGCAGTTTTCAGACGGCCAGTTTACGTGTGTGAATCGCTTTGAAACTGCCCTCTTTACTTCCCTCTCTTTCTGTTTCCTTCCTATTCCTCGATCTCTCTGCTTCTGCTTTTTCATTTTAACCTGCTTGTCTTCTCCCAGATTGTCTCGAAGCCCTGTGCTTTTCTCTTCCTGCTTCTTTTTTCCCCCACTGATTTTAAGTGCGTAAGCAAGGATCTGCTTCTCAAGCACTGTAAAGTTTGGAGATTCAGCTACTGATGGACTGCAGTTCTTACAAACCACCTCGTCAGCTATAGACAGAACACAGATGCATCTCGTTTCAACACAGATACATAGAATGCGCCTGCCAAAGACAATAGCATTACAGAGTAATACGAACCGTACATGGTCCTTTAATTACAGTGTATCCTAAGGGCCAGATTTAGTATATCAATGAAAATTTGATCTTGAAGGCTCTCTGAATGTCCAGAATACTCTATGGTGTAACGGCTATTACATCATGCTACAAAATAAAACTCATGAACAAGAAAGGAAGGCGTATGCGTAGAAAATGACTGTATATCCTTGGAATATTAAAGAGTCTTAACTGTTAGCAACGCTGGACGAAAAGGTTCTCAGTCCACATCTGCCAACATCTGAATCATTGCCTGAGTTGGGGCATGGGGGAAACACAGGCTCACATTATTCTCTGATCAGACAGCAGCGTTTTATGTTGCTGCCTTTCTGAACTAGATATTTGCTTGGAGATCACATATCAGCCACCGGGTTGAAAGTTCATGAAGAACAAGTGACTCACTCCATGCTCTACCATTTACTCCTCTCGCTCCACTTGGGGTTCTCACAGTACTTGATCTTTGCCAGGCCCCTCTCCGGAGCCCCCTTCCATTCTGTAGCCACAGCCTCCACAATGACCCTTCGTTACCTCACCCCCCCCCCCCCCCCGGCCCCCAACCGCTCTTTTACTGTTTTGCTGCTTTGTGTGGCCGTAGACGATCCTGCTGGAGCCTCTTAAGTCTTCTTTCAAATATACAACTTTCTGTGACAAAACTATTTTATTGTGAAAACATGCAGGATTTCCCTGAGGATCCCAGTGTGAGATCCCAGTTTCACTTTATACTGTCCTCATAGCTCATCAGACCCTGCTCCCAATTAGGCTGTGGTGAATAATTTTACTATACTATGTAACATAGGAATGCAGGCTTATGACTGCCTAGGCCACATTAAGAGCAGGAAGTTTCAAGACCATGTACACTACACTGCACAGAAATAAAGGTTAAGCAATAAAAACAAAATATAAATACATATGTTCTCTCTCTCTCTCTCTCTCTCTCTCTCTCTCTCTCTCTCTCTCTCTCTATATATATATATATATATATATCAAGTGATACCTTTTATTGGACTAACAATACATTTCTTGACTAGCTTTCGAGAGCTAATACTTTCTTCTTCAGGGTAGAATTCAAATGATCAAAGATTACATTTGCCAGGAAATATAAAGCACTTACAAGTAAGTGAAGTAGTGAATCATCCATTTAAAATCAGAAATCCTCCAAATTCTGAAAGATACAATCAAAATGGAACTGCTTCTCCATGGAAGTGACTTTTTGCTTATTCTTGTCTTTGTGTGGTATCAGATTCTGATCCTGAGTATATTGAAACCGGTTTTCCACTCAGGTTCCAAGCAGGCTGCATTTTCAAGAGGGTTAACGGACACAAGGGCACAGGTTATCTTCAGCATGCTAATTCAAAATTCAAATGCAAGCTTCCCACGGGGCACAGACTTAGTAAAATGTCCCAAGTAGTTCAGAGGACTTCCAACAGGTCAGGGATTTCAGCTCCAAGTAGACATAAACAGATTCACAGTACTCACCAAAATCTTGCATCAGGTAATCCACTTCATTGCCAAGCATCACAGATGCAGCATGTGGGGTTCCACAGTTTGACTCAGCAACTCTCAAGCTGTTGGAAACTGCTTCCTCGTTCCCAGCAGCCCCAGACCAATCAGGTTCTTCAGCAGCGGGATCTCAAACTCTCCCTACAGAATCAGTACAAGGTTTTACCGTATCTGTCCCAGTATGGACACCTGGGAAATGACAGGAGAGGGGCTGGATTAGGGAGCAGCCTTACCCCCTCCCCTCCTGTCCCCTGCATGCTGGTTGGGAAGGAAGAGGCTAGGGCAGGAAGCAGAGGGCTCCTCTCTATTGAATGAGATTCAGGCATTAGCCAATTTCTGCCACAGAACAAAGAACAGCGATTATATTTCCCGATCCATTTCCTGCCTCCTGTACTTGCCCTACTCCAGGGGCAACTCAAGGCAATCTCCTGCCTAAGGCAAGAAACAAGATACACCCACCGTAGGTGAAGTGCAGGTCAAATCATTGAGGGGTCCAAGGTGAGGGGTCTGCCTTGGACTCTGGCTCTTTCGTGATTTGAAATGCTGGGGAAGGGGTGGAGGCGGGGGTCATGGTTCCCAGAAATGGTGGCAGTAATAATATTTCTAAGAAGCTGGCAACCCTGTCACACTCCTGGGAACCCCACACGTCCTCTGGGGATGTGGCAGATGGATGAATGGTGGAAGTCTGTGTTTGGCACATTCTCCTTTGGCCGGTAAAAGGGTATTAGGTGCCCTAGGCAAACCTTACAGCATTGCACGCACCCCCCCCCCCCACCCTGACGTCCCCACACATAATTAAAAATTATGCATTTATTTGAAAATTGTTTATTATCCACTTCCCAACCCAAAAGGGAGATTTTACATGAAAAAGGACATTCATAGGACAGTCTTCTGAGAGAAAAAAAAATCACTTAACAACATGTATACTATATGTACAGGCACTGCTGTGGTGCCAACCAGAAAACCCTGCAAAAAAAAAACAAAACTACTTGTGACCCATATGATATTAGGCTTATTGTAAAGTGCATTTAATGTGGGCTTGGCCCTCAGAAAGTCATGGGAAACTGTATTACAATTGCATACATAGTAACACAGTAATGAAGGCAGAAAACGACCAAAAGGTCCATCCAGTCTGCCCAGCAAGTTTCCAATGGTGGTAACTGCCGTTCCGTGCACGTTATCCCCAAGCCTTATGTGATGGGTAGTAATATTAACAGTCTAAACCAAGCAACTGTCAAAACCCATCACAAAATCACTGCGAGAAAACATTTTTACTGGGTGAGCAGCCTTCTTCATAACTCAGACGATGCTGCTTGAACGTGCTTTGCTTTGGGACGTAGCCATAGAAGCAGTCCTGCGCTTTTTCCCTAGAGTCTGCATAACAGTACCCTGGATGCAAAAGGGCCCAGCATTGGCTGTCTTCTGAATCCAATTCCCCTTTTTCCTCTCCCCATCGTCAAAGCAGTCAGTGATGCTGCCATTGCGTGTCAAACTCATGTAAGCTAATTGGTTAAGGGTAGTAATCTCCATGCCTTCTGTTTGAGGTAGTAGCTGCTGCTCCATACTGGTTATCAACATGCACCTTTTTTTTTTATTTCGAACTCCAGTGTTTAGGGATTCACAGTGTTTATCCCATGCTTTTTTGAATGTATTTACTGTTTTCATCTTCACCACCTCTTCTGGAAGGGCGTGCCAGGCACCCACCACCTGTCAGTGAAGAAATATTTCCTGTTGTTGGTTCTGAGTTGCCCCACCCCTCCCTGAAGTTTCATATCGTGACCCCTAGTTTTACCAATTACTTACCATTCTTTCTTCAGAGTAGGTTCCGTTTACTATTACTCGTTGTATCCTGTCAGTCAACCAGTTTGTAATCCGCTCTGAGTCCCAAGCTTCTCATTTTATTCACAAGCCTTCTCTATGTGGGACTGTATCAAAAGCATGAACGGCAGGTTAGTAAAATTCACTGTAAATAAATAACATAAAAATATGTTTTACATGTGGACCTATTTAGTAGCGGTAGTAGGTGCCTGCAGTGAATTTTACTAAATCGCCATTCATGCTTTAGAGATATCCATATTGGCAAGTTCATCTGCGGTAAAAGTGCACCATGAGCCCCTGATGCAGAAGAACGAAGCATGATATTATGCCGGGTGTTTCAGTCATAAAGGGAAGAACCAGTTTCATTAACAGTTGAAAAATCTTGGAAATACAGTAAAAGGCGCATTCATGGAGAAATGATTAGGTATGACCCGAATCCTTTCAAGGAAGCCTTCAGTAAAAATCCATTACACACGGGTGTTATGAAGGTCCATTATATTTATTAGAGTACTGCACTCGTGAATGCATTAGAAAAAAATGCAAGATTTATTGAATGCTTTTTTAGATAGTTGTGCCATCATATTGAGATTTCCTTTTTGAACGCAAGTTGTACTGTTCTTGACAGTTCCTAGCATTCTCCAGAAATTGGCAGCTGTGAAATAGGAATATTTTCCATTGGCAGGAATGCCAAATATAGAGCTGCTTTTGTGTGTGTTATTACCAATATTCCCGTGTAATTAGTGGAGTGGTTGCCTTTCAAGTCATTTACTTACCCCAGAAAATTAAATGAACTGAAGCCAGTTCAGATTGTTAATAGGCAGGATGGCAATGTCAACAAAAGGAAATCCAGTTTTAAATTCATTACCTAGGAAAGCTATCAGGTAGATTATTAGGAGAGAGGTCAGAGATTGCAAGGAGAGCCTATCTATTCCTAAACTTAACAAGTTTGAGAGATGTCTGTAACCAGGAGTGTTACTAGAATAAATGCTGCCCTGGGTAAGCGGAGGAGTGGAATTCCCCCTCGTAAGTCACAACTGGCCCAGGGCGGAGGAGGAGAGTGGAGGGAATCTTCCTCTGACGTCATGACCAGCTCCGAGAGAGTTCCCCTTCCAATGATGCAGCCACTGACCGACCATCTGGTTCCCCTCTGATGATGCAGCCACATGGGAGCTTGCTTCCGTAATGGCACATCCACCCCCAGCCTGCAGCCCCAGATGGGTGCCCATCTTATCTGCTTCTCATGAGGCCTGGTTTCCTTCTCTGGTGCAGAAACCTGCAGATGGTTCTGACTGCTAACCAGTGGCAGGGTAGTTTTTAGTGAGTGAGTCTTGTACTTACTCTGCCACTTTTAGGATACTGTTTAGACTGCTGTTTATGTATTCCTGAAGTTTTTAAAATTTGTGTTTAGTTATTTACTCATCTTTTAGAATTTCTGTTTTTATTTATTATGTGGGTAATCTTATCACATAACATAAGTTAGCTAGCAAACATGCACGGAAGTTTCACCAGTTTTCAAGGCAGCAAAACTGCACACACACAAAGTTACTTCAGCTGTTTGGTGCACATAGTTTTGCCAAGGGAATTTCTGTGCTTACTTTTTGAAATTTAAAAATGTGTATGTAAGACCCAACTCTTCCCACAAGCCACCTCCTGCTATTAACCAATGCTACTGTGCCTGCCAACAGCAATTCCCAAAACTGCTTTTTAAAAAACTCACCAAAACATGATATTATTTTAGGTCAGTTTCCAACAGGGTTACCGCTCCCTTGTGTGCATAAATACGTGCACACAGTGTGCATGCACATAATTGGAGTTGGTTGCACAATTTTCTAAATAGCCATTTGTTTTTGAAGGGCCAGGGTAAAAAACTGCTTTACCCACAGAAGTCCCTCTGAAAATTACTGTAGCTATTGTCTTATTGCTTGATGGTGCTTGATTTTATGTTCGTTGGACCCCACTTTGAGCATACATTTTGAAAAGGCAGGTGTACAGGGCTACTCCAGTCACTAATATTATCCCTATGTGATTTTTTTTTTCTATCTTGGGGCAGTAGGAGGGAGTTTGATATTTTTGATTCCTCCCATTGCTCCATTCCTCCCTTCCTCCCAGAAGATGTAGTTAGTGCAGTTAGTGAAGCTGGGTTCAAAAAAGGTTTGGATAAGTTCTTGGAGGAGAAGTCCATTAACGGCTATTAATCAAGATGACTTAGGGAATAGCCACTGCTATTAATTGCATCAGTAGCATGGGATCTTCTTAGTGTTTGGGTACTTGCCAGGTTCTTGTGGCCTGGTTTGGCCTCTGTTGGAAACAGGATGCTGGGCTTGATGGACCCTTGGTCTAACCCAGCATGGCAATTTCTTATGTTCATATGTTTCTTATGTTCTTAACCCTACCTTTTTGAGGGATAGGCCTGTTGGGCTATAAAGTCTTATGAGCATGCCCAGTGCGTCAGTGGGAAGGTGATAGAGGAAGAGGAGATCAGGAGCTAAGGAGAAGGAAGGAGACTAGAGATTCTTCAAGGATCTTAAGGCAACAGGAAAAGAGATTTCCACAGGATCCCAAAGCAAGGTGGTTGGAGAGCTGGAGATTCCCCCTGGATCTCACAGAACGCAATTCAAGCATTTGCAAAAGAGGTTTTGAGGAAGAGATTGTTTTGAAAAGACTTTTTGTGGATTTTAACTGACCAGTGTCTGAGGGAAGGGCATACCTCCGGTATGCCAAAGGACTAGAGTTGGAGATCTTTGGATCCATTCAACCAGATGTACACTTTTGAGCCACTAACTCAAGAGACTGTATTTTGGTAGTTGACTTATAATTGAAGATTTTGACTTCTTGGAACCCTCTTTTGGATATTTTGCTTGGGGACTTTTCCAGACCAGTTCATGCCTGAACTGGAACTGCACTATAGTTATGTCACTCTCACTGAGGATATTTTTAATTAGGATGAAGGTACAAGAGCAAGAGGGGAAGTGAGCAGAATAAGGATGGACAGAGAAACCATTTGTGTTTTATTGATCATTGGATGTATGTTGATTATTATTTTTGTCATCTTGACCTGGATCCTCTTCTTTAAGTTACAGCAAAGACTATCTTTTATTTGAACACCAACTATAGACTCCAGTGTTTTCATTGAGTTTGACCCAAGTGTGGACTTACTGGGATGAATGGACCCTTTTGTGATTCCTGGTTTTGACTTCCCTGCTTTTATTTTTAACTATCTGGCACCTTCTGGAAATTGACAATATAAAGTGTGAAGTGGACACAGAGAATCGTGATAGATAGTGCCAGGGGTCCTGGAAAAGAAATCTTCCTCCCCGTCTGGAACTAAACCCAGAACCATAGCACCCTTAGTCTAGGATAAAGCACCAAAACAGGGGACTCGCAATAGGCAATTAATAGGCAAGTAATAAATAGTAAATAAATAAATTATAGATGGAAAAAATTAGGTTGCCGAGGTTATGGATGATTTTTCTAGAGTCTCAAGTATTGAGACAATTCAATATATGAATGCAATGAACAGTTCCTCTTGCCCATTGAATCCTTGCTCCATGACAATTATGAAACTAATGTGGAAGGAAATTGTAAAACCTATTGCTAAAATTGTGAATTTGTTGTTATCCGAGGGCTGTTTATTGCACCAACTGAAACAAACTAATGTGCATCTCATCTTGAAAAAAATCTAATCTAGATCAGTTAGAATCTGCGAATTATCATCCAGTATCATCTTTGCCTTTTTTATCAAAGGTGATAGAAGAGATGGTATTGGAACAATATGTAGAGTTTCTTGGCAAACATGAAGTATTAAACCATTTTCCAATTTGGCTTTCAACAGTCATAGTATAGAGGTGCTATTGCTATCAAGTCTTGTTTTCTTTTAGAGGTTTTGATTTCAGAAAGTGACACATATTCGTGTTCCTGGATATATCTATCATCCACATTTGATGCTTTAAATCATGAGTTACTATTGTCATGGTTGACTGCATTAGGAATTTGAGATGCTGTGTTAAGATAATTTATATTATACCTGATGTATCAAGTGCAACAAGTAAGGTTTAAGCATTCATTCTCCTCTTGGTTCCTGTTGAAGGTGGCATATCACAGGGCTCAGCCTTGTCCGCAGCTCTTTTTAGTATTTATTTAAGATCTATTTGCAGACTGGTAGATGTAAAATACCTTCTGAATACAGAGTACAAACAATTTTCAACCCTGTGTCATGCACATTGTCAGAGACTTTCACTGAGGTGGCAAACTGTGTCATGGCAATAGGACTCATGATGTCTGCAGATAAGCTGCTGTTCAACATTGGCAAAGTTGAATTAATCATACTGTCCAGATTTACAAGTCCTGAAAATCCTTCTGTATTACAAATCGATTGGGAAATTCCAATTTTGACATAGGTAAAAAAAAGTTTAGGAATTATATTTCAATCATCGTTATCGTTCCAATCACAATTGAAAGTTACAGTAAAAAAAATGGGCCGGATTTTAAAAGCCCTGCGCGAGTAAATCCGGCCGGATTTTCCCGGGGCTTCGTAAAAGGGGCGGGAGGAAGCGTGTCCGGGGGTCAGGGGGCGGGACCGGGGGCGTGGTGCCGGCCCGGGGGCGTGGTCGAGGCCTCCGGACCAGCCCCCGGGTTGGGTGATGGCGCACCAGCAGCCCGCTGGCATGCGCAGATTTATACCTGCTTCCAGCAGGCGTAAATCTGCCAACAAAGGTAGGAGGGGGTTTAGATAGGGCTGGGGGGGAGGGTTAGGTAGGGGAGGGGAGGCGGAGGGAACAGGCGGCGCGCGCTGGGCTCGGCGCGCGCAGGTTGCACAAATGTGCACCCCCTTGCGCGCGCCGACCCCAGATTTTATAAGATACGCGCGGCTACGCACATATCTTATAAAATCCAGCGTACTTTTGTTCGCGCCTGGTACACGAACAAAAGTACGCGTGCGCGTAAATTTATAAAATCTACCCCAATGTGTTTTGTAAACTACGGTTGCTGTGGGAATTAAAACCATTTTTGAAACCAGAGGATTTTCAAAAGGTATTCCAAAAGTTAGTAA